>NC_135234.1:688583551-688908301 GCF_051348905.1 Ranitomeya variabilis
CCGGTGGTTGTAGGTGGTAATGCAGTTGCCCCTGAGTTGCAGTCCTGGACAGGTGTATCTGCTGATTGCAGTTCTGACTGGGTTATTTAGGCGTGCAGGATTCATTAGTCCTTGCCAGTTGTCAATTGTTCTTGGGAGGTGTAGGACCTCTGCCTGGTTCCTCCTGCCTTTCTGCCAAATCAGCAAAGATAAGTGTCAGGTTTTTTTTTCCTGTGGCACACATGTTGTGTGCTTCACAATTCAGTGCTATTCTTTGTGTTTTCTTGTCCAGCTCAGATTGTGTCAGTATTTTCTCAGTCTTGCTGGATTCTCTGGAGTGGCAGATATACATTCCATGTCTTTAGTTAGATTGTGGAACTTTTTGTATTATCTGCTGTGGATATTTTTGGAAGGGTTTTAATACTGACCGCCTAGTAATCTGTCCTATCATTTCCTATTTAGCTAGAGTGGCCTCTTTTGCTAAATCCTGTTTTCTACCTGCATGTGTCTATTCTTCTCCTACTCACAGTCATTATTCGTGGGGGGCTGCCTATCCTTTGGGGGTCTGCTCTGAGGCAAGGTAGCATTCCTATTTCCATCTATAGGGGTATTTAGTCCTCCGGCTGTGTCGAGGTGTCTAGGGTATGTTAGGTACACCCCACGGCTACTTCTAGTTGCGGTGTTAGTTCAGGATTTGCGGTCAGTACAGGTTCCACAGACTCCAGAGAAAGTTTCATGCGGCTCCAAGGTCACCAGATCATAACAGTCTGCCAGTAATTATTGAAAATGTGAACTCTCCTGGTTGGGTGTCCATCTGCTGACTGGGTGTAGTGGAAAACCTTTCGGTCCCTATTATACTATTTCTACTGTGGTGAAATTGATGCGACTTCTGTGGTGTAAGGCCCTCATTTGTTTAAATGTGAACACTCCTGGTTTGGTGTCCCTCTGCTGGATTGGGCGTAGTGGAAAACCTGTCGGTCTCTATTATACTATCTATACCAGTGTTTTCCAAATTCCAGTCCTCCCGGACCCCAACAGGTCATGTTTTCAGGATTTCCTTAGTATTGCACAGGTGATGTGAATATCAGGAATTCTCTCACTTGTGCAGCACTATGGAAATCCTGAAAACATGACCTGTTGGGGTCCGTGAGGACTGGAGTTTGGGAAATACTGATCTATACTGTGGTGAAATTGATGCCACTTTTGTGGTGTTTGCCAGTAATTTTTGGAAATGTGAACACTCCTGCTTGAGTGTCCATCTTCTGGACTGGCTGTAGTGGAAAACTTGTTGGTCCCTATTATACTATTTCTACTGTGGTGATATTGATGCCACTTTTGTGGTGTAAGGACATCATTTGTTTAAATGTGAACACTCCTGATTGGGTGTCCATCTGCTGGATTGGGTGTAGTGGAAGACTTGTCGGTCCTTATTATACTATCTATACTGTGGTGAAATTGATGCCACTTTGGTATTGAGCTTCCAACTAGCCGGAATATTTCATAATGACAAGCTGGACAAAGAGACATAAATTGAACTGAACAGAAGGTCATAAGCAGGGAAACACCCAAAAGTAGCAGACTTATCTTAAGCTGAAAATGGACTGGCAAACAGAGAACTTCCAGGAAAAGACTGAATCCACAGGAAATACATTGACAGCTGGCATCCACTAAAGCCAAAAGCCCAGTTAAATAACAAGGCCAGGAAACCGATTAGTGAATGCAGCTGCTAAGTTCCACTTGAAACCACCAGAGGGAGCCCAAGAGCAGAAGTCCCAAAAATACCATTAACAACCACAGGATGGAGCCCAAGAACGGAATTCACAACACTGGCCAGTACCCAAGAACGTTAAGGAGGTCCAACGTTTTATTGGTTTTGCAAATTTCTACAGACACTTAATTCGAAATTTTTCTGATATTGTCCGTCCCATTACTTCCTTGACAAAGAAGGAAAAGCCCTTTAAGTGGTCATCACAGGCTCAAGAAGCTTTTGATCGGCTGAAGATCTGTTTCACATCAGCACCGCTGTTAATACACCCAGATCCAACACATCCTTTCATTGTGGAGGTGGACGCTTCTGATAATGCTTTGGGGGCTATTCTCTCCCAAAGAACTGGAGAGAAAGGTCTGCTACATCCTTGTGCTTTCTTTTCCCGTAGACTAACCTCAGCAGAGAAGAATTACGATGTGGGAGACAAGGAATTGCTGGCTATTATTGCGGCTTTCAAAGAATGGAGGCATCATCTGCAAGGAGCTGCACAACAGATCATAGTGCTAACTGACCATCGCAATCTAGAGTTCCTTAGATCCGCTAGATGTCTTTCTCCTCGTCAGGCTCGTTGGAACTTATTCTTAAATCAATTTAACTTTGTTATCTCGTACTGTCCAGGTTCTCGTAATGGGAAGGCTGATGCTTTATCCCGAATCCATGCTGCGGATTCCGTACCTGGAGCCCCGTCCAAGACCATTCTATCTGATGCCAATTTCATCGGAGTTATCCACGATCAGGACTTGTGGAAGGAGTGCAGGGAGGCCTATGAAGGTGATGTATTTCTGGCCAACCCACCTGTGGATATTAATCTTGTCTTTAAGGGTGGCATGTGGTTCAGAGATCGACGTATCTACGTCCTGGAGGTCATCCGTCTGCAGATCCTCAAGTTGGTACATGACTCCAAGTTGGCTGGTCACAGGGGGGTACAGAAGACACAAGAGTTCCTGAGCTGATTCTTCTGGTGGCCAACTTGCCTGAAGGATACCAAGGACTATGTTCTCTCTTGCGAGGTATGTGCCCATTATAAGACTCCTCATGTGGCACCTACAGGTCTTCTACAACCATTACCTGTTCCATCCCGCCCTTGGGGGTCTATATCAATGGACTTTATTGTGGAGCTGCCTACATCGGGGGCATGAATACAATCATGGTGGTAGTTGATCGCCTGACTAAAGCTGCTCATTTTGTTCCATGCACCGGCCTCCCCTCTGCAGATACAGTGAACTTGGTTATACAGAATGTCTTTCGGTTGCATGGGGTGCCGGATGAGATCATCTCTGACCGTGGAGTACAGTTCACTTCAAGATTCTGGACGGGGTTTTGCTCTGCACTCAATATTAATGTCTGTCTCTCTTCTGCTTACCATCCCCAGACAAATGGTCAGACTGAGCGTACCAACCAGACGCTGGAACAATATCTAAGATGCTATGTCAGCCATCTCCAGGATGATTGGTTGGAGTTGTTGCCGTTAGCCGAATTTTCATATAATAATTCTCAGAGCGCCTCCACTAAATTTACACCTTTCTTTGCCAATCTGGGTTATCATCCTTGTATTTTACCTAGGTCTCTAATTAATTCTCCGGTTCCAGCAGTGGCGGAAAGGCTGACTGCGATGAGACAAAATCTGGAGGTTCTGAAGGAATCCCTGACCACGGCTCAAGAACGTTATAAGAGATCGGCTGATAGATTCCGTAAACCTGCACCCATGTTCAAGGTAGGAGATTCCGTGTGGTTAGCAACTAAGAATCTGAAGTTGAATGTTCCTTCACAAAAACTTGGACAGAAATTCATTGGCCCTTTCAAGATCAACGGTATTGTGAGCTCTGTGGCCTGCCGGCTGAAGCTACCTAGGACAATGAAGGTACACCCAGTTTTTCATGTATCTTTACTAAAGCCTGTATCTCCTAATATCTTCCAGGGACGTGTTGTGCCACCTCCGCAGCCTGTGGTGATTGATGGGCAAGAACAATTCGTGGTTGAGGAAATTATTGATTCCAGGATTCGCAGGAATCGGCTCCAATATCTCATAAGATGGCAGGGATATCCCCCTGAGGAAGACTCTTGGGAACCTGTGGAAAACATCAATGCCCAACAGAAGATTTCTCGTTTTCATCAGAGATTCCCTGAGAAACCAGGTCCAGGATCGTCCTGAGGCCGCTTCTAAGGAGGGAGTAATGTCAGGACTCAGAACATTTTTTACCTTTTGTGCATTACTGCCCTTTTCCAACATGGCGTCTTTAGTCTCATGTGCACTTGTCTTCCTGCTATAAAACTCCACCCCAGCCTTCAGTCTGTGCTAGATTATTCTGCTTTGCATCCAGCTCCTGATTACTCCCTGGCCTTGCACCTGCACCTGCTCCTGTGAACCTGTGTTGGAGATCCTGCCACTCTGCTCTGAGTTCCTGCTACATACACCAGTGTTCAGTAATCCTCCTTCATCTGCTGCTTGTGTTACTTCCATCTGCATTTGCTGGACATGTAAGCTGTTTCTGCTCTGCAAAACCTGAGACTAATAACCAGGCCTCCCTGGTTGAGCTAAGATATGATTTGAACTGCCTAATAGCATATCTATCTGTGTCTGGACTAAGTCAAGGATCTATTCGTGTCAAGTTTCCTCAAGAATAACCGTGCTTCATAGACTTTCTGTTTGTTTGCTTCTACCTCTGAAGTTTCCTATTGACTGCTAAGCTGCGTTTATTATTTGCACCAAGTGTTGTGGACTTGAGTTTCTCTCTGCACCTGCTTGAATCACCGTGTGATAATATAAACTTTACCAGTTATAAAACTGTGTCCTGTTGTCTTGTTCCACGCAAAGAGTCTCCTGAATTATCCCCTATAATTATTACAGGATAATTTAGCCATAAAAAAAAAGAGACTGCTGGAACAATAACTGCAGAGAGCAGATTAGAGCAGGTGTTTTCCATAATTAGATCACTGCAGAAAGATGTGGAAGGTCTGCAAAAGAAGTTTGGAAGCTTTGAACACAATCAACAAGTGTTTGGACAAACTTTGCAGGACTTAAGCACCCGCATGGCAGCCCAGGAAAACAAACTTGCTGGCATAGAGTCCCAGTATGGACGGACTTTTCAGGACATAAGCACGCAAATAGCTGCACAAGTGATTTTTCCCTCTGGGCAACCGCCACCAGCTAGCCCACCTAAGTTGCCCCCATTCAGATTTAATGGTGATCGCGACAAATTTCGTGGCTTTGTGAATCAATGTATGCTATATTTTGATGTGCATGCTGACTGTTTTCCTACTGACAGATCCAAAGTATTGTGTGTAATAATGCTACTGACCTCACGAGCGCTCGCCTGGGCGAATCCGATGATTGAGTATCGTGACCCACGGTTAAATGACTTGGATGATTTCTTGGCCGCCATTAATGTTTGATGACCCTAATCGCCGTGCAACCGCTGAATCTGCTTTGTTGTCTTTACGCCAGGCTAAACGTTCTGTTATTGAGTATGCCACTGAATTCAGGAGATTGGCGGTAGATACCAATTGGGACAGTTATGCACAATTGCCTATTTTTAAAAGGGGTCTGTCTAGTATTATAAAAGATGAACTAGCTCGCTCAGAGTCACCACAAGAACTAGAGACATTTATACAGCATTGTGTGCGCATAGACATTCGCCTTACTGAGCGTAGGCAGGAGAAATTTGCTGCATATAACCATATTTCTAACTTTTCCCTTCCTTCCAAAGAGCCTGCAGGTAAAAAATCTCGGGAAGTGGAGGAGGTGCCCATGCAAATTGATTCTGTTCAGAGATGCGAGATCAATGAGCGCCGGGAGCATCGCCTTCGTGAAAGTCTATGTTTCTACTGCGGCCAGTCTGACTACTTCTTGATCAATTGTCCTAAGTGTCCTAGATGGCCTAACAAGGTGCTAGCAGCAATAGGGGAGTATGACAACTGTGATGATGAATCTGACATCTCTGAATGTAGCCTGCCTTTAAACGCTGTATTCCATTCACTTTCTATGACTTCACCCCCCAAGGAGCTGAAGGAAAAGAACTCTCACTGTTCTCTCCCTATTAAGATCCTGTGTTCAGGAAAGTGGATTTCCAGTTCAGCTATGATTGACTCTGGTGCAGGTGGCAATTTCATGGATATCGCATTTGCCAAGGAACATAGTATTAAAATTCAGCAAAGAGCCTCTCCAATTACCATGGAAACAGTGGATGGGTCACCTTTAATCTCTGGGCCTGTGGATCAGGAGACCGTACCACTTGAAATTTTGTTGGAGCCTAATCATCAGGAGCAACTTTCTTTCTTGCTAATTTCTTCTCCTCCTTTTCCTGTGATTTTAGGCATTCCTTGGTTGCGTTCTCAGAACCCAATAATCAACTGGGAGACAAAGGAGATTATCTTTCCAACAAGTAGCAACTCAGCGTTAACAGAAGCTGTCCCTGAGTCCACGGCTACGGAACCACATGTACAGGTATCTTCTTTACCTCCAGCATATAAAGAGTTCTCTGACCTCTGTGACAAGAAGAATGCAGATCAACTTCCTCCACACAGGCATTATGACTAGGGTTGAGCGAAACGGGTCGATCATTTTCAAAAGTCGCCGACTTTTGGCTAAGTCGGCGTCTCATGAAACCCGATCCGACCCCTGTGCTTGTCGGCCATGCGGTACGCGACTTTCGCGCCAAAGTCGCGTTTCAATGACGCGAAAAGCGCCATTTCTCAGCCAATGAAGGTGAACGCAGAGTGTGGGCAGCGTGATGACATAGATCCTGGTCCCCACCATCTTAGAGAAGGGCATTGCAGTGATTGGCTTGCTGTCTGCGGCGTCACAGGGGCTATAAAGGGGCGTTCCCGCCGACCGCCATCTTACTGCTGCTGATCTGAGCTTAGGGACAGGTTGCTGCCGCTTCGTCAGAAGCAGGGAGAGCGTTAGGCAGGGACCACTAACCACCAAACCGCTTGTGCTGCAGCGATTTCCACTGTCCAACACCACCTTCGGTGTGCAGGGACAGTGGAAGCTATTTTTTTTTTTTTTCCCCTCAGCGCTGTAGCTCATTGGGCTGCCCTAGAAGGCTCCGTGATAGCTGTATTGCTGTGTGTACGCCACTGTGGAAACCAACTGCTTTTTTCAAAGCACATATCCTCTTGTTCCTTCCTTTCTGCACAGCTATCTTTTTTGTTTGTCCACACTTTTTATTTAATTTGTGCATCAGTCCACTCCTATTGCTGCCTGCCATACCTGGCTTAGATTACTGCAGGGAGATAGTAATTGTAGGACAGTCCCTGTTTTTTTTTTGTTTTTTTTGTGGGAGATTAAGATTGGCATTTCTGCTACAGTGCCATCCCTGTGTGTGCCATCTCTCACTGAGTGGGCCATAGAAAGCCTATTTATTTTTTCCGTGATTTGTGTTCTAAATTCTACCTCAACACAAAAACACTACATCAATCAGTGGGAGAAAAATATTGGCCTCAGTCAGGGCTTGTGTGCCACTGCTGTGTGTGCTATCTCTCATTCAGTGGGCTATAGAAAGCCTATTTTTTTTTTTTTTTTTTTAATATTATTTGGTTTCTAAAGTCTCCCTGAAAAAAAAAAAAAAACCTAAAAAAACAGTGGGAGAGTAATATTGCCCTTTCAGCTTGTGTGCCAGTCTTGACTCCTGGGTGTGCCACCTCTCTCTCTCATTCAGTGGGCCATAGAAAGGCTATTTTTTTTTTTGTTTTTTTTAATATTATTTGGTTTCTAAAGTCTCCCTGAAAAAAAAAAAAAACATAAAAAAACAGTGGGAGAGTAATATTGCCCTTTCAGCTTGTGTGCCAGTCTTGACTCCTGGGTGTGCCACCTCTCTCCCTCTCATTCAGTGGGCCATAGAAAGCCTATTTATTTATTTTTTTAAATATTATTGGGTTTCTAAAGTCTCCCTTAAAAAACAAAAAATACATAAAAAAACAGTGGGAGAGTAATATTGCCCTTTCAGCTTGTGTGCCAGGCTTGACTCCTGGGTGTGCCACCTCTCTCCCTCTCATTCAGTGGGCCATAGAAAGCCTATTTATTTTTTTTAAAAAATATTATTGGGTTTCTAAAGTCTCCCTTAAAAAACAAAAAATACATAAAAAAACAGTGGGAGAGTAATATTGCCCTTTCAGCTTGTGTGCCAGTCTTGACTCCTGGGTGTGCCACCTCTCTCTCATTCAGTGGGCCATAGAAAGCATTTTTTTTTTTCCTTGATTTGTGTTCTAAAATCTACCTCAACACAAAAACACTACATCAATCAGTGGGAGAAAAATATTGGCCTCAGTCAGGGCTTGTGTGCCACTGCTGTGTGTGCTATCTCTCATTCAGTGGGCTATAGAAAGCCTATTTATTTATTTATTTTTTTTCTTATTATTTGGTTTCTAAAGTCTCCCTGAAAAAAAAAAAAAAACCATAAAAAAACAGTGGGAGAGTAATATTGCCCTTTCAGCTTGTGTGCCAGTCTTGACTCCTGGGTGTGCCACCTCTCTCCCTCTCATTCAGTGGGCCATAGAAAGCCTATTTATTTATTTTTTTAAATATTATTGGGTTTCTAAAGTCTCCCTTAAAAAACAAAAAATACATAAAAAAACAGTGGGAGAGTAATATTGCCCTTTCAGCTTGTGTGCCAGGCTTGACTCCTGGGTGTGCCACCTCTCTCCCTCTCATTCAGTGGGCCATAGAAAGCCTATTTATTTTTTTTTTTAAATATTATTGGGTTTCTAAAGTCTCCCTTAAAAAACAAAAAATACATAAAAAAACAGTGGGAGAGTAATATTGCCCTTTCAGCTTGTGTGCCAGTCTTGACTCCTGGGTGTGCCACCTCTCTCCCTCTCATTCAGTGGGCCATAGAAAGCCTATTTATTTATTTTTTTAAATATTATTGGGTTTCTAAAGTCTCCCTTAAAAAACAAAAAATACATAAAAAAACAGTGGGAGAGTAATATTGCCCTTTCAGCTTGTGTGCCAGTCTTGACTCCTGGGTGTGCCACCTCTCTCTCTCATTCAGTGGGCCATAGAAAGGCTATTTTTTTTTTTTTTAAATATTATTGGGTTTCTAAAGTCTCCCTTAAAAAACAAAAAATACATAAAAAAACAGTGGGAGAGTAATATTGCCCTTTCAGCTTGTGTGCCAGTCTTGACTCCTGGGTGTGCCACCTCTCTCTCATTCAGTGGGCCATAGAAAGCATTTTTTTTTTTTTCCTTGATTTGTGTTCTAAAATCTACCTCAACACAAAAACACTACATCAATCAGTGGGAGAAAAATATTGGCCTCAGTCAGGGCTTGTGTGCCACTGCTGTGTGTGCTATCTCTCATTCAGTGGGCTATAGAAAGCCTATTTATTTATTTTTTTTTTTTCTTATTATTTGGTTTCTAAAGTCTCCCTGAAAAAAAAAAAAAAATAAATAAAAAAACAGTGGGAGAGTAATATTGCCCTTTCAGCTTGTGTGCCAGTCTTGACTCCTGGGTGTGCCACCTCTCTCATTCAGTGGGCTATAGAAAGCCTATTTTTTTTTTTTTTTTTTTTTTAATATTATTTGGTTTCTAAAGTCTCCCTGAAATAAAAAAAAAACTTAAAAAAACAGTGGGAGAGTAATATTGCCCTTTCAGCTTGTGCGCCAGTCTTGACTCCTGGGTGTGCCACCTCTCTCTCTCTAATTGTGGGCCATAGAAAGCCTTTTTTTTTTTTTTAATATTATTTGGTTTCTAAAGTCTCCCTGAGAAAAAAAAAAAAATAAATTAGGTGGGAGATTAATATTGACATTAGTGCTTGAGTGACAGTCCTGCGTGTGTGTCATCTCTGTGATTTTGTGCCACAGAAAACGGAGTGTGTAACATTGTGCCTGATTTTCCTTGTGGTCTCACCAACCTGTTAAGGGATATTGAAATCATACTGAAGTTATAGCTCACCGTGTAAGTTGTTTGACAGCAACAAATAAAGTTACTTTGGTTAAGATTTTAAAACAATGAGGAAGTCTGGTGCAAGAGGTCGTCGTGGGCGTTCATTGTCAGCTGGTAATGATGGTAGTGGTAGTGGAGCATCAGGTGGTCGTGGGGATAAAAATATTCCACCTAAGTCTGGAGCTGTGGAGCCAGTTTCGTCGTCAGGCTACACAAGGCCTCGAACGCTCTCTTTTCTGGGAGTAGGAAAACCGCTTTTAAAGGCGGAGCAGCAACAGCAAGTTTTGGCTTACATTGCAGACTCAGCCTCTAGCTCTTTTGCCTCCTCTTCCGAAACTGGTAAATGTAAAAGCAGCGCGTCGCTTGTGGATGTTCACGGTCAGGGACAAGTCGCTTCCTTGTCCTCCTCAGCAAAAACTACAACAAGAGAGAAGGATGCAGCAGGCGACACAACGGGTCACTCCATGGAGCTCTTTACACATACCGTCCCTGGCTTAGAAAGTGAAACATTTAACAGGCCATGCCCATTACAAGTATATTCTGACATGGAGTGCACTGATGCACAGCCACAGCCAGAGTACTATGCTGCTCCTTTGACTCAGACCACCACATTGCCCTCTCAGGGTACAGATCCACAATCAGACCCTGATGAGACTATGTTGCCCCGCCACGAACGCTATACCACCGACCGACACAGTGACACAGACGAAGTTGCACACGAGCTCGAAGAGGAGGTAATAGATGACCCAGTTATTGACCCCGATTGGCAGCCATTGGGGGAACAGGGTGCAGGCGGCAGTAGTTCAGAAGCGGAGGTGGAGGAGGGGCCGCAGCAGGCATCAACATCGCAACAGGTTCCATCTGCCGGGCCCGTATCTGGCCCAAAACGCGTGTCAAAGCCAAAACCTGTTGGAGCACAGCGTTGCCATCCGGTTAAAGCTCAGTCTGCAATCCCTGAAAAGGGATCCGAGTCTAGGAAGAGTGCAGTCTGGCATTTTTTTAAACAACATCCAACTGATCAGCGCAAAGTCATCTGTCAAAAATGTTCAACTAGCTTAAGCAGAGGTCAGAATCTGAAAAGTCTAAATACTAGTTGCATGCATAGACACTTAACCACCATGCATTTTCAAGCCTGGACTAACTACCAAACGTCCCTCAAGGTTGTAGCACCCTCGGCCAATGAAGCTAGTCAGCAACGCAACATCCCTTCCGTCACTGTAAGGCCACCATTTTCCGCACCACCGGCAGTATCTGTGCAGGTTTCTTTGCCAGCCAAAAGCAGTCAGGGTCAGGGAATCACCAGTTTTGTAGGAGGAAATATTGCATCTAGGGCACCGGCGGAAACAATACCGTCTCCAACCGTCTCTCAGTCTGCCATGTACACCGGCACACCCGAAAGTTCCACGATCTCCAGCTCTCCAGTCCAGCTCACCCTACATGAGACTCTGGTTAGAAAAAGGAAGTACTTATCCTCGCATCCGCGTACACAGTGTTTTAACGCCCACATAGCTAGACTAATCTCGTTAGAGATGATGCCCTACCGGTTAGTTGAAAGCGAAGCTTTCAAAGCCCTGATGGAGTACGCTGAACCACGATATGAGCTACCCAGTCGACACTTTTTTTCCAGAAAAGCCATCCCAGCCCTGCACCAGCATGTTAAACAGCGCATCGTCCATGCACTCAGGCAATCTGTGAGTACAAAGGTGCACCTGACTACAGATGCATGGACCAGTAGGCATGGCCAGGGACGTTATGTGTCCATCACGGCACACTGGGTGAATGTGGTGGATGCAGGGTCCACAGGCGACATCAATTTAGGGACAGTTGTGCCTAGCCCACGGTCTAGGAAACAGTTGGCTGTAGGCGTTCGCACCCCCTCCTCCTCCTCCTCCTCGTCCTCCTGCAGAAGCTACAGCTCTTCCACAGAACGCAGTCTGCCAACCACTCCATCGGCAGATGACACTGTTGCACACCAGTTGTCCCATTATGGGCCAGCTACTGCCAAGCGTCAGCAGGCTGTATTGGCTATGAAGTGCTTGGGCGACAACAGACACACCGCGGAAGTTCTGTCCGAGTTCTTGCAACAAGAAACGCAGTCGTGGCTGGGCACAGTAGATCTTGAGGCAGGCAAGGTAGTGAGTGATAACGGAAGGAATTTCATGGCTGCCATCTCCCTTTCCCAACTGAAACACATTCCTTGCCTGGCTCACACCTTAAACCTGGTGGTGCAGTGCTTATTGAAAACTTATCCTGGGTTCTCCGACCTGCTCCTCAAAGTGCGTGCACTTTGCTCACATATCCGACGTTCGCCTGTACACGCCAGCCGTATGCAGACCTATCAGCGGTCTTTGAACCTTCCCCAGCATCGCCTAATCATAGCCGTTGCAACAAGGTGGAACTCAACACTGCACATGCTTCAGAGACTGTGCGAACAGAGGCGTGCTGTTATTTATTTGTGGGAGGATACACGGGCAGGCAGTAGGATGGCAGACATGGAGTTGTCAGGTGTGCAGTGGTCTAAGATACAAGACATGTGTCAAGTCCTTCAGTGTTTTGAGGAATGCACACGGCTGGTTAGTGCAGACAACGCCGTAATAAGCATGAGCATCCCCCTAATGCGTCTGCTGATGCAAAGTTTGACGCACATAAAGGAGCAGGCGTCTGCACCAGAGGAAGAGGAAAGCCTTGATGACAGTCAGCCATTGTCTGGTCAGGGCAGTGTACAGGACGAGGTAGTGGGCGAAGAGGAGGTGGAGGACGAGGAGGATGATGGGGATGAGTATATTTTTAATGCCGAACCTTTCCCGGGGGCACAGGAAATTGGTTGCGTGTCACGGCCGGGTTCTGGTTTTTTGAGGGACACAAGTGACGTAGATTTGCCTGCAACTGCCCCTCAACCAATCACAACCGGAGATTTGACAACTGGAACTTTGGCCCACATGGCGGATTATGCCTTACGTATCCTAAAAAGGGACACACGCATTACGAAAATGATGAACGATGACGATTACTGGTTGGCCTGCCTCCTTGATCCACGCTATAAAGGCAAATTGCAAAATATTATGCCACATGAGAACTTGGAACTAATATTAGCAACCAAACAATCAACTCTTGTTGACCGTTTGCTTCAGGCATTCCCAGCACACAGCGCACGTGATCGTTCTCACACGAGCTCCAGGGGGCAGCAGACTAGGAGTGTTAGGGGTGCACACATCAGAAGTGGCGTTGGACAGAGGGGTTTTCTGACCAGGTTGTGGAGTGATTTTGCTATGACCGCAGACAGGACAGGTACTGCTGCATCAATTGAAAGTGACAGGAGACAACATTTGTCCAGTATGGTTACTAACTATTTTTCATCCCTTATCGATGTTCTCCCTCAACCGTCATTCCCATTTGATTACTGGGCCTCCAAATTAGACACCTGGCCAGAATTGGCAGAATATGCATTGCAGGAGCTTGCTTGCCCGGCAGCAAGTGTCCTATCAGAAAGAGTATTCAGTGCTGCAGGTTCAATATTAACCGAAAAAAGGACTCGTCTGGCTACCCAAAATGTTGACGATCTAACATTCATTAAAATGAACCACAACTGGATTTCGAAATCTTTTGCCCCACCTTGCCCGGCCGACACCTAGCTTTCCTATGAAAGGCTCTTGCCTGTGAATTACTTTTCTAATGTCTAATTTGCTGCAGCTGATTGTACAGCATACGACATGTTTACACCTCCCTAAATGGCCAAACTCCCCACACGGGGCCGTGGTATCGCGACTTGGCGCAAGCACCCGTGAGACTGCTGTTTGTCTGAAGAGGTGGGTGTGCTCGCTTTTGGTTGACGGCATTGCTACTGGGTCCCTCATAGTACAATGTAGTGTCTCTGGCGGTGGTGGTGCGCACCCAACGTCAGACACACCGTTGTAACATGAGGGGCCCTGGGGCGGTCCCGCCGGCCTCTAGAGAGTTCCCCCCTACCCCAGCTCAAAATGTGCTCTACCACATGCAAAATTATGTCGCACAGCTCCACCAATCTTTAGTCTATTCGCTGACATCATTCAATGTCTGGCACTGACAATACAAATTTGTAGACATCTATGATGCAACTTAAAGTAGTCTGTGTCTGTGTCCTATATTGGCACCATTAAATAGTTACTGCCAAATTACTATGTCAGAAACTCAGCAGATGAGCCCACCCCTGTACCTAAGTATGCCACCTTTTTTTTTGTTTTGGTTGTTTTGCGAGACATTAACATCTATTTATATTTTGGGAGTACTGGGACAGACACTCCTTGCACTACTCCTCCACTCACCACCAAGCTGCCCGTGTATCCATGTAACCGCTGTAAAACTGCCATGAGCCTATTGTTTGTTATTTTAGGCCTTTGAAGCCTGTCTGCGGTCCCTCCTTCCACTAGTCCTCCACTGACCAGACCACTGCTGCCCGTGTACCCCTGGAACCAATTATAAAGTGCCTACAGCCAGCCCATTTTTTTATGTTAGGCCTTTGAAGCCTGTCTGCGGTCCCTCCTTCCACTAGTCCTCCACTGACCAGACCACTGCTGCCCGTGTACCCCTGGAACCAATTATAAAGTGCCTACAGCCAGCCCATTTTTTTATGTTAGGCCTTTGAAGCCTGTCTGCGGTCCCTCCTTCCACTAGTCCTCCACTGACCAGACCACTGCTGCCCGTGTACCCCTGGAACCAATTATAATAAAGTGCCTACAGCCAGCCCATTTTTTTATGTTAGGCCTTTGAAGCCTGTCTGCGGTCCCTCCTTCCACTAGTCCTCCACTGACCAGACCACTGCTGCCCGTGTACCCCTGGAACCAATTATAAAGTGCCTACAGCCAGCCCATTTTTTTATGTTAGGCCTTTGAAGCCTGTCTGCGGTCCCTCCTTCCACTAGTCCTCCACTGACCAGACCACTGCTGCCCGTGTACCCCTGGAACCAATTATAAAGTGCCTACAGCCAGCCCATTTTTTTATGTTAGGCCTTTGAAGCCTGTCTGCGGTCCCTCCTTCCACTAGTCCTCCACTGGCCAGACCACTGCTGCCCGTGTACCCCTGGAACCAATTATAAAGTGCCTACAGCCAGCCCATTTTTTTATGTTAGGCCTTTGAAGCCTGTCTGCGGTCCCTCCTTCCACTAGTCCTCCACTGACCAGACCACTGCTGCCCGTGTACCCCTGGAACCAATTATAAAGTGCCTACAGCCAGCCCATTTTTTTATGTTAGGCCTTTGAAGCCTGTCTGCGGTCCCTCCTTCCACTAGTCCTCCACTGGCCAGACCACTGCTGCCCGTGTACCCCTGGAACCAATTATAAAGTGCCTACAGCCAGCCCATTTTTTTATGTTAGGCCTTTGAAGCCTGTCTGCGGTCCCTCCTTCCACTAGTCCTCCACTGACCAGACCACTGCTGCCCGTGTACCCCTGGAACCAATTATAAAGTGCCTACAGCCAGCCCATTTTTTTATGTTAGGCCTTTGAAGCCTGTCTGCGGTCCCTCCTTCCACTAGTCCTCCACTGACCAGACCACTGCTGCCCGTGTACCCCTGGAACCAATTATAAAGTGCCTACAGCCAGCCCGTTTTTTTATGTTAGGCCTTTGAAGCCTGTCTGCGGTCCCTCCTTCCACTAGTCCTCCACTGGCCAGACCACTGCTGCCCGTGTACCCCTGGAACCAATTATAAAGTGCCTACAGCCAGCCCATTTTTTTATGTTAGGCCTTTGAAGCCTGTCTGCGGTCCCTCCTTCCACTAGTCCTCCACTGGCCAGACCACTGCTGCCCGTGTACCCCTGGAACCAATTATAAAGTGCCTACAGCCAGCCCATTTTTTTATGTTAGGCCTTTGAAGCCTGTCTGCGGTCCCTCCTTCCACTAGTCCTCCACTGACCAGACCACTGCTGCCCGTGTACCCCTGGAACCAATTATAAAGTGCCTACAGCCAGCCCATTTTTTTATGTTAGGCCTTTGAAGCCTGTCTGCGGTCCCTCCTTCCACTAGTCCTCCACTGGCCAGACCACTGCTGCCCGTGTACCCCTGGAACCAATTATAAAGTGCCTACAGCCAGCCCATTTTCTTATGTTAGGCCTTTGAAGCCTGTCTGCGGTCCCTACTTTAAATACTCCTCCACTGACCACCAAGCTGCCTGCCCGTCTATCCATGTAACCGCTGTAAAACTGCAATGAGCCTATTGTTTGTTATTTTAGGCCTTTGATAGCCTGTCTGCGGCCCCTACTTGCAATACTCCTCCACTGACCACAATGCTGCCTGGAGTGCCTGCCTGTGTATCCATGTAACCGATGTAAAACTGCCATGACTGCCTACTGTTTGTTATTTTAGGCCTTTGATAGCCTGTCTGCGGCCCCTACTTGCAATACTCCTCCACTGACCACAATGCTGCCTGGAGTGCCTGCCTGTGTATCCATGTAACCGATGTAAAACTGCCATGACTGCCTACTGTTTGTTATTTTAGGCCTTTGATAGCCTGTCTGCGGCCCCTACTTGCAATACTCCTCCACTGACCACAATGCTGCCTGGAGTGCCTGCCTGTGTATCCATGTAACCGATGTAAAACTGCCATGACTGCCTACTGTTTGTTATTTTAGGTCTTTGATAGCCTGTCTGCGGCCCCTACTTGCAATACTCCTCCACTGACCACAATGCTGCCTGGAGTGCCTGCCTGTGTATCCATGTAACCGATGTAAAACTGCCATGACTGCCTACTGTTTGTTATTTTAGGCCTTTGATAGCCTGTCTGCGGCCCCTACTTGCAATACTCCTCCACTGACCACAATGCTGCCTGGAGTGCCTGCCTGTGTATCCATGTAACCGATGTAAAACTGCCATGACTGCCTACTGTTTGTTATTTTAGGCCTTTGATAGCCTGTCTGCAGCCCCTACTTGCAATACTCCTCCACTGACCACACCAATGCTGCCCGTGTACCCCTGGAACCTATTTAAAAGTTCATAGAGCCTAGTTATATATTTTATTTACTATTAATAAGGCCATGATGGACTACGCTGTACCACGCTACAAGCTAACCAGTCGACACTTCTTTTGCGAGAAAAGCCATCCCAACCCTCCACCAGCATGTAGAAGACCGCATTGTCCATGCACTCTGGCAATCTGTGAGTACAAAGGTGCACCTGACAACAGACGCATGGACCTGTAGGCATGGCCACGGAAGATTACGTGTCCATTACGGCGCAATGGGTTAATGTGGTGGATGCATGGTCCACAGGGGACAGCCTACTAAGTCTGTCTGCAGTCCCTAATTCAAATTGTCCTCCACTGTCTAAATCGGAGCTTCCACCTTCTGGCTTTCGGCCTATAGTATCAGAAATTAAACTGCATTTGGCCTTCAACTTTGGTTAGGGCCTACTAACGGCTTCTGCCCCTCCCTGGTGTTGCCCTCAACTAAATAAAGCTGAGCTTCAACCTTCTGCTCCAAATTACCATTTTAAAAAATGCAATAGGCTTTTCCGGCCTACTAAAGGTGTCTGTCTGTGTGCCCCTGCCTGGTGTTGTCCTCAACTAAATAAAGCTGAGCTTCAACCTTCTGCTCCAAGGTACCATTTTAAAAAATGCAATAGGCTTTTCCGGCCTACTAAAGGTGTCTGTCTGTGTGCCCCTGCCTGGTGTTGTCCTCAACTAAATAAAGCTGAGCTTCAACCTTCTGCTCCAAATTACCATTTTAAAAAATGCAATAGGCTTTTCCGGCCTACTAAAGGTGTCTGTCTGTGTGCCCCTGCCTGGTGTTGTCCTCAACTAAATAAAGCTGAGCTTCAACCTTCTGCTCCAAATTACCATTTTAAAAAATGCAATAGGCTTTTCCGGCCTACTAAAGGTGTCTGTCTGTGTGCCCCTGCCTGGTGTTGTCCTCAACTAAATAAAGCTGAGCTTCAACCTTCTGCTCCAAATTACCATTTTAAAAAATGCAATAGGCTTTTCCGGCCTACTAAAGGTGTCTGTCTGTGTGCCCCTGCCTGGTGTTGTCCTCAACTAAATAAAGCTGAGCTTCAACCTTCCGGCTCTCATTAAGTGGTTTTAAAAAAAAAAAATGGTGGTTAGGGCCTACTAATGGCTTCTGCCCCTCCCTGGTGTTGCCCTCAACTAAATAAAGCTGAGCTTCAACCTTCTGCTCCAAATTACCATTTTAAAAAATGCAATAGGCTTTTCCGGCCTACTAAAGGTGTCTGTCTGTGTGCCCCTGCCTGGTGTTGCCCTCAACTAAATAAAGCTGAGCTTCAACCTTCTGCTCCAAATTACCATTTTAAAAAATGCAATAGGCTTTTCCGGCCTACTAAAGGTGTCTGTCTGTGTGCCCCTGCCTGGTGTTGTCCTCAACTAAATAAAGCTGAGCTTCAACCTTCCGGCTCTCATTAAGTGGTTTTAAAAAAAAAAAATGGTGGTTAGGGCCTACTAACGGCTTCTGCCGCTCCCTGGTGTTGCCCTCAACTAAATAAAGCTGAGCTTCAACCTTCTGCTCCAAATTACCATTTTAAAAAATGCAATAGGCTTTTCCGGCCTACTAAAGGTGTCTGTCTGTGTGCCCCTGCCTGGTGTTGTCCTCAACTAAATAAAGCTGAGCTTCAACCTTCTGCTCCAAATTACCATTTTAAAAAATGCAATAGGCTTTTCCGGCCTACTAAAGGTGTCTGTCTGTGTGCCCCTGCCTGGTGTTGTCCTCAACTAAATAAAGCTGAGCTTCAACCTTCTGCTCCAAATTACCATTTTAAAAAATGCAATAGGCTTTTCCGGCCTACTAAAGGTGTCTGTCTGTGTGCCCCTGCCTGGTGTTGCCCTCAACTAAATAAAGCTGAGCTTCAACCTTCTGCTCCAAATTACCATTTTAAAAAATGCAATAGGCTTTTCCGGCCTACTAAAGGTGTCTGTCTGTGTGCCCCTGCCTGGTGTTGTCCTCAACTAAATAAAGCTGAGCTTCAACCTTCTGCTCCAAATTACCATTTTAAAAAATGCAATAGGCTTTTCCGGCCTACTAAAGGTGTCTGTCTGTGTGCCCCTGCCTGGTGTTGTCCTCAACTAAATAAAGCTGAGCTTCAACCTTCCGGCTCTCATTAAGTGGTTTTAAAAAAAAAAAATGGTGGTTAGGGCCTACTAACGGCTTCTGCCCCTCCCTGGTGTTGCCCTCAACTAAATAAAGCTGAGCTTCAACCTTCTGCTCCAAATTACCATTTTAAAAAATGCAATAGGCTTTTCCGGCCTACTAAAGGTGTCTGTCTGTGTGCCCCTGCCTGGTGTTGTCCTCAACTAAATAAAGCTGAGCTTCAACCTTCCGGCTCTCATTAAGTGGTTTTAAAAAAAAAAAATGGTGGTTAGGGCCTACTAACGGCTTCTGCCCCTCCCTGGTGTTGCCCTCAACTAAATAAAGCTGAGCTTCAACCTTCTGCTCCAAATTACCATTTTAAAAAATGCAATAGGCTTTTCCGGCCTACTAAAGGTGTCTGTCTGTGTGCCCCTGCCTGGTGTTGTCCTCAACTAAATAAAGCTGAGCTTCAACCTTCTGCTCCAAATTACCATTTTAAAAAATGCAATAGGCTTTTCCGGCCTACTAAAGGTGTCTGTCTGTGTGCCCCTGCCTGGTGTTGTCCTCAACTAAATAAAGCTGAGCTTCAACCTTCTGCTCCAAATTACCATTTTAAAAAATGCAATAGGCTTTTCCGGCCTACTAAAGGTGTCTGTCTGTGTGCCCCTGCCTGGTGTTGTCCTCAACTAAATAAAGCTGAGCTTCAACCTTCCGGCTCTCATTAAGTGGTTTTAAAAAAAAAAAATGGTGGTTAGGGCCTACTAACGGCTTCTGCCCCTCCCTGGTGTTGCCCTCAACTAAATAAAGCTGAGCTTCAACCTTCTGCTCCAAATTACCATTTTAAAAAATGCAATAGGCTTTTCCGGCCTACTAAAGGTGTCTGTCTGTGTGCCCCTGCCTGGTGTTGCCCTCAACTAAATAAAGCTGAGCTTCAACCTTCTGCTCCAAATTACCATTTTAAAAAATGCAATAGGCTTTTCCGGCCTACTAAAGGTGTCTGCCCCTCCCTGGTGTTGTCCTCAACTGAACAAAGCTGAGCTTCCACATTCTGGCTTTCGCCCTATACTATCAGATATTAAACTGCATTTGGCCTACTAGTGTGGTTAGGCCCTTGAAACAGTGTCTGCTGCTCTTGGGTTTGCTACTCCACTGAACAAAGCAATGCCGCCTGTTTAGTCCTGTTACCAATTTTGAACTGCATGTAGCCTACTTTATTCTTTGGCCCTATATCTGTTTCCTCCTCATCCTGCCCATTGCCCAGCCACTGCTAAATGAGTCTGCTGGTACATTGACCTAGACCACTACATTCCCCTTGTACTCTACACAGCCAGAATCTGACCCTGCTGAAAGTAAGGTTCCCCTTCCCGCATGTTATACCACCTTACACAGGGACAAAGAGGAAGGTGCAGATGAAAGTGCAGGTTCCTTCATCAGGTGGGGGGGCATACTCGTTGGCGACGTCACTGGCACAGGGCCCCTCAGAGTACGCAAAAGTGTCGCTGCTGGTGGGAGGCGCCCCCGCCATGCAAACACACCGCCGTACTTTGAGGGGCCCTGTGCCAGTGGCAATGCGAACGAGTGGGCCCCCCCCCTGCTTGCTCAGGATCACAGCACTTGCAACGTTTAAATACTTACCTTTCCCTGCAACACCGCCGTGACGTAGTCCGCATTTCCTGGGCCCACGAAAAACTTGAGCCAGCCCTACTCCCCCCACAACTTTCCCCCAATTCCCTATGCCCAACTATTATTATACAGTTAATTAAGATTGGCAAGCTTCAGAAACAAGAATGGATGTTTTTGGCATTAAAATGGGCACTGTAGGTGTTTTCCTGGCCTCCACTCACTGCCGACTATGCTTCCCCATTGACTTGCATTGGGTTTCGTGTTTCGGTCGATCCCCGACTTTTAGCGATAATCAGCCGACTGCACTCGACTCGACTCTGGACAAAATCGGGTTTCCCAAAACCCTACTCGATCTTAAAAAAATGAAAGTCGCTCAACCCTAATTATGACTGTTCCATTGAGTTGATTCCTGGGGCAGATATTCCTTTTGGTCACGTATACCCTTCGGTGGCACCTGAGCGTCAAGCCTTAAAGGAGTATATTGATGAAAATCTGGCCAAAGGCTTCATACGTCCTTCTTCCTCACCAGCAGGGGCACCCATTTTTTTTGTAAAGAAGAAGAATGGGACCCTGAGACCCTGTGTTGACTATCGGGAACTCAATAAGGTAACCGTACGAAACCGTTACCCTTTGCCTCTGATTCCCGAATTACTGGAAAGAGTCCGCTATGCTAAGGTGTTCTCTAAGCTGGATCTTCGTGGGGCTTATAATTTGGTGCGTATTCGTCCAGGGGATGAGTGGAAGACAGCATTCAGATGCCGGTATGGACACTTTGAATCTCTTGTGATGCCCTTCGGGCTTTGTAACGCCCCTGCAGCATTTCAACACATTGTTAATGACATCTTCAGAGATTTGTTGGACCAGTTTGTGGTGATCTATTTGGACGATATTCTAATCTTTTCTGACTCTCTACAGGAACATGAAGAACATGTCAAAACTGTTTTAAGACGTCTGAAAGAGAACCAACTGTATATCAAGCCGGAGAAATACGAGTTCCATCGTCCTGAGATACAGTTCTTGGGTTATATCATCTCTCCCCAGGGTCTGAACATGGAATCTGGTAAGATTCAGGCTATCCTTGACTGGCCTGTTATGACCTGGTGGGTACGGAGCGGCACTGAAATGACCTGGTGGGTAAAACAAAAATAGGACTAGCTCTGAGGAGGTGGTAACTTTACTGACCGCAATCCCTACTCCTAACACCAACACTAGAAATAGCCGTGGAGCGTACCTAACTCTGCCTAGACGCCTCTGCACAGCCTAAGAACTAGCTACCCCTAAAGGTGGAAACGGAAAGCTATCTCGCCTCAGAGAAACCCCCAAAGGAAGATAGCCCCCCACAAATATTGACGGTGAGTGGAGAGGGAAATGACAAACTCAGAAATGAAACTAGATTTTTTAGCAAAGGAGGCCAACACTATCTAAATAGACAGATATAGGATAGGTTGCTGTGCGGTCAGTATAAAAACTAAAAGTCCACGCAGAGTTTACAAAAATAACCACCACACCGACTCACGGTGTGGAGGGGCAAATCTGCGACCCCAGAGCTTCCAACTAGCCGGAATATTTCATAATGACAAGCTGGACAAAGAGACATAAATTGAACTGAACAGAAGGTCATAAGCAGGGAAACACCCAAAAGTAGCAGACTTATCTTAAGCTGAAAATGGACTGGCCAACAGAGAACTTCCAGGAAAGGACTGAATCCACAGGAAATACATTGACAGCTGGCATCCACTAAAGCCAAAAGCCCAGATAAATAACAAGGCCAGGAAACCGATTAGTGAACGCAGCTGCTAAGTTCCACTTGAAACCACCAGAGGGAGCCCAAGAGCAGAACTCCCAAAAATACCATTCGCAACCACAGGATGGAGCCCAAGAACGGAATTCACAACAGTACCCCCCCTTGAGGAGGGGTCACCGAACCCTCACCAGAGCCCCCAGGCCGATCGGGACGAGCCAAATGAAAAGCACGTACCAAATCGGCAGCATGGACATCGGAGGCAAAAACCCAAGAGTTATCCTCCTGGCCATAACCCTTCCACTTGACCAAATACTGAAGTTTCCGCCTTGAAAGACGAGAATCCAAAATCTTCTCCACCACATATTCCAGCTCCCCCTCAACCAACACCGGAGCAGGATGTCATGAATCCCCAATGGCTAGGGATAGCACAGGATAAGCAAAGTATAATAAATATCGGACGAGCTCTAGGGTGATGGAACCTGGGCTGACCGCTGCCCTACGCCTGACAAACGCAACTAGAGATAGCCAGGGAGCGTGCCTACGTTGGTTCTAGACGCCACGCACCAGCCTAAGAGCTAACTAGTACTGCAGAGAAAACAAAGACCTCACTTGCCTCCAGAGGAATTAACCCCAAAGGTATAGTTGCCCCCCACATGTATTGACGGTGAAATGAGAGGAAGGCACACACATAGAGATGATGTATATAGCTTTAGCAAATAGAGGCCCGCTGAAAACTAGAAAGCAGAATGACACAAAAGGGGACTGAGCGGTCAGCAAAAAACCCTAATCAAAAAAACCATCCTGAGATTACAAGAACCCATGTGCCAACTCATGGCACATGGGGAGAACCTCAGTCCACTAGAGCAACCAGCTAACAAAGAGACATTCTAAGCAAGCTGGACAAAAAAACCAAACAACTGAAAATCAGCACTTAGCTTATCCTGAAAGATCTGGGAGCAGGTAGGCAGGAACTGTTGTGAATTTGGATTCTGGGCTCCCCCGGTGGCTACTGGTGGAATTGAACTGGTGTTTTCATCTTCTCTGTTCACCTGTTCCCATCAAGATGTGGGAGTCGCTATATAACCTTGCTGCTCTGTTAGTTGCTTGCCGGTCAACAATGTTATCAGAAGCCTCTCTGTGCTTGTTCCTGCTCCTAGACAACTACTAGATAAGTTGGACTCTTGTCCATGTTTGTTTTTGCATTTTTGTTCCAGTTCACAGCTGTAGTTTCGTTACTGTGTCTGGAAAGCTCTTGTGAACAGGAATTGCCACTCTGGTGTTATGAGTTAATGCCAGAGTTTTAAAGTAATTCCTGGATGGTGTTTTGATAGGGTTTTCAGCTGACCATGAAAGTGTCCTTTCTGTCTTCTGCTATGTAGTAAGTGGACCTCAAATTTGCTAAACCTATTTTCATACTGCGTTTGTTATTTCATCTTAATTCACCGCCAATACATGTGGGGGGCCTCTGTCTCCTTTCGGGGTATTTCTCTAGAGGTGACCTAGGACTAATATCTTCCTCTGCTAGCATTATTTAGTCCTCCGGCTGGTGCTGGGCATCTAGAATCAACGTAGGCATGCTACCCGGCCACTGCTAGTTGTGCGTTAGGTTTAGTTCATGGTCAGCTCAGTTCCCATCTTCCAAGAGCTAGTTCCTATATATGCTGATGCTATGTTCTCTTGCCATTGAGAACATGACAGTTTGACCGGCCAACAAAGTGTTAATTGTTTGGGCTGAAGCAGGAGAAAAAGAAGTGTTTAAGGGAATTTTTTTTTTTTTTTTTCCCCCCCCTCAGAGTTTTGCTGCCTAGCCCTTAATTGCTGTGTAGCTGCTTCTTACCTCCTCTTAACCCTTGAATGGCTCTGTGTCCACCTGTTTGTAATGGATCTTCAGAGTGTAACTGCAGGTTTGAATAATCTCGCCACGAAGGTACAAAATTTGCAAGACTTTGTTTGTCATGCACCTGTATCTGAGCCGAGAATTCCTTGGCCGGAATTTTTCTCGGGGAATAGATCTGGGTTTCAGAATTTTCGAAATAATTGCAAATTATTTTTGTCCCTGAAATTTCGCTCTGCCGGAGACCCTGCACAGCAGGTCAGGATTGTGATTTCCTTGCTCCGGGGCGACCCTCAAGACTGGGCTTTTTCATTGACACCAGGGGATCCTGCGTTGCTCAATGTGGATGCGTTTTTTCTGGCCTTGGGGTTGCTTTATGACGAACCTCATTTGGAGCTTCAGGCAGAAAAAACTTTGATGTCCCTATCTCAGGGGCAAGATGAAGCGGAAATTTACTGTCAAAGATTCCGTAAATGGTCTGTGCTTACTCAGTGGAATGAGTGCGCCCTGGCGGCGACTTTCAGAGAGGGTCTCTCTGATGCCATTAAGGATGTTATGGTGGGGTTCCCTGTGCCTGCGGGTCTGAATGAGTCCATGACAATGGCTATTCAGATCGATAGGCGTTTGCGGGAGCGCAAACCAGTGCACCATCTGGCGGTGTCCACTGAGAAGTCGCCAGAGAGTATGCAGTGTGATAGAATTCTGTCCCGAAGCGAGCGGCAGAATTTTAGACGGAAAAATGGGTTGTGTTTCTATTGTGGTGATTCTACTCATGTTATATCAGCATGCTCTAAGCGCACTAAAAAGCTTGATAAATCTGTTTCCATTTGCACCTTACCGTCTAAGTTTATTCTATCTGTGACCTTGATTTGCTCTTTGTCATCTATTACCACGGACGCCTATGTCGACTCTGGCGCCGCTTTGAGTCTTATGGATTGGTCCTTTGCCAAACGCTGTGGGTATGATTTAGAGCCTTTGGAGACTCTTATTCCTCTGAAGGGGATTGACTCCACCCCATTGGCTAATAATAAACCACAATACTGGACACAAGTAACTATGCGTATTAATCCGGATCACCAGGAGATTATTCGCTTTCTGGTGCTGTATAATCTACATGATGATTTGGTGCTAGGATTGCCTTGGCTGCAATCTCACAACCCAGTTCTCGACTGGAGAGCTATGTCTGTGTTGAGCTGGGGATGTAAGGGGGCTCATGGGGATGTACCTGTGGTTTCCATTTCATCATCTATTCCCTCTGAAATTCCTGAGTTCCTGTCTGACTTTCGTGACGTCTTTGAAGAATCCAAGCTTGGTTCATTACCTCCGCACCGAGAGTGCGATTGTGCCATAGATTTAATCCCGGGTAGTAAATACCCAAAGGGTCGTTTATTTAATCTGTCTGTGCCTGAACATGCTGCTATGCGAGAATATATAAAGGAGTCCTTGGAAAAGGGACATATTCGTCCATCGTCATCTCCCTTAGGAGCCGGTTTTTTCTTTGTGTCAAAAAAAGACGGCTCTTTGAGACCATGTATCGATTATCGGCTTTTGAATAAAATCACTGTAAAATATCAATACCCATTGCCGTTGCTGACTGATTTGTTTGCTCGCATAAAGGAGGCCAAGTGGTTCTCTAAGATTGACCTTCGTGGGGCGTATAATTTGGTGCGAATCAGGCAGGGGGATGAGTGGAAAACCGCATTTAATACGCCCGAGGGCCACTTTGAGTATTTGGTGATGCCTTTTGGTCTTTCAAATGCTCCGTCAGTTTTCCAGTCCTTTATGCATGATATTTTTCGCGATTATTTGGATAAATTTATGATTGTGTATCTGGATGATATTCTGATTTTTTCGGATGACTGGGACTCTCATGTCCAGCAAGTCAGGAGGGTTTTCCAGGTTTTGCGGTCTAATTCTTTGTGTGTGAAGGGTTCTAAGTGTGTTTTTGGGGTACAGAGGATTTCCTTTTTGGGATATATTTTTTCTCCCTCTTCCATTGAAATGGATCCTGTCAAGGTTCAAGCTATTTGTGATTGGACGCAGCCCTCTTCTCTTAAGAGTCTTCAGAAATTTTTGGGCTTTGCTAACTTTTATCGTCGATTTATTGCTGGTTTTTCGGATATTGCTAAGCCATTGACCGATTTGACTAAGAAGGGTGCTGATGTTGCTGATTGGTCCCCTGACGCTGTGGAGGCCTTTCGGGAGCTTAAGCGCCGTTTTTCCTCTGCCCCTGTGTTGCGTCAGCCTGATGTTGCTCTACCTTTTCAGGTTGAGGTCGACGCTTCTGAGATCGGAGCTGGGGCAGTGTTGTCGCAGAAAAGTTCTGACTGCTCCGTGATGAGGCCTTGTGCCTTCTTTTCCCGTAAATTTTCGCCCGCGGAGCGGAATTATGATGTTGGGAATCGGGAGCTTTTGGCCATGAAGTGGGCTTTTGAGGAGTGGCGCCATTGGCTTGAGGGGGCCAGACATCAGGTGGTGGTATTGACTGACCACAAAAACTTGATTTATCTTGAGACCGCCAGGCGCCTGAATCCTAGACAGGCGCGCTGGTCATTATTTTTCTCTCGGTTTAATTTTGTGGTGTCATACCTACCGGGTTCTAAGAATGTTAAGGCGGATGCCCTTTCTAGGAGTTTTGAGCCTGACTCGCCTGGTAACTCTGAGCCCACAGGTATCCTTAAGGATGGAGTGGTATTGTCAGCCGTTTCTCCAGACCTGCGGCGGGCCTTGCAGGAGTTTCAGGCGGATAGACCGGATCGTTGCCCACCTGATAAACTGTTTGTTCCTGATGATTGGACCAGTAGAGTCATCTCTGAGGTTCATTCTTCTGCGTTGGCAGGTCATCCTGGCATTTTTGGTACCAGGGATTTGGTGGCAAGGTCCTTCTGGTGGCCTTCCCTGTCACGAGATGTGCGAGGCTTTGTGCAGTCTTGTGACGTTTGTGCTCGGGCCAAGCCTTGTTGCTCTCGGGCTAGTGGATTATTGTTGCCCTTGCCCATTCCTAAGAGGCCTTGGACGCACATCTCGATGGATTTTATTTCAGATCTGCCTGTTTCTCAGAAGATGTCTGTCATCTGGGTGGTGTGTGACCGTTTCTCTAAGATGGTCCATTTGGTTCCTCTGCCCAAGTTGCCTTCTTCTTCCGAGTTGGTTCCTCTGTTTTTTCAAAATGTTGTTCGTTTGCATGGTATTCCTGAGAATATCATTTCTGACAGAGGGACCCAATTCGTGTCTAGATTTTGGCGGGCATTCTGTGCTAGGATGGGCATAGATTTATCTTTTTCGTCCGCTTTCCATCCTCAGACGAATGGCCAGACCGAGCGGACTAATCAGACCCTGGAGACATATCTGAGGTGTTTTGTGTCTGCTGACCAGGATGATTGGGTTGCTTTTTTGCCATTGGCAGAGTTCGCTCTCAATAATCGGGCCAGCTCTGCCACTTTGGTGTCCCCGTTTTTCTGTAATTCGGGGTTTCATCCTCGATTTTCCTCTGGTCAGGTGGAATCTTCGGATTGTCCTGGAGTGGATGCTGTGGTGGAGAGATTGCATCAGATCTGGGGGCAGGTGGTGGACAATTTGAGGTTGTCCCAGGAGAAGACTCAGCTTTTTGCCAACCGCCACCGTCGTGTTGGTCCTCGGCTTTGTGTTGGGGATTTGGTGTGGTTGTCTTCTCGTTTTGTCCCTATGAGGGTCTCTTCTCCTAAGTTTAAGCCTCGGTTCATCGGCCCGTATAAGATATTGGAGATTCTTAACCCTGTTTCCTTCCGTTTGGACCTCCCTGCATCCTTCTCTATTCATAACGTTTTTCATCGGTCATTATTGCGCAGGTATGAGGTACCGGTTGTGCCTTCCGTTGAGCCTCCTGCTCCGGTGTTGGTTGAGGGTGAGTTGGAGTACGTTGTGGAGAAAATCTTAGACTCTCGTGTTTCCAGACGGAGACTCCAGTATCTGGTCAAGTGGAAGGGATACGGCCAGGAGGATAATTCTTGGGTGAATGCATCTGATGTTCATGCCTCTGATCTGGTTCGTGCCTTTCATAGGGCCCATCCTGATCGCCCTGGTGGTTCTGGTGAGGGTTCGGTGCCCCCTCCTTGAGGGGGGGGTACTGTTGTGAATTTGGATTCTGGGCTCCCCCGGTGGCTACTGGTGGAATTGAACTGGTGTTTTCATCTTCTCTGTTCACCTGTTCCCATCAAGATGTGGGAGTCGCTATATAACCTTGCTGCTCTGTTAGTTGCTTGCCGGTCAACAATGTTATCAGAAGCCTCTCTGTGCTTGTTCCTGCTCCTAGACAACTACTAGATAAGTTGGACTCTTGTCCATGTTTGTTTTTGCATTTTTGTTCCAGTTCACAGCTGTAGTTTCGTTACTGTGTCTGGAAAGCTCTTGTGAACAGGAATTGCCACTCTGGTGTTATGAGTTAATGCCAGAGTTTTAAAGTAATTCCTGGATGGTGTTTTGATAGGGTTTTCAGCTGACCATGAAAGTGTCCTTTCTGTCTTCTGCTATGTAGTAAGTGGACCTCAAATTTGCTAAACCTATTTTCATACTGCATTTGTTATTTCATCTTAATTCACCGCCAATACATGTGGGGGGCCTCTGTCTCCTTTCGGGGTATTTCTCTAGAGGTGAGCTAGGACTAATATTTTCCTCTGCTAGCATTATTTAGTCCTCCGGCTGGTGCTGGGCATCTAGAATCAACGTAGGCATGCTACCCGGCCACTGCTAGTTGTGCGTTAGGTTTAGTTCATGGTCAGCTCAGTTCCCATCTTCCAAGAGCTAGTTCCTATATATGCTGATGCTATGTTCTCTTGCCATTGAGAACATGACAAGGAACCAAACAGAGCACATCTGAACACATTGATAGCCGGCAAGGGAAATGACAGAAAGGCCAGGTAAAATAGGAAACACCCAGCCTCTGATGGACAGATGGAAACCAAAGGCCGCAACCCACCAAAGTCACCCAGTACCAGCAGTAACCACCAGAGGGAGCCCGCAAACAGAATCCACAACAGTACCCCCCCCCTTGAGGAGGGGTCACCGAACCCTCACGAGAACCCCCAGGGCGATCAGGGTGAGCTCTATGGAAGGCACGGACCAAATCAGTCGCATGAACATCGGAGGCGACCACCCAGGAATTGTCCTCCTGACCATAACCCTTCCATTTAACCAAATACTGGAGTTTGCGTCTGGAAACACGAGAATCCAAGATCTTTTCAACAACATACTCCAATTCTCCCTCCACCAGCACCGGAGCAGGAGGCTCGACCGAAGGAACAACAGGCACCTCATACCTCCGCAACAACGACCGATGGAACACATTATGAATAGCGAACGATGCTGGGAGATCCAAACGGAAAGATACAGGGTTAAGAATCTCCGAGATCCTATAAGGACCGATGAACCGAGGCTTGAACTTAGGAGAAGAGACCTTCATAGGGACAAAACGAGAAGACAACCACACCAAGTCCCCAACAAGAAGTCGGGGACCCACGCGGCGACGGCGATTAGCAAACTGCTGAGTCTTCTCCTGAGATAACTTCAAATTGTCCACCACCTGATTCCAAATGTGATGTAGCCTGTCCACCACCACGTCCACTCCAGGACAATCCGAAGACTCCACCTGACCAGAGGAAAAACGAGGATGAAACCCCGAATTACAAAAAAAAGGAGAGACCAACGTAGCCGAACTAGCCCGATTATTAAGAGCAAATTCGGCCAGTGGCAAAAAAGCAACCCAGTCATCCTGATCAGCAGAAACAAAACACCTCAAATAAGTTTCCAAGGTCTGATTAGTTCGCTCCGTCTGGCCATTCGTCTGAGGATGGAATGCAGACGAGAAAGACAAATCAATGCCCATCTTGGCACAAAACGTCCGCCAAAATCTAGACACAAACTGGGATCCCCTGTCAGAAACGATATTCTCCGGAATCCCATGCAAACGAACCACGTTCTGAAAAAACAAAGGAACCAACTCAGAGGAGGAGGGCAACTTAGGCAAGGGCACCAAATGAACCATCTTAGAAAAGCGATCACACACAACCCAGATAACGGACATTTTCTGTGAAACCGGGAGATCAGAAATAAAATCCATGGAAATGTGCGTCCAAGGCCTCTTCGGGATGGGCAAGGATAACAACAACCCACTAGCCCGTGAACAGCAAGGCTTAGCTCGAGCACACACTTCACAAGACTGCACAAAGGTACGCACATCCCTAGACAAGGAAGGCCACCAAAAAGACCTGGCCACCAAGTCTCTTGTACCAAATATTCCAGGATGACCAGCCAACACAGAAGAATGGACCTCGGAGATGACTCTACTGGTCCAATCATCCGGAACAAACAGTCTTTCTGGTGGACATCGATCCGGTTTATCCACCTGAAACTCCTGCAATGCGCGTCGCAAGTCTGGGGATACGGCGGACAATATTACCCCATCCCTAAGGATACCAGCAGGCCCAGTGTCTCCAGGAGAGTCAGGCACAAAACTCCTGGAAAGAGCATCTGCCTTCACATTCTTTGAACCTGGCAGGTATGAAACCACGAAATTGAAACGAGAAAAAAAATAACGACCAACGAGCCTGTCTAGGATTCAAACGCCTGGCAGACTCAAGGTAAATGAGATTCTTGTGATCAGTCAAGACCACCACGCGATGTTTAGCACCCTCAAGCCAATGACGCCACTCCTCAAATGCCCACTTCATGGCCAAAAGCTCCCGATTACCCACATCATAATTGCGCTCGGCGGGTGAGAATTTTCTAGAGAAGAAAGCACATGGCTTCATCACCGAGCCATTAGAACTTCTCTGTGACAAAACCGCCCCCGCTCCAATCTCGGAAGCATCAACCTCCACCTGAAAAGGAAGTGAAACATCTGGTTGACACAACACAGGAGCAGAAGAAAACCGGCGCTTAAGTTCCCGAAAGGCCTCCACGGCCGCAGGAGACCAATCAGCAACATCAGCACCCTTTTTAGTCAAATCAGTCAAAGGTTTAACAATACTGGAAAAATTAGCAATGAACCGACGATAAAAATTAGCAAACCCCAAAAACTTCTGAAGGCTCTTAACAGATGTAGGTTGTGTCCAGTCACAAATAGCCTGAAACTTAACGGGATCCATCTCAATAGTAGAAGGAGAAAAAATGTACCCCAAAAAAGAAATCTTCTGGACTCCGAAGAGACACTTTGAGCCCTTCACAAACAGAGAATTGGCCCGCAAAACCTGAAACACCTTCCTGACCTGTAGAACATGAGACTCCCAGTCATCAGAAAACACCAAAATATCATCCAAATACACAATCATAAACTTATCCAGATATTCACGGAAAATATTGTGCATAAAGGACTGAAAGACTGACGGAGCATTGGAGAGTCCAAAAGGCATTACCAAATACTCAAAATGGCCCTCAGGCGTATTAAATGCGGTCTTCCACTCATCCCCCTGTTTTATCCGCACCAGATTATACGCACCACGAAGATCTATTTTAGTGAACCACCTAGCCCCCTTAATGTGAGCAAACAAATCAGTAAATAATGGCAATGGATACTGGTATTTGACTGTAATCTTATTCAGAAGGCGATAATCTATACAAGGCCTCAGGGAACCATCTTTTTTTGCCACGAAAAAAAAACCTGCTCCCAGAGGGGACGAAGATGGACGAATATGTCCCTTTTCCAAGGACTCCTTAATATAATTCCACATAGCAGTATGCTCTGGCAGTGACAGATTAAATAAACGACCCTTAGGGAACTTACTGCCAGGAATCAATTCTATAGCACAGTCACACTCTCTATGAGGAGGGAGCGAATTGAGCTTAGGCTCCTCAAAAACATCCCTATAATCCGACAAAAACGCAGGGATCTCCGAAGGAGTAGATGAAGCGATAGAAATCGGAGGTGCATCATCATGAACCCCCTGACATCCCCAGCTTAGCACAGACATTGTTTTCCAGTCCAGGACAGGATTATGAGTTTGTAACCATGGCAGACCAAGCACTAGTACATCATGTAAATTATACAGTACAAGGAAGCGAATCACCTCCTGATGAACGGGAGTCATGCGCATGGTCACTTGTGTCCAATACTGCGGTTTATTCATAGCCAATGGTGTAGAATCAATTCCCTTCAGAGGAATAGGAACTTCCAGAGGCTCCAGACTAAAACCGCAGCGTTTAGCAAATGACCAATCCATAAGACTCAGGGCAGCGCCTGAATCCACATAGGCATCGACGGAAATGGAAGACAGTGAAAAAATCAGAGTCACAGACAAAATGAACTTAGACTGCAGAGTATCAATGGCAAAAGATTTATCAACCCTTTTTGTGCGTTTAGAGCATGCTGATATAACATGAGCTGAATCACCACAATAAAAACACAAACCATTTTTCCGCCTATAATTTTGCCGTTCACTTCTGGACTGAATTCTATCACATTGCATAGTCTCAGGTGCCTGTTCAGAAGACACCGCCAACTGGTGCACGGGTTTGCGCTCCCGTAAACGCCGATCAATCTGAATGGCCATAGCCATAGACTCATTCAGACCTGTAGGCGCAGGGAACCCCACCATAATATCATTAATGGCCTCAGAAAGACCATTTCTGAAATTTGCAGCCAGGGCGCACTCATTCCACTGAGTAAGCACCGACCATTTCCGAAATTTCTGACAATATATCTCCGCTTCATCATGCCCCTGAGAGAGGGCTAATAAAGCCTTTTCAGCCTGAATCTCTAGGTTAGGTTCCTCATAGAGCAATCCCAATGCCAGAAAAAACGCATCCACACTGAGCAGTGCAGGATCCCCTGGTGCCAATGCAAATGCCCAATTCTGAGGGTCGCCCCGTAGGAACGATATAACAATCTTGACCTGTTGAGCAGGGTCTCCAGAGGAGCGAGATTTCAAAGAGAGAAACAATTTACAATTGTTCCTGAAATTCAGGAAGGTAGATCTATCTCCAGAAAAAAACTCTGGAATAGGAATTCTAGGTTCAGACATGGGAGTGTGAACAACGAAATCCTGTATGTTTTGAACCTTTGCCGCGAGATTACTCAGGCTGGAAGCCAAACTCTGGACATCCATGATAAGCAGCTAAGATCAGAGCCATTCAAGGGTTAAGAGGAGGTAAGAAGCAGCTAGACAGCAATTAAGGGCTAGGCAGCAAAACTCTGAAGGAAAAAAAAAAAAAAAAAAAAATTTCCCTTGAACACTTCTTTTTCTCCTGCTTCAGCCCAAACAATTAACACTTTGTGGGCCAGCTATACTGTCATGAATCCCCAATGGTTAGGGATAGCACAGGATAAGCAAAGTATAATAAATATCGGACGAGCTCTAGGGTGATGGAACCTGGGCTGACCGCTGCCCTACGCCTGACAAACGCAACTAGAGATAGCCAGGGAGCGTGCCTACGTTGGTTCTAGACGCCACGCACCAGCCTAAGAGCTAACTAGTACTGCAGAGAAAACAAAGACCTCACTTGCCTCCAGAGGAATTAACCCCAAAGGTATAGTTGCCCCCCACATGTATTGACTGTGAAATGAGAGGAAGGCACACACATAGAGATGATGTATATAACTTTAGCAAATAGAGGCCCGCTGAAAACTAGAAAGCAGAATGACACAAAAGGGGACTGAGCGGTCAGCAAAAAACCCTAATCAAAAAAACCATCCTGAGATTACAAGAACCCATGTGCCAACTCATGGCACATGGGGAGAACCTCAGTCCACTAGAGCAACCAGCTAACAAAGAGACATTCTAAGCAAGCTGGACAAAAAAACCAAACAACTGAAAATCAGCACTTAGCTTATCCTGAAAGATCTGGGAGCAGGTAGGCAGGAACCAAACAGAGCACATCTGAACACATTGATAGCCGGCAAGGGAAATGACAGAAAGGCCAGGTAAAATAGGAAACACCCAGCCTCTGATGGACAGATGGAAACCAAAGGCCGCAACCCACCAAAGTCACCCAGTACCAGCAGTAACCACCAGAGGGAGCCCGCAAACAGAATCCACAACACAGGAGGGTCAACGGAGGGAACCATGGGCACCACATATCTCCGCAACAAAGATCTATGGAACACATTATGAATGGAAAACGAAGCTGGAAGGGCCAAACGAAAAGACACCGGATTGATAATTTCCGAAATCCTATAAGGACCAATAAAACGAGGTTTGAACTTAGGGGAAGAGACCTTCATAGGAACATGACGAGAAGACAACCAGACCAAATCCCCAACCCGAAGCCGGGGACCAACGCACCGACGGCGGTTAGCGTTGAGCCTTTTCCTGAGACAATGTTAAATTGTCCACCACATGAGTCCAAATCTGCTGCAACCTGTCCACCACAGAATCCACCCCAGGACAGTCCGAAGACTCAACCTGCCATGAAGAAAAACGAGGATGAAAACCGAAATTGCAAAAAAAAGGCGAAACCAAAGTAGCCGAACTAGCCCGATTATTAAGGGCAAACTCGGCCAACGGCAAGAAGGTAACCCAATCATCCTGATCAGCAGACACAAAGCATCTCAAGTAGGTTTCCAAGGTCTGATTGGTTCGCTCCGTCTGTCCATTTGTCTGAGGGTGAAATGCCGAAGAAAAAGACAAATTAATGCCCATTCTACCACAAAAGGACCGCCAAAACCTAGAAACAAACTGGGTATCTCTGTCAGACACAATATTCTCCGGAATACCATGCAAACGAACCACATGCTGGAAAAACAAAGGAACCAAATCAGAGGAGGAAGGCAACTTAGGCAAAGGTACCAAATGGACCATTTTAGAAAACCGGTCACAAACCACCCAGATGACAGACATCTTCTGAGACACAGGAAGATCGGAAATAAAATCCATGGAAATATGCGTCCAGGGCCTCTCAGGGATAGGCAAGGGCAAAAGCAACCCACTAGCACGAGAACAGCAGGGCTTAGCCCGAGCACAAATTCCACAGGACTGCACGAAGGAACGCATATCCCGTGACAAAGAAGGCCACCAAAAGGACCTGGCAACCAAATCTCAGGTTCCAAAGATCCCAGGATGACCAGCCAACACCGAACAATGGATCTCAGAAATCACCTTATTAGTCCATCTATCAGGAACAAACAATTTCCCCACAGGACAGCGGTCGGGTCTATCAGCCTGAAACTCCTGAAGCACCCGCCGCAAATCAGGGGAGATAGCAGAAAGAATCACCCCCTCTTTGAGAATACCAGCCGGCTCACGGACTCCAGGAGAATCAGGCAAAAAACTCCTAGACAAGGCATCAGCTTTCACATTCTTAGATCCCGGAAGATACGAGACCACAAAATCAAAACGGGAGAAAAACAAAGACCACCGAGCCTGTCTAGGATTCAAGCGCTTGGCCGACTCAAGGTAAATCAGATTCTTATGGTCGGTCAAGACCACAACACGATGCTTGGCTCCCTCAAGCCAATGTCGCCACTCCTCGAATGCCCACTTCATAGCCAACAACTCCCGATTGCCGACATCATAATTACGCTCAGCAGGCGAAAACTTTCTGGAGAAGAAAGCACACGGCTTCAACACAGAGCCATCAGAGCTTCTCTGAGACAGAACAGCTCCTGCCCCAATCTCAGAAGCGTCAACCTCAACCTGAAAAGGGAGAGAAACATCTGGCTGATGAAACATCTGGCTGATGCAGAAGTAAAACGACGCTTAAGCTCCTGAAAGGCCTCCACAGCCGCAGAGGACCAATTCACCACATCTGCACCTTTCTTGGTCAAATCGGTCAGAGGTTTAACCACAGTAGAAAAATTAGCAATGAAGCGGCGATAAAAATTAGCAAAGCCCAAAAATTTCTGAAGGCTCTTCACAGATGTGGGCTGAGTCCAATCATAAATAGCCTGGACCTTAACAGGGTCCATTTCAATAACAGAGGGAGAAAAAATGAACCCCAGAAAAGAAACCTTCTGAACTCCAAAAAGGCACTTAGACCCCTTCACAAACAGTGTATTAGCACGAAGAATCTGAAATACCATCCTGACCTGCTTCACATGAGTCTCCCAATCATCGGAAAAAAACAAAATATCATCCAAATATACAATCATAAATTTATCCAAATACTCCCGGAAAATATCATGCATAAAGGACTGAAACACAGATGGGGCATTAGAGAGCCCGAAAGGCATCACAAGATATTCAAAATGGCCTTCGGGCGTATTAAATGCTGTTTTCCATTCATCACCCTGTTTGATGCGAACCAGATTATACGCCCCTCGAAGGTCAATCTTGGTAAACCAGCTAGCCCCTTTAATCCGAGCAAAATCAGAAAGCAAAGGCAAAGGGTACTGGAATTTGACCGTGATCTTATTGAGAAGGCGATAATCTATACAGGGCCTCAAGGAGCCATCCTTCTTGGCAACAAAAAAGAACCCCGCTCCCAACGGTGACGAAGACGGGCAAATATGCCCCTTCTCCAAAGCCTTTTTTACATAAGTCCGCATTGCGGTATGCTCTGGCACAGACAGATTGAAAAGTCGACCCTTAGGGAACTTACAGCCAGGAATCAAATTAATAGCGCAATCACAGTCCCTATGAGGAGGCAGAGGACTGGATTTATGCTCCTCAAATATATCCTGGAAATCTGACAAAAACTCAGGAACCTCAGAAGAAGGGGACGAGGAAATTGACATCAGAGGAATGTCACTATGTATCCCCTGACAACCCCAACTAGTCACGGACATGGATTTCCAATCCAGCACTGGATTATGTACCTGTAACCATGGAAACCCCAGCACAACCACATCATGCAAATTATGCAAGACCAAAAAGCGAATATTTTCCTGATGTGCTGGAGCCATGTTCATGGCTAACTGAGTCCAGTACTGAGGTTTATTCTTGGCCAATGGCATAGCATCAATCCCCCTCAAGGGAATAGGACTCTGCAACGGCTCCAAGGAAAAACCACAGCGCTTGGCAAATTCCAGGTCCATTAAGTTCAGGGCAGTGCCAAAATCCACAAATGCCATAACAGAAAAGGACGACAATGAGCAAATCAGGGTAACAGACAAGAGAAATTTAGGCTGTAAAGTACTGATGGTAACCGACCTAGCAACCCTCTTAGTTCGCTTCGGGCAGTCAGAGATAGCATGAGTAGCGTCACCACAGTAAAAACACAGCCCATTCTGACGTCTGAACTCCTGCCGTTCTGTTCTCGTCAAAACTCTATTGCATTGCATAGGCTCAGAACTCTGCCCAGAGGACACCGCCATATGGTGCACCTCCTTACGTTCACGTAAGCGCCGATCAATCTGAATGGCCAGAGACATTGATTCGTTCAAACCAGCAGGCGTGGGAAACCCCACCATAACATCTTTAAGAGCTTCAGAAAGACCCTTTCTGAAAATAGCCGCCAGGGCTTCCTCATTCCATTTTGTAAGCACAGATCACTTTCTAAATTTCTGACAATATATCTCTACTGCTTCCTGACCCTGACACAGAGCCAGCAACATTTTTTCTGCCTGATCCACAGAATTGGGTTCGTCATAAAGCAGTCCAAGTGCTTGAAAAAACGAATCTATATTGAGCAATGCAGGATTCCCTGGCTCAAGGGAGAATGCCCAGTCCTGCGGGTCGCCACGCAACAGAGTAATAACAATCTTCACCTGCTGAATGGGGTCACCAGAGGAACGGGGTCTCAGAGCAAAAAATAATCTGCAATTATTTTTAAAATTCAAAAACCTAGATCTATCCCCAGAAAACAAATCAGGAATAGGAATTCTAGGCTCAGAAACAGGAGTTTGAATAACATAGTCTTGGATACTCTGTACCCTTGCAGCGAGATGATCAACATGCGCAGACAGACCCTGAACCTCCATATCAGCACCAAGCTCCTGCCCCATCCAAAAATCAAGGTGAAAAAAAAAGGACAAAACAAGCAACACACAAAAAAAAACCTCAGAACTTTCTCTTCCCTCTTTTGAGATGCATTTAACACATTGTGGGCCAGCTGTACTGTTATGACCTGGTGGGTACGGAGCGGCACTGAAATTACCTGGTGGGTAAAACAAAAATAGGACTAGCTCTGAGGAGGTGGTAACTTTACTGACCGCAATCCCTACTCCTAACACCAACACTAGAAATAGCCGTGGAGCGTACCTAACTCTGCCTAGACGCTTCTGCACAGCCTAAGAACTAGCTACCACTAAAGATGGAAACGGAAAGCTATCTCGCCTCAGAGAAACCCCCAAAGGAAGATAGCCCCCCACAAATATTGACGGTGAGTGGAGAGGGAAATGACAAACTCAGAAATGAAACTAGATTTTTTAGCAAAGGAGGCCAACACTATCTAAATAGACAGAGATAGGATAGGTTGCTGTGCAGTCAGTATAAAAACTAAAAGTCCACGCAGAGTTTACAAAAATAACCACCACACCGACTCACGGTGTGGAGGGGCAAATCTGCGACCCCAGAGCTTCCAACTAGCTGGAATATTTCATAATGACAAGCTGGACAAAGAGACATAAATTGAACTGAACAGAAGGTCATAAGCAGGGAAACACCCAAAAGTAGCAGACTTATCTTAAGGTGAAAATGGACTGGCCAACAGAGAACTTCCAGGAAAGGACTGAATCCACAGGAAATACATTGACAGCTGGCATCCACTAAAGCCAAAAGCCCAGTTAAATAACAAGGCCAGGAAACCGATTAGTGAACGCAGCTGCTAAGTTCCACTTGAAACCACCAGAGGGAGCCCAAGAGCAGAACTCCCAAAAATACCATTCGCAACCACAGGATGGAGCCCAAGAATGGAATTCACAACACTGGCCGGTACCCAAGAACGTTAACGAGGTCCAACGTTTTATTGGTTTTGCAAATTTCTACAGACACTTCATTCGAAATTTTTCTGATATTGTCCGTCCCATTACTTCCTTGACAAAGAAGGAAAAGCCCTTTAAGTGGTCATCACAGGCTCAAGAAGCTTTTGATCGGCTGAAGATCTGTTTCACATCAGCACCGCTGTTGATACACCCAGGTCCAACACATCCTTTCATTGTGGAGGTGGACGCTTCTGATAATGCTTTGGGGGCTATTCTCTCCCAAAGAACTGGAGAGAAAGGTCTGCTACATCCTTGTGCTTTCTTTTCCCGTAGACTAACCTCAGCAGAGAAGAATTACGACGTGGGAGACAAGGAATTGCTGGCTATTATTGCGGCTTTCAAAGAATGGAGGCATCATCTGCAAGGAGCTGCACAACAGATCATAGTGCTAACTGACCATCGCAATCTAGAGTTCCTTAGATCCGCTAGATGTCTTTCTCCTCATCAGGCTCGTTGGAACTTATTCTTAAATCAATTTAACTTTGTTATCTCGTACTGTCCAGGTTCTCGTAATGGGAAGGCTGATGCTTTATCCCGAATCCATGCTGCGGATTCCGTACCTGGAGCCCCGTCCAAGACCATTCTATCTGATGCCAATTTCATCGGAGTTATCCACGATCAGGACTTGTGGAAGGAGTGCAGGGAGGCCTATGAAGGTGATGTATTTCTGGCCAACCCACCTGTGGATATTAATCTTGTCTTTAAGGGTGGCATGTGGTTCAGAGATCGACGTATCTATGTCCTGGAGGTCGTCCGTCTGCAGATCCTCAAGTTGGTACATGACTCCAAGTTGGCTGGTCACAGGGGGGTACAGAAGACACAAGAGTTCCTGAGCCGATTCTTCTGGTGGCCAACTTGCCTGAAGGATACCAAGGACTATGTTCTCTCTTGCGAGGTATGTGCCCATTACAAGACTCCTCATGTGGCACCTACAGGTCTTCTACAACCATTACCTGTTCCATCCCGCCCTTGGGGGTCTATATCAATGGACTTTATTGTGGAGCTGCCTACATCGGGGGGCATGAATACAATCATGGTGGTAGTTGATCGCCTGACTAAAGCTGCTCATTTTGTTCCATGCACCGGCCTCCCCTCTGCAGATACAGTGAACTTGGTTATACAGAATGTCTTTCGGTTGCATGGGGTGCCGGATGAGATCATCTCTGACCGTGGAGTACAGTTCACTTCAAGATTCTGGAAGGGGTTTTGCTCTGCACTCAATATTAATGTCTGTCTCTCTTCTGCTTACCATCCCCAGACAAATGGTCAGACTGAGCGTACCAACCAGACGCTGGAACAATATCTAAGATGCTATGTCAGCCATCTCCAGGATGATTGGTTGGAGTTGTTGCCATTAGCTGAATTTTCATATAATAATTCTCAGAGCGCCTCCACTAAATTTACACCTTTCTTTGCCAATCTGGGTTATCATCCTTGTATTTTACCTAGGTCTCCAATTAATTCTCCGGTTCCAGCAGTGGAGGAAAGGCTGACTGCGATGAGACAAAATCTGGAGGTTCTGAAGGAATCCCTGACCACTAGTGTTGAGCGATACTTTCCGATATCGGAAAGTATCGGTATCGGAAAGTATCGGCCGATACCGTCAAAATATCGGATCCAATCCGATACCGATACCCGATCCCAATGCAAGTCAATGGGACGAAAATATCGGAATTAAAATAAACCCTTTATAAAGTTGTAGGTTCATTCTACATGAAGGAAAACAACTAAGAATAATGTAGGATGTATTGGGGGACGTGGCGGAGACATTAAAGGCACAGAGGTTTAGCCCAATGTAATAGAATAGCAGGATTTTTTTTTTTTTTTATGACGTTCGGCGTTAGAAAGAATTTGACTATGTTATTTTTTTTTTTTTTTATGTCAGATATTGATGTTTCACTACTTCAACGCCCTTCACCTTCTTTTTTACTTCTCCCACGCTTTCTTCTTCATTATCCTCATCATCAGCTTCTTTGACATCAACTTCTTCACCTTATTCATCTTCTTCTTCATCTTCTACCTATTATTTTTTGGGTTACATTGTTCATATTCTTTTTATTTTACTATTATCTTCATCATATTCTACTTCTTCATCATATTCTTATTTGTGACAGGCATTCCCGTAGTTGTTATCTATAAAAGTTTGAAGATTACACCTTCCGTTCTGCCTGTCACAAAACAGTTACATTTGTCCGCGTTCAGTTTGGCCTGCAGCATCAGGCTTTGTCCAGGGGCACCACGAGGAGGAACGGACTCACCCCCATACACTGCTTAGTCTTCTTCTGCTTATAATTTAGATAATATTTTTTGCTCTGATATTTAGTGTTATGCTTAATGTTCTTCTGCTCTTTGTTCTGCAGCCTCTTGTTCTTCTGCTTCTCGGTCTTCCAGGTCGTCGTCGTCTCCAGGGTCGTCGTCTCCGGGGTCGTCGTCATCGGGGTGGTCTTCAGGGTCGTCGTCTCCGGGGTCGTTGTCATCACGGTGGTCTTCAGGGTCATCGTCTCCAGGGTCGTCGTCATCACGGTGGTTGTCGTCTCTGGTGTCGTCGTCATCTTAGGGGTGTTCTTCCGGGTCATCGTGTTTAGTCTCTTGAACTTGGAAATGTAGCAGAAGGTACAAGAAGGCTGAGAAAATGCCGAGAACCAGCTGATGGAACTGGAACTCGGATGGCTACCCGAAGGTCCAAGAGCCAATGGAACTACCGAGGACCAGCTGACGTTACTGGAACCCGGTTACTAAGCAGGAGGTACCCGTGCCTGAAAGCACTACCAAGGACCACCTGACGTTGGTGGAACTCGGATACCCAGAGGGAGGCACCTAAGCCAAAGGCTCTGCCCGGAACCAGCTGACGGTACTGGAACCAGGATGGGGAGCAGAAGGTACAAGAGCAAAAGACAGTGCCGAGAACCAGCTGACGGTGCTGGAACCCGGATGGGTAGCCGAAGGTCCAAGAGCCAATGGAACTACCGAGGACCAGCTGACGTTACTGGAACCCGGTTACTAAGCAGGAGGTACCCGTGCCTGAAAGCACTACCAAGGACCACCTGACGTTGGTGGAACTCGGATACCCAGAGGGAGGCACCTAAGCCAAAGGCTCTGCCCGGAACCAGCTGACGGTACTGGAACCAGGATGGGGAGCAGAAGGTACAAGAGCAAGTGTCTGCGTGGCTTTTGCAGGACACGATGCCGGCTGCACAGCAGGGGAACAGCTGGCGGTGCTGAACCCCACTGACACATTGGCTGGTGTTTTTCTCTGTGCAGCTAGCAGTACCGGGCCCCAACTGGCGGTGTTGGAGCCCGGGTTCAGCAGGAGGAGGAGATGGAGCAGAGTGTAGGCCGAAGCCTGCACTGGCGGCAGCTTTTGGGTCTGTTGTGCCTGCGTGGCAGTTGCAGGACACGTTGCCGGCTGCACAGCAGGGGAACAGCTGGCGGTGCTGAACCCCACTGACACATTGGCTGGTGTTTTTCTCTGTGCAGCTAGCAGTACCGGGCCCCAACTGGCGGTGTTGGAGCCCAGGGCTCTGCAGGGGGAGCAGAGTGTAGGCCGAAGCCTAATTGAACCAATTTCAAAGGTAACCTTTAACCCCCCCTCAGGGGTTACAAAGTAGAAGAGCCACAGCTTATGCAGCAGTAGTGCTGCACAAGTCAAAGGTTGCTCTTTTAATTTCGCTCCTTGCACACGCTGAATGAAACACGTATAACATTTAGCCCTTTATACAGTCAAACTGTGTTGGAGGCGCGAGTTCCCTTTGTAATGAGACGCAGCACAGATGTCAAGAATCCCACCTTGGTGCTGGGTGCAGCCTCCTGAGCGTTGTTATTTGCTGTACAGGAGTCTGCGCTGTCGTGTTATCCCCTGGCCTAGCGCTGTTAGCGCTGCCCATGTTCTGGCATCATTTAATGTCGGCCGGTGCGGTTCGCGATGACCATGAACCCCAGCCCCGCAGTGTCTTAACATTGTTAAAACACTGCGGGGCTGGGATTCAGGGCCTGGCGCAGCACATATGTTCGCCTCTCACACTCGGGTCCTTACACCCGCTTCAGACTGTGCGGCGTCATCTGATCCCTTATCGCATGCCACGGCCATGAAGCCGCACAGTCCGCAGAAGGCAGAAGGAGATGAGGGACAGGCGAACTGATGCACTGATCATGCCCATCAATCACACCCTCGCAGTCCCAATAAATAAGACAACGAGGGGCGTTGTGTGGGTCAGGGCGGCCGCAGAGGCGCAGGCAGCCAAACAATGATGCCAGAAGACGGGCAGCGCTACCAAGGGGGTTGCAGCGTGTCATTACAAAGGAAAGTCACACCACCGGGACGGTTAAATGGTCACACAGAGGACACATTTTAGACGTGTTTTCAGTTCCACATGTGCGAGGAGAATACGTTTATGAGCCACCTTGCACAGATGCAGCATTACCGCTGTACAAGGTGGCCTTTAAAACGTACAAACGCCTGGGGGAGGGGGGACAGGTTCCCTTCAATTTCAGTTCTTGTGTCTGCGTGGCTTTTGTAGGACACGATGCCGGCTGCACAGCAGGGGAACAGCTGGCGGTGCTGAACCCCACTGACACATTGGCTGGTGTTTTTCTCTGTGCAGCTAGCAGTACCGGGCCCCAACTGGCGGTGTTGGAGCCCGGGTTCAGCAGGAGGAGGAGATGGAGCAGAGTGTAGGCCGAAGCCTGCACTGGCGGCAGCTTTTGGGTCTGTTGTGCCTGCGTGGCACTTGCAGGACACGTTGCCGGCTGCACAGCAGGGGAACAGCTGGCGGTGCTGAACCCCACTGACACATTGGCTGGTGTTTTTCTCTGTGCAGCTAGCAGTACCGGGCCCCAACTGGCGGTGTTGGAGCCCGGGTTCAGCAGGAGGAGGAGATGGAGCAGAGTGTAGGCCGAAGCCTGCACTGGCGGCAGCTTTTGGGTCTGTTGTGCCTGCGTGGCAGTTGCAGGACACGTTGCCGGCTGCACAGCAGGGGAACAGCTGGCGGTGCTGAACCCCACTGACACATTGGCTGGTGTTTTTCTCTGTGCAGCTAGCAGTACCGGGCCCCAACTGGCGGTGTTGGAGCCCGGGTTCAGCAGGAGGAGGAGATGGAGCAGAGTGTAGGCCGAAGCCTGCACTGGCGGCAGCTTTTGGGTCTGTTGTGCCTGCGTGGCAGTTGCAGGACACGTTGCCGGCTGCACAGCAGGGGAACAGCTGGCGGTGCTGAACCCCACTGACACATTGGCTGGTGTTTTTCTCTGTGCAGCTAGCAGTACCGGGCCCCAACTGGCGGTGTTGGAGCCCGGGTTCAGCAGGAGGAGGAGATGGAGCAGAGTGTAGGCCGAAGCCTGCACTGGCGGCAGCTTTTGGGTCTGTTGTGCCTGCGTGGCAGTTGCAGGACACGTTGCCGGCTGCACAGCAGGGGAACAGCTGGCGGTGCTGAACCCCACTGACACATTGGCTGGTGTTTTTCTCTGTGCAGCTAGCAGTACCGGGCCCCAACTGGCGGTGTTGGAGCCCAGGGCTCTGCAGGGGGAGCAGAGTGTAGGCCGAAGCCTAATTGAACCAATTTCAAAGGTAACCTTTAACCCCCCCTCAGGGGTTACAAAGTAGAAGAGCCACAGCTTATGCAGCAGTAGTGCTGCACAAGTCAAAGGTTGCTCTTTTAATTTCGCTCCTTGCACACGCTGAATGAAACACGTATAACATTTAGGCCCTTACACAGTCAAACTGATTTTGAGGCGTGAGTTCCCTTCGTAAAGAGACGCAGTACAGCTGGCAAAAATGCCACCTTGGTGCTTTGCGCGGCCTCCTGAGCATCGTTATGTGTTGCACAGGAGTCTGCGCTGTCGTGTTATCCCTTGGCCTTGCGCTGTTAGTGCTGCCCGTCCTCTGACATCATTTGATGTCGGCAGGTGCGGTTCGCGATGCCCATGAATCACAGCCCCGCAGTGTCTTGACATAGTTAAAACACTGCGGGGCTGGGATTCATGGCCTGGCGCAGTACATATGTTCGCCTCTCGCTTGGGTTCTTACACCTGCTTCAGACTATGTGGCGTCAGCTGATCCCTTATCGCATGCCACGGCCATGAAGCCGCACAGTCCGAAGAAGGCGGAAGGAGATGAGGGACAGGCGAACTGATGCACTGATCATGCCCGTCAATCACACCCTCGCAGTCAAAATAAATAAGACACCGAGGGGCGTTGTGTGGGGCAAGGCGGCCGCAGAGGCGCACCCAGCCAAACAATGATGCCAGAAGACGGGCAGCGTTACCAAGGAGCTTGTTGCGTGTCAATACAAAGTAAAATCACACCTGAGGGACGTTTTAATGGTCACAGAGGACACATTTTAGACGTGTTCAGTTCCACGAGTGCAAGGAGAATAAGTTTCTGAGCCACCTTGCACACATGCAGCATTACTGCTGTACAAGGTGGCTGTAAAACATAGAAACACCTGGGGGAGGGGGGACAGGTTCCCTTCAATTTCAGTTCTTGTGTCTGCGTGGCGGTCGCAGGACACGTTGCCGGCTGCACAGCAGGGGAACAGCTGGCGGTGCTGAACCCCACTGACACATTGGCGAGTTGTTTTTCTCTGTGCAGCTAGCACATCTGGGCCCCAACTGGCGGTGTTAGAGCCCAGGGTCAGCAGGAGGAGCAGGGGGAGCGGAGTGTAGGCCGAAGCCTGCACTGGAGCAAGTTGAAAGGAAACCTTTAACCCCCCCCCCAGGCGTTTGTAGCTGGAAGAGCCATCGTGTACAGCACTAATGCTGGAAAAGGTAAACTTAGCTCTTTTAATTATGGTCCTTGCAGATGCTGAACCTAACACTTATGAAATGTGTCCCCTCACAGCGTTCAACCGTCCGGTAGGTGGAACTTTCCTTTGTCATGTGACGCAGCACAGCCGTCATTTTTACCCCCTTGGCGCCGTGCGCCGCCTCCTCAGCGTTGTTTGAATCTGTCCCGGAGCCTGCGCTGTTAGGTTACCCCTTGGCCATGCACACATTTCGCGCTGCCCGTCTTCTGACATCATTTGCTGTCAGGCTGGCTGCGCCTGTGTGGGTGCGCTGTCCGAGATTCAGCCTCGCGGTGTCGTGTAATGTAATCCCACCGCGGGCCTGGGATCCGTGGCCATGCGCAGTGCATATCCTCGCCTCTCACTCCCCTCCCTACGGCTTCTTCAGACTGTGCGGTGTCACGGCCGTGGCATGCTATTAGGGATCAGCTGACACCGAACAGTCTTTAGAAGCCGTAGGGAGGGGAGTGAGAGGCGAGGATATGCACTGCGCATGGCCACGAATCCCAGGCCCGCGGTGGGATTACATTACACGACACCGCGAGGCTGAATCTCGGACAGCGCACCCACACAGGCGCAGCCAGCCTGACAGCAAATGATGTCAGAAGACGGGCAGCGCGAAATGTGTGCATGGCCAAGGGGTAACCTAACAGCGCAGGCTCCGGGACAGATTCAAACAACGCTGAGGAGGCGGCGCACGGCGCCAAGGGGGTAAAAATGACGGCTGTGCTGCGTCACATGACAAAGGAAAGTTCCACCTACCGGAGGGTTGAACGCTGTGAGGGGACACATTTCATGAGTGTTAGGTTCAGCATCTGCAAGGAGCATCACGAAAAGAGGCACTTTTTCCCTTTGCATCATTACTGCTGCACAAGGTGGCTCCTTCAGTAACAAACGCCTGGGGGGGGGGGGGACAGGTTCCCTTAAATTTAACTTGTTGTGCCTGCGTGGCGGTCGCAGTACACGTTGCCGTATACACAGCAGGGGAACAGCTGGCGGTGCTGAACCCCACTAACACATTGGCGAGGTGTTTGGCTCTGTGCGTACAGCACTTCTGGACGGCAACTGGCGGTGTTGGAGCCCAGGGACAGGTGGAGGAGGAGGAGGTTGGAGGAGGTAGGAGGGATTGCCACACACACAGCAGGGGAACAGCTGACGTTACTGAACCCCAATAACAGAGGAGGGACTGTTGACTGTGCGTACAGCACTTCTGGACGGCAACTGGCGGTGTTGGAGCCCAGGGACAGGTGGAGGAGGAGGAGGTTGGAGGAGGTAGGAGGGATTGCCACACACACAGCAGGGGAACAGCTGACGTTACTGAACCCCAATAACAGAGGAGGGACTGTTGACTGTGCGTACAGCACTTCTGGACGGCAACTGGCGGTGTTGGAGCCCAGGGACAGGTGGAGGAGGAGGAGGTTGGAGGAGGTAGGAGGAGGTAGGAGGGATTGCCACACACACAGCAGGGGAACAGCTGACGTTACTGAACCCCAATAACAGAGGAGGGACTGTTGACTGTGCGTACAGCACTTCTGGACGGCAACTGGCGGTGTTGGAGCCCAGGGACAGGTGGAGGAGGAGGAGGTTGGAGGAGGTAGGAGGAGGTAGGAGGGATTGCCACACACACAGCAGGGGAACAGCTGACGTTACTGAACCCCAATAACAGAGGAGGGACTGTTGACTGTGCGTACAGCACTTCTGGACGGCAACTGGCGGTGTTGGAGCCCAGGGACAGGTGGAGGAGGAGGAGGTTGGAGGAGGTAGGAGGAGGTAGGAGGGATTGCCACACACACAGCAGGGGAACAGCTGACGTTACTGAACCCCAATAACAGAGGAGGGACTGTTGACTGTGCGTACAGCACTTCTGGACGGCAACTGGCGGTGTTGGAGCCCAGGGACAGGTGGAGGAGGAGGAGGTTGGAGGAGGTAGGAGGAGGTAGGAGGGATTGCCACACACACAGCAGGGGAACAGCTGACGTTACTGAACCCCAATAACAGAGGAGGGACTGTTGACTGTGCGTACAGCACTTCTGGACGGCAACTGGCGGTGTTGGAGCCCAGGGACAGGTGGAGGAGGAGGAGGTTGGAGGAGGTAGGAGGAGGTAGGAGGGATTGCCACACACACAGCAGGGGAACAGCTGACGTTACTGAACCCCAATAACAGAGGAGGGACTGTTGACTGTGCGTACAGCACTTCTGGACGGCAACTGGCGGTGTTGGAGCCCAGGGACAGGTGGAGGAGGAGGAGGTTGGAGGAGGTAGGAGGAGGTAGGAGGGATTGCCACACACACAGCAGGGGAACAGCTGACGTTACTGAACCCCAATAACAGAGGAGCGACTGTTGACTGTGCGTACAGCACTTCTGGACGGCAACTGGCGATGTTGGAGCCCAGGGACAGGTGGAGGAGGAGGAGGTTGGAGGAGGTAGGAGGAGGTAGGAGGGATTGCCACACACACAGCAGGGGAACAGCTGACGTTACTGAACCCAATAACAGAGGAGCGACTGTTGACTGTGCGTACAGCACTTCTGGACGGCAACTGGCGGTGTTGGAGCCCAGGGACAGGTGGAGGAGGAGGAGGTTGGAGGAGGTAGGAGGAGGTAGGAGGGATTGCCACACACACAGCAGGGGAACAGCTGACGTTACTGAACCCCAATAACAGAGGAGCGACTGTTGACTGTGCGTACAGCACTTCTGGACGGCAACTGGCGGTGTTGGAGCCCAGGGACAGGTGGAGGAGGAGGAGGTAGGAGGAGGTAGGAGGGATTGCCACACACACAGCAGGGGAACAGCTGACGTTACTGAACCCCAATAACAGAGGAGCGACTGTTGACTGTGCGTACAGCACTTCTGGACGGCAACTGGCGGTGTTGGAGCCCAGGGACAGGTGGAGGAGGAGGAGGTTGGAGGAGGTAGGAGGAGGTAGGAGGGATTGCCACACACACAGCAGGGGAACAGCTGACGTTACTGAACCCCAATAACAGAGGAGGGACTGTTGACTGTGCGTACAGCACTTCTGGACGGCAACTGGCGGTGTTGGAGCCCAGGGACAGGTGGAGGAGGAGGAGGTTGGAGGAGGTAGGAGGAGGTAGGAGGGATTGCCACACACACAGCAGGGGAACAGCTGACGTTACTGAACCCCAATAACAGAGGAGGGACTGTTGACTGTGCGTACAGCACTTCTGGACGGCAACTGGCGGTGTTGGAGCCCAGGGACAGGTGGAGGAGGAGGAGGTTGGAGGAGGTAGGAGGAGGTAGGAGGGATTGCCACACACACAGCAGGGGAACAGCTGACGTTACTGAACCCCAATAACAGAGGAGCGACTGTTGACTGTGCGTACAGCACTTCTGGACGGCAACTGGCGGTGTTGGAGCCCAGGGACAGGTGGAGGAGGAGGAGGTTGGAGGAGGTAGGAGGAGGTAGGAGGGATTGCCACACACACAGCAGGGGAACAGCTGACGTTACTGAACCCCAATAACAGAGGAGCGACTGTTGACTGTGCGTACAGCACTTCTGGACGGCAACTGGCGGTGTTGGAGCCCAGGGACAGGTGGAGGAGGAGGAGGTTGGAGGAGGTAGGAGGAGGTAGGAGGGATTGCCACACACACAGCAGGGGAACAGCTGACGTTACTGAACCCCAATAACAGAGGAGCGACTGTTGACTGTGCGTACAGCACTTCTGGACGGCAACTGGCGGTGTTGGAGCCCAGGGACAGGTGGAGGAGGAGGAGGGAGGAGGAGGTAGGAGGGATTGCCACACACACAGCAGGGGAACAGCTGATGTTACTGAACCCCAATAACAGAGGAGCGACTGTTGACTGTGCGTACAGCACTTCTGGACGGCAACTGGCGGTGTTGGAGCCCAGGGACAGGTGGAGGAGGAGGAGGTTGGAGGAGGTAGGAGGAGGTAGGAGGGATTGCCACACACACAGCAGGGGAACAGCTGACGTTACTGAACCCCAATAACAGAGGAGCGACTGTTGACTGTGCGTACAGCACTTCTGGACGGCAACTGGCGGTGTTGGAGCCCAGGGACAGGTGGAGGAGGAGGAGGTTGGAGGAGGTAGGAGGGATTGCCACACACACAGCAGGGGAACAGCTGACGTTACGGAACCCCAATAACAGAGGAGCGACTGTTGACTGTGCGTACAGCACTTCTGGACGGCAACTGGCGGTGTTGGAGCCCAGGGACAGGTGGAGGAGGAGGAGGTTGGAGGAGGTAGGAGGGATTGCCACACACAGCAGGGGAACAGCTGACGTTACTGAACCCCAATAACAGAGGAGGGACCGTTGACTGTGCGTACAGCACTTCTGGACGGCAACTGGCGGTGTTGGAGCCCAGGGACAGGTGGAGGAGGAGGAGGTTGGAGGAGGTTGGAGGAGGTAGGAGGGATTGCCACACACACAGCAGGGGAACAGCTGACGTTACTGAACCCCAATAACAGAGGAGGGACTGTTGACTGTGCGTACAGCACTTCTGGACGGCAACTGGCGGTGTTGGAGCCCAGGGACAGGTGGAGGAGGAGGAGGTTGGAGGAGGTAGGAGGAGGTAGGAGGGATTGCCACACACACAGCAGGGGAACAGCTGACGTTACTGAACCCCAATAACAGAGGAGCGACTGTTGACTGTGCGTACAGCACTTCTGGATGGCAACTGGCGGTGTTGGAGCCCAGGGACAGGTGGAGGAGGAGGAGGTTGGAGGAGGTAGGAGGGATTGCCACACACACAGCAGGGGAACAGCTGACGTTACTGAACCCCAATAACAGAGGAGGGACTGTTGACTGTGCGTACAGCACTTCTGGACGGCAACTGGCGGTGTTGGAGCCCAGGGACAGGTGGAGGAGGAGGAGGTTGGAGGAGGTAGGAGGAGGTAGGAGGGATTGCCACACACACAGCAGGGGAACAGCTGACGTTACTGAACCCCAATAACAGAGGAGCGACTGTTGACTGTGCGTACAGCACTTCTGGACGGCAACTGGCGGTGTTGGAGCCCAGGGACAGGTGGAGGAGGAGGAGGTTGGAGGAGGTAGGAGGGATTGCCACACACACAGCAGGGGAACAGCTGACGTTACTGAACCCCAATAACAGAGGAGCGACTGTTGACTGTGCGTACAGCACTTCTGGACGGCAACTGGCGGTGTTGGAGCCCAGGGACAGGTGGAAAAGCAGAGGAACACAATGTAGGCCGAAGCCTGAGAAAGTCGAAAGGGAACCTTTAACCCCCCCCCAAGGCATTTGTAGCTGAAAGAGCCAGCTTGTGCAGCACAAAAGATGCAAAAGGAAAAGGTGGCTCTTTTCATCATGCTCCTTGCAAACACAGAACTAAACACTTATAAAATGTGTCCCCTGCAACCGTAAAACCGTCCCGGAGGTGGGACTTTCCTTCGTAATGTGACGCAGCACAGCCGTCATTCCTACCCCCCCGGCGCCGCGCACCGGCTCCTCAGCGTTGTTTGATTCCGTCCCGGAGCCTGCGCTGTTATGTTATCCCGTGGCCAGGCACACTTAGCGCTGCCCGTCTTCTGGCATCATTTGGTGTCAGGATGGCTGCGCCTGTGCGGCCGCGCTGGCAGAGAGCCCGCCTCGCAGTGTCTTCTGATTTAATCCCACTGGGGGCCTGGGATCCATGGACATGCGCAGTGCATATCCTCGCCTCTCACTCCCCTCCCTACGGCTTCTTAAGACTGTGCGGTGTCACGGCCGTGGCATGCTATTAGGGACCAGCTGACACCGAACAGTCTGAAGAAGCCATAGGGAGATGAGTGAGAGGTGGAGGTTCAGATATGCACTGCGCATGTCCATGGATCCCAGGCCCCCAGTGGGATTAAATCAGAAGACACTGCGAGGCGGGCTCTCTGCCAGCGCGGCCGCACAGGCGCAGCCATCCTGACACCAAATGATGCCAGAAGAGGGGCAGCGCTAAGTATGCCTGGCCACGGGATAACATAACAGCGCAGGCTCCGGGACGGAATCAAACAACGCTGAGGAGCCGGTGCGCGGCGCCGGGGGGGTAGGAATGACGGCTGTGCTGCGTCACATTACGAAGGAAAGTCCCACCTCCGGGACGGTTTTACGGTTGCAGGGGACACATTTTATAAGTGTTAAGTTCTGCGTGTGCAAGGAGCTAAACAAAAATAGCTACCTTTTCCTTGTGCAGCATTACTGCTGCACAAGGTGGCTCTTTCAGCAACAAACGCCTTGGGGGGGGGGGGGGGACAGATTCCCTTACATTTCAGTTGTTGTGTCAGCGTGGCGGTCGCATGACACATTGCCGGCTACACAGCTGGGGATCAGCTGACGTTACTGAAACCCAATAACACTGGGTCGTATGTTTTGACTGTGCAGACGGCACTTCTGAGCCTCAACTGGCGGTGTTGGAGCCCAGGAATTTAAGTTCAGGTGGTAGAAAGATGAACACAACAGGAGACCTGGATAACGTATACAGTGACCTAATTATTTAATCAGGAGGAGGAGTGGCAAATTCCTGCGAGATCCAGGCCTTGTTCATTTTTAGGAAAGTAAGCCGGTCAACGTTATCGGAGGATAGTCGCATGCGACGGTCAGTTAGTACACCACCTGCAGCACTAAAGACACGTTCCGATAATACACTGGCCGCAGGGCAAGACAGCACCTCCAATGCATACTGGCTTAGCTCTGGCCATGTATCCAGCTTTGAGACCCAAAACTTGAAAGGGGAAGAGCCGTCTGGGAGTACAGCAAGAGGGCAAGACATGTAGTCTGTCACCATCTGACGGAACCGTTGCCTCCTGCTGACTGGAGCCGTCTGTGATGGTGTAGACTTTTGTGGGGGGCACAGAAAACTGTGCCACAGTTGGGCCATACTGGTCTTGCCTTGGGCAGAGGCACTGCTTCTGCTCCCTCTTTGTGCAGAGCCTCCACCACTGCCTGGACGCACTGAGCTGCTTTGTAATGCACTAGCAGCACTTCTCTCAGTTGGAATGGAGAAGATGATGGAATTCACCAGTGTGTCTTGGTACTCCCGCATTTTTCGCTCCCGGTTCAACGGTGTGATGAGGCTTTCTACGTTGTCCCGGTAGCGAGGATCGAGGAGGGTGAACACCCAATAATCAGACATGTTGAGAATGTGGGCGATGCGGCGGTCGTTTCTCAGGCACTGCAGCATGTAATCCACCATGTGCTGCAGACTGCCAACTGCCCAAGAAACGCTGTCCCCTGCTGGAGGCGTGATCTCTGCCTGCTCGTCATCACCCCACCCTCGCTGTACACACTGAGTACTGGACAATTCGGTAACTCCCTCCTCTGGACGGACGTCTTCCTCCTCCATTGACTCCTCCTCATCCTCCTCACAAACTGTCCCCTGCCTACGCGTTTGTGAGGAACCACGTGGCGCTGACTGTCCAGAAGATGATGGAAATGGTGAATCCTCATCCTCCACCTCTTCCACAACATCATCCCTTAGCGCTTGCAGTGATTTTTCAAGCAGGCAGATAAGGGGGACAGTCATGCTGACTAGTGCATCATCTGCACTCGCCATCCGCGTGGAATAATCAAAGGGATGCAAAACCTGGCAGACGTCATTCATAGTGGCCCACTCTGTGGTTGTGAAGTCTGTACGGCGCTGACTGCGACTTCTTTGCGCCTGAAGCAGCTGGTACTCCATTACAGCTTGCTGCTGCTCACACAACCGCTCCAACATATGTAACGTGGAATTCCACCTGGTAGGTAGGTCACATATGATGCGATGTTCCGGCAGGCGGTGTCGGCGCTGCAGAGCCGCAATGCGCGCTTTTGCCGTGCTGGAACGCCGCAAGTGAGCACACTCTAGGCGGACCTTGTGCAGCAGTGCATCAAGATCCGGATAGTCCCTCAAAAAGCTCTGCACGACCAAATTGAGCACATGTGCCAGACATGGGATGTGAGTGAGGTTGCCGAGGCCCAGAGCTGCCACCAGATTTCGGCCATTATCACACACTACCATGCCTGGCTGGAGATTCGCTGGCACAAACCACACATCGCTCTCCTGCTTGATGGCATTCCAGAGCTCCTGCGCTGTGTGGCTATGATTCCCCAAAAAAATTAATTTCAAGACGGCCTGTTGACGTTTGGCCACGGCTGTGCTCATGTCGGTCGTAACAGGTACACGTTCATCACGGGTCCATGTGGAGGTGGACTGTGACGGCTCCTGCAGCGATGATTCTGAGGAACTGGTGTAAGAGGAGGAGTCAATGCGTACAGAATGGATTCCTGCAATCCTTGGAGTGGGCAGGACACGTCCTGCGCCACTCGCACGGTCTGTACCCGGCTCAACGACATTAACCCAATGGGCAGTGAGGGAAAGGTATCGCCCCTGTCCATGTTGACTGGTCCACGCATCGGTGGTGAGGTGGACCTTGCTACTGACGGCGTTCAGTAGCGCGTGTTTTATGTGTCCCTCCACATGCTTGTGCAGGGCAGGGACGGCTTGCCTGCTGAAGTAAAAGCGGCTGGGCACATTGTACTGTGGGACTGCCAATGACATCAAGTCACGGAAGCTGTCAGTCTCCACCAGCCTGAATGACAGCATTTCCAGTGACAGAAGTTTGGCAATGCCTGCAGTCAGAGCTTGTGCTCATGGGTGGTTTGACAAGAAAGGCCGCCTTTTCTCCCATGCCTGTACTACCGATGGCTGTAGACTGGGCTGGCAGTGTGTGGATGACTGGAAAAGTGGTGCTGCGGGTGGAATTACAGCGGGTCTCTGGACAACAGGGCCAGAGGTTCTTCCACGGCGATCCTGGGAGGAAGCCGAACCAGCTGCGTGTGAGCTAGAGGAAGAGGCAACACGAGCTGAAGAGGTGGTAGCTGCCGCTGTTGGTTGGCCTACCTCTTCAGTGTGTTTTTCTAACTCCGCCGGGTGCCTGTTGCGCACATGTTTCCACATGTTGGAGGTATTGAGGTTGCTGACATTTCGACCTCTTTTGACTTTTTGATGACACACCTTGCATCTGACATAGCAAATGTCATCTGCAACTGTGTCAAAAAAGGACCAGGCACTGCAAGTCTTGGGAGCGCCCTTTTTGGCTTTTGGAAGAGACATGCTCCTAACGGGTGCCAAAGCGGAGGCTGCAGGATCCGCAGTCTTCCCCCTCCCTCTCCCTCTTTGGGCCGTACGGGGAATCTCTTCCTCAGAGCTGCTCCCACCACCTTCCTGTCCCTCACGCCAAGATGGGTCGAGGACCTCATCATCTACACTACCCTCTGCCCCCAACTGCTCCTCCTGGGTAGTCTCAGCAGCAGAGCACGCACCAGTAAGTGGCACCTGAGTGTCATCATCAGCTGATGTGGCCTGCGATGTGGTGACCGGAGCCACTGGCCCACCCGCCTCTTCAGAGGAAGACAGAAAAAGCTGTTGGGCATCACTGCACCCTGCCTCTTCTTCCATTTCTCCAATGCTGCTTGGCTGGCCCCCTGTTTCCAAGCCAAGAGATTCAGAGAACAGAAGTAGAGACGGCTCCTGTCCTGGGCTCTCTGTCTGCCTGGGCAATTTGGCAGGTGGTGAAGAGACAGATGGCTGCTCTCCAGTGCTCTGTGTCTGAGAGGATGTGGCACTAATGGAAGTTGATGCATTAGCTGCCATCCATCCGACAACAGCTTCAATTTGTTCTTCACGCAGCAGCGGTGTACGGCGCTCTGACACAAAGCTGCGCATGAATGACTGTTGCCTGGTGAAAGTGGGTGCTGATGAGTCACCGGTGCCCGCAGCAGGCACAGAATCCCCACGTCCCCTCCCTGCTCCGCGACGGCTCCCACGCCCACGTGCCTTACTCACTGCCTTCTTCATCTTGGTTGACTGATAAAGATAAGCAGAAAAGTACTAACGGATTTGTGTGCTTATTCCTGAGCAACTCCTCCTAACAGGTATAAGAAACACTAATTTTCTAAAGTGTGGACTAGACTTTAATATGAGCTAATGTGGCCTACACAAATGTAAAGTGGTGTAACTGGTGTGTTTGGTGAACTTTATTATTTATTTATTTTTTGGGGGCTGAACTGACAACAGATAGAGCTGCAGTCACACGGAGACCGTGCAGACAGACGTAAACGGCGCTGCAAGGCCCAAAAACCCTCCTCTACGTTATCTTATGTAGTGTTTTTCCACAAGTTAGCTGGAGACGGGTGGAAAGACACTAATAGGATTTTTTTAAATAAATTAGCAGCAACCTACACTACTTGAAAAAAAAAGAAAATTGATTTGGCGGTATGACGCAGTGAACAACCCTGAGCTGGAGACAACCAGGCTATGGCTGCTCACAGACTACAGGGCGAGCTGCAATCACACGGAGACCGTGCAGACAGACGTAAACGGCGCTGCAAGGCCCATAAACCCTCCTCTACTTTATCCTATGTAGTGTTTTTCCACAAATTAGCTGGAGACGGGTGGAAAGACACTAATAGGATTTTTTTAAATAAATTAGCAGCAGACTACACTACTTGAAAAAAAAAGAAAATTGATTTGGCGGTATGACGCAGTGAACAACCCTGAGCTGGAGACAACCAGGCTATGGCTGCTCTCAGACTACAGGGCGAGCTGCAATCACACGGAGACCGTGCAGACAGCCGTAAACGGCGCTGCAAGGCCCAAAAACCCTCCTCTACTTTATCCTATGTAGTGTTTTTCCACAAATTAGCTGGAGACGGGTGGAAAGACACTAATAGGATTTTTTTAAATAAATTAGCAGAAGACTACACTACTTGAAAAAAAATGAAAATTGATTTGGCGGTATGACGCAGTGAACAACCCTGAGCTGGAGACAACCAGGCTATGGCTGCTCACAGACTACAGGGCGAGCTGCAGTCACACGGAGACCGTGCAGACAGCCGTAAAAGGCGCTGCAAGGCCCAAAAACCCTCCTCTACTTTATCCTATGTAGTGTTTTTCCACAAATTAGCTGGAGACGGGTGGAAAGACACTAATAGGATTTTTTTGAATAAATTAGCAGCAGACTACACTACTTGAAAAAAAAAAAAAAAAAAAAGAACAGTATGAGGCAATGAACCACCCTCCCTGAACTGAATACAACCAGCTATGGATGGCCTATGTGGCTGCACTCAGACTAGAGAGTGGGCTGCACTCACACACACACACACACAGACCTTGCAGATCGCTGTGAAAACAGCACTACAAGGCAAAAGCAAGGTGAATAGTAGGTGAACACAGCGGTTGCTAAATTAGCCTTTGGAAAGCACAAAGAAGCAAATCGCTATCTCTAAACTGTCCCTCAGTCAGCAAACAGCGTCCTGTCACTAACTGAATTCACAGCAGAGTGATCGCAAAATGGCGCCAGCGACTTTTAAACTGCAGCATGACATCATTTCAGCAGCCAATCACAGCCTTGCCAGTAGTTTCATGCCCTCCATGCTAAACAGGATGTGCCCACACTTGGAATCATTCTCATTGGCTGAATTTCTGCATTTTGAATCTTGGAACTTCCGATTCCGGTATCCGATACGCGGCAAGTATCGGAATCCCGGTATCGGAATTCCGATACCGCAAGTATCGGCCGATACCCGATACTTGCGGTATTGGAATGCTCAACACTACTGACCATGGCTCAAGAACATTATAAGAGATCGGCTGATAGATTCCGTAAACCTGCACCCATGTTCAATGTAGGAGATTCCGTGTGGTTAGCAACTAAGAATCTGAAGTTGAATGTTCCTTCACAAAAACTTGGACAGAAATTCATTGGCCCTTTCAAGATCAACGGTATTGTGAGCTCTGTGGCCTGCCGGCTGAAGCTACCTAGGACAATGAAGGTACACCCAGTTTTTCATGTATCTTTACTAAAGCCTGTATCTCCTAATACCTTCCAGGGACGTGTTATGCCACCTCCGCAGCCTGTGGTGATTGATGGGCAAGAACAATTCGTGGTGGAGGAAATTATTGATTCCAGGATTCGCAGGAATCGGCTCCAATATCTCATAAGATGGCAGGGATATCCCCCTGAGGAAGACTCTTGGGAACCTGTGGAAAACATCAATGCCCAACAGAAGATTTCTCGTTTTCATCAGAGATTCCCTGAGAAACCAGGTCCAGGATCGTCCTGAGGCCGCTTCTAAAGAGGGAGTAATGTCAGGACTCTGAACATTTTTTACCTTTTGTGCATTACTGCCCTTTTCCAACATGGCGTCTTTGGTCTCATGTGCACTTGTCTTCCTGCTATAAAACTCCACCCCAGCCTTCAGTCTGTGCTAGATTATTCTGCTTTGCATCCAGCTCCTGATTACTCCCTGGCCTTGCACCTGCACCTGCTCCTGTGAACCTGTGTTGGAGATCCTGCCACTCTGCTCTGAGTTCCTGCTGCATACACCAGTGTTCAGTAATCCTCCTTCATCTGCTGCTCGTGTTACTTCCATCTGCATTTGCTGGACATGTAAGCTGTTTCTGCTCTGCAAAACCTGAGATTATTAACTAGGCCTCCCTGGTTGAGCTAAGATATGATTTGAACTGCCTAATAGCATATCTATCTGTGTCTGGACTAAGTCAAGGATCTATTTGTGTCAAGTTTCCTCAAGAATAACTGTGCTTCATAGACTTTCTGTTTGTTTGCTTCTACCTCTGAAGTTTCCTATTGAATGCTAAGCTGCGTTTATTATTTGCACCAAGTGTTGTGGACTTGAGTTTCTCTCTGCACCTGCTTGAATCACCATGTGATAATATAAACTTTACCACTTATAAAACTTTGTCCTGTTGTCTTGTTCCACGCAAAGAGTCTCCTGAATTATCCCCTATAATTATTACATCCTGGTTGGGTGTCCTTTATGTGTGTTGCCTGTTGCAGTAGGCCTCCGATACCATCAGGCCTCCACTTCCTTGGACTCAACTACCTGTGTTACTATCCTTGCATTTTTCTGACAATGGTAGTCTACAAATCTGATATTTGTGTCATCTGAGTTCTGAGTGTGGCTCATCATGAAAGCAGGTTGAGCTGTTGCTTGTGGTATCAGGGCTCCCAGTACAGGAGGTCTACACTAATATCCCTCACCTACCTCGTCTTACTGTGACATTCAATTGAAAGTTGTAAATGCTGTCACAGACCCCGATACATCATGCCTGGCTGATTGCTGCAGTACCATGCTACAGTTTGTACTGTGGGTGAATTGAGGCCACTTTCCTGGTGTTTGTCCCTCATTGGATGGATTTTGGCAGCATTTGGGGCCGTTATAAGGTGTTGTGCATTTTCTTTTTTGCCTCCCATTGACACGAATGGCGTTCGGTTATGTTTGGTGAATATTTGACGAATTAATCGGCGAATATTGCAAATTCGGCAATCGTAATCCAAACTGAACATTGAAATATTCTCTCATTTCTATTCTTGGTAAATAATTTGTCAGTGATGAGAAAGCTTCTTATATGTTTCCATATTGATTACTGAATCCATGAACTTTCCATTAAAAATACTTGGGCACATGACTTCTCAGAACATACTTGGATTATCCTGTGCTGTACTGAATATTTGCTTTAGGGCTCATACCCATTTGCGAGAAAAAAAACTGTCCGATATCCGGACTGAAAAAACGGATGAGTGCTATGCGAGTGTCATGCTAGTGTAATAAGATTTCCGTGCGATTTTTCCAGGGAACATCCGTATGACATGCATATGCAATGCGATTTTAACATGAGGTTTTACAGCAGTTCTCTGTATGTAAAAGCTCATGTTAAAATCGCATTGTAAAATACAACTGTACATATCATTTTAAAACCAAATAATCTTCAAAACATGTATATTAGATAGATAGATTAAAAGCCGGCAGATGCCGCGTACAGTATAGAATAGAATAGGTTAGAATAGAATAGATAGAACAACTATATACACATAGTACATACATATATATATATATATATATATATATATATATATATATATATATATATATATATAGTACAGACCAAAAGTTTGAACACACCTTCTCATTTAAAGATTTTTCTGTATTTTTATGACAATGAAAATTGTATATTCACACTGAAGGCATCAAAACTATGAATTAACACCTGTGGAATTATATACTTAACAAAAAAGTGTGAAACAACTGAAATTATGTCTTATATTCTAGGTTCTTCAAAGTAGCCACCTTTTGCTTTGATGACTGCTTTGCACACTCTTGGCATTCTCTTGATGAGCTTCAAGAGGTAGTCACCAGGAATGGTCTTCAGAAATACACTATATACATTGTTAATGTGGTAAATGACTATTCTAGCTGCAAACGCTTGGTTTGTAATGCAATATATTCATAGATGTATAGAGGCCCATTTCCAACAACCATCACTCCAGTGTTCTTATGGTACTTTGTGTTTGTTAACTGTGTAAGAAGGTGGATGGTTAGAATACCCTTGAAAACCCTTGTGCAAGTATGTTAGGACAGCTGAAAACAGTTTGGCTGATTAGAGAACCTATACACCTGACCTTCCTTTGAGCTAGTTGAGAATCTGGGGCATTACATTTGTTGGTTCAATTAAAATCTCTCAATGTGGCCAGAAAAAAGAACTTTCATGTGAAACTCGACAGTTTATTCTTTTTCTTAGAAATGAAGGCTATTCCATGCGAGAAATTGCCAAGAAACTGAAGATTTCCTACAATGGTGTGTACTACTCCCTTCAGAGGAGAGCACAAACAGGCTTCTAACCAGAGTAGAAAGAGAAGTGGGAGGCCCCGCTGCACAACTGAGCAACAAGACAAGTACATTAGAGTCTATAGTTTGAGAAATTAACGCCTCACGCAAACCGCCAGTGTCAACGTCTACAGTGAAGAGGCGACTCCAGCATGCTGGCCTTCAGGGCAGAGTGGCAAAGAAAAAGCCATATCTGAGACTGGCTAATCAAAGGAAAATATTAATATGGGCAAAAGAACACAAGCATTGGACAGAGGAAGATTTGAAAAAAGTGTTACGGACAGACGAATCCAAGTTTGAGGTGTTTGGGTCACACAGAAGAACATTTGTGAGGCGCAGAACAACTGAAAAGATGCTGGAAGAGTGTCTGACGCCATCTGTCAAGCATGGTGGAGCTGATATGATGATCTGGGATTGCTTTGGTGCTGGTAAAGTGGGAGATTTGTACAAGGTAAAAGGGATTTTGAATAAGGAAGGCTATCACTCCTTTTTGCAACGCCATGCCATACTCTGTGGACAGCGCTTGATTGGAGCCAATTTCATCCTACAACAGGACAATGACCCAAAGCACACCTCCAAATTATGCAAGAACTATTTAGGGAAGAAGCAGGCAGCTGGAATTCTATCTGTAATGGAGTGGCCAGTGCAGTCACCAGATCTCAACCCCAGGGGGCGTGGTTTGCACGGGAGCACTGAGCAGACCTGTGTTACAGGAGCTCCTGTAATTTCCCAGATCCAAGCTACTAAAAAGCTTACAAAAGTGGATTATTTGGGTCCTAAAGCATTCATGAATATGCCTGGCACTGATTACAAGAAGAATGGACCCAATCCTGTGAAAAGAAACACTTCTCCAGGACAGAAATGCAGACGTGGCTCTGGAGGAGTTCAGCCCTCACATGGAGGAATGCATGGCAGACCTGCACCTTTGAAGCCGACACCCTGCCGACACCCAGCTAAGCTGAGGATCTCTGGTGTACAGCAGACTTATGGGACTCAGACCAGGCTGAAAGATCCTCTCCCAGCTATGCTGTCACTGGTAAGTGGCAGCACAAAGAAGCATGGAGCTGCGGTGGACCCGGGCGCCGGGAGGAGGCAAGCAGCAGCTGAGAGTAAAGAGGGGACTCATCCACTGCAGGCGCCCGGCAAGCCGCAGCTGCCCAGCCAAACCCGGAGCAGCAGCCTAAATCACAGGGCACAGGAGTTTGTGCTGAAGAGCCTAGCGGCCGCCGGGACCCGGACCGGGACTGCGACACAGACTGCAGCACAGGGGACACAGAAAGGAGAGCCGCTCCCTGCTGGGGAAGTGGTATCAGGATCGCGTCGGGGGAGCCTCTCACCGGAAGTACAGGAGGGAGCGCCGCAGCACATGGAGCGGAGTGAAGAGACGCTGAACCGAGGGGACTCAGTTAAAGAAGATGGTGCAGCTAAGGGAGAGGACAATGCTACTTCAGGAATTAAAAATGGAGAGGAACAAAGGATTACTGAGTGGGTAAGCAATACCCTATACCATCCCAATACATGTGAAAATTCTTTCCCCTGTAATTACACCGCGGGGGGGTTAGCTGGAATTACCAGTTCTATTAGGAAATATGATATGCAATTAAACCATAACCCCACTGTTATAAGCCCCTCCTGCCATTTCTACAGCGACTCACAAAAAGGGAACCTTAAAGAAATATTACCAGAGGAAAAACCTGAGGGTCTAAAGTTTACAATGGATGACTCCAAGTCCAAAACGGAGTACTATGAATCCCTATTTACTTCCCTTAATAGTTTAGTAGCTTCAAGGAAAAAGCAGGAGGGGGGAGAAGTAGGGGGCTTATTGACTGACATCCAGCAGCTCTAATGGATCCTTGGAGGGATCAGAGGGATTAGACTCAAAGGAGTCATATATGGATAGTGATGATTTGGTTCTTACTGGCTATGATACGGTTAATTTCTCCAGTTATTCTTCTTCTAATGAGGTTCCTTGTGAACCTCTTAAAAAGCCTGAAAAACGCAGATTAAAAAAGTCTTCCCCTGCACTAGTAAAATTGGATGGGATCCCAGCATCTGATGATGATCCTACTGAGGGGTTTATGGTGTATCTTCTTAAGGCTTTTTTGACCACTATGAATATTTGTGGAGGGGATGTTATTTCTGACCCTAAACAATCATTTAACTCAGTCAAAAGCATCCCAAGCATTCAAAAAAAAGCTCTTTCAAGAGATAGTAACTTACGTTGAACCAGTCACTAAGACAAACCCTTCTATTATATCTACCGGAATTTCTTTTGACCAAGACTCATCTGCATATAAATACGAACGCAAAAAAAATCTACAGAATGTTCCCCAAACCATTTCTAAACCCTCAGATTCGTTGGAGAAGATTCAGGAAAAAATGGATCTTTTAAAAACCAATTTAGCCAATTTTGAAGATTTCAGAAGGAAGAACAATATCAAAATTAGGGGCATACCAGAGACGATTCAGGCTTCCCAGTTGGAGAGCTATATAACATCAATGATTTCCAACTTACTTCCTAACTCTATCGAAGGCCCTCTGATAGAAAAAGCGGTTAGAATTCGCAGACCGCCCACTCTTTCCAAGGATCTGTCATGCGACGTGATTGTTACGTTTTACCCAAACTGGATGAGGAACGCTCTCTTGGGTATTTCAAAGATTCCCAGATTCCTCTCATCTCCATATAAGCACCTGACTTTTTTTAAGGATTTATCAAAAGTCACTTTACAAAACAGGAGAATTTTTTCTCATATTACTCGTTCATTACTTCGAGCTGGCCTTTCTTATACCTGGACTAGAACATCAACTCTCCGGGTGAGGCTTCCGTCAGGATTTGTTTATGTTTCCTCTCTGGACGAGGGTATTGAATTTTTAAAACGTGCTGGAATCAAGCCTTCCGAAGCCGCTTTTAATTCTCCCTCTACAATTTGACAGACCCTGTTCTGGACTAATATGCAACATCTATTCAACGTTTAGTCATTTGACTAGCTGAAACAACTTATTTCCACTTCATAGTTTAAATTTATTATTTTTTTTTTACTTGTCAGTTTTTTTGGATCAAAACCGAACTTTCCTCCACTAGGTCTTTGGGGTGTCGGGTACACTCTTGGACTTGTTACAGGCATTTTTTTAAAATTTTTTATACGACTTTTTAATCTACTTTTATGTCACGGACTACTAATTTAGCATACTAAGACTACTGAGTATTGTACATTTTAACTAGATATTGAAGCTATTTTATAACCTACTTCTTTGTTTTACTCGTAAGCATTATGTATATATAGTTCTTTTACTTTTTAAGCTTAGGCTATTCTACTTTTGATATGTGTACCATTGTTTTTACTGCTAGGCCTAGCTTTTAAGCAACATCTTACCTTGCTAAAATCTATAGCTACTTCATATAAGATAGAATAATTATTACTTTTCTTTTCTCTTTCTTTGTAGGTTCCATATGTGTAGTATAATTAAGCAACTATACTTTGGTCTGTTTTTGAATGCCTGTGTTTCAAACCCCACTGCGTATGGGGTTTTCTTTCCCTTATTTCCCTTTCCTCGTTCCTTTTCCCTTTCCCCCCTTATTCCATATTGTAAAATTGTCAAAATGTTTAATAAAAATATTTGAAAACAGATCTCAACCCCATTGAGCTCTTGTTGGAGCAGCTTGACCGTATGGTACACAAAAAGTGCCCATCAAGCCAAACCAACTTGTGGGAGGGGCTTCTGGAAGCATGGGGTGACATTTCTCCAGATTACCTCAGCAAATTAACTGCTAGAATGCCAAAGGTCTGCAATGCTGTAATTGTTGCAAAGGGAGCATTCTTTGACGAACGCAAAGTTTGAAGGAGAAAATTATTATTTCAAATGAAAAATTTTTTTTCTAATCTTGTCAGTGTCTGGACTAGATATTCAATTAATTTGGCAACTCATTTGATTAAAAACAGTATGAGTTTTCATGAAAAAGACTAAATTGTCTGGGCGACCCTAAACTTCTGAATGGTAGTGTATATATATGCATATATATATATACAGTATATGTCAGTGACACACATATATACACTGCTCAAAAAATAAAGAAAACACTTAAACAACAGAATATAACTCCAAGTAAATCAAACTTCTGTGAAATCAAACTGTTCTCATAGGAAGCAACAATGTTTGACAATCAATTTCACATGCTGTTGTGCAAATGGAATAGACAACAGATGGAAATTATTGGCAATTATCAAGGCACACTCAATAAAGGAGTGGTTCTGCAGGTGGGGACCCACAGATCACATCTCAGTACCAATGCTTTCTGGCTGATGTTTTGGCCACTTTTGAATGTTGGTTGTGCTTTCACACTCGTGGTAGCAAGAGACGGACTCTACAACCCACACAAGTGGCTCAGGTAGTGCAGCTCATCCAGGATGGCTCATCAATGCGAACTGTGGCAAGAAAGTTTGCTGTGTCTGTCAGCGTAGTGTCTAGAGGCTGGAGGCGCTACCAGGAGACATGCCAGTACACTAGGAGACGTGGAGAGGGCCATAGGAGGGCAACAACCCAGCAGCAAGACCACTACCTCTGCCTTTGTGCAAGGAGAAACAGGAGGAGCACTGCCAGAACCCTGCAAAATGACCTGCAGCAGGCCAAAAATGTGCATGTGTCTGCACAAACGGTTAGAAACTGACTCCTTGAGGAGGGTCTGAGTGCCCGACGCCCACAGATGGGGGTTGTGCTCACAGCCCAACACCATGCAGGATGCTTGGTATTTGCCATAGAACACCAGGATTGGCAAATTCGCCACTGGCGCCCTGTGCTCTTCACAGATGAAAGCAGTCTCACTGAACACTTGTGACAGACGTGACAGAGTCTGGAGATGTCGTGGAGAGCGATCTGCTGCCTGCAACATCCTTCAGCATGACAGGTTTGGCAATGGGTCAGTAATGGTGTGGGGTGGCATTTCTTTGGAGAGCCGCACAGCCCTCCATGTGCTCGCCAGAGGTAGCCTGACTGCCATTTGGTACCGAGATGAGATCCTCAGACCCCTTATGAGACCATATGCTGATGCGGTTTGCCCTGGTTTTCTCCTAATGCAGGACAATGCCAGACCTCATGTGGCTGGAGTGTGTCAGCAGTTCATGCAAGATGAAGGCATTGAAGCTATGGCCTGGCTCGCCCGTTCCCCATACCTGAATCCGATTGAACACATCTGGGACTTCATGTCTCGCACCATCCACCAACGTCACATTGCACCGCAGACTGTCCAGGAGTTGGCAGATGCTTTAGTCCAGGTCTGGCAGGAGATCCCTCAGGAGACCATCCACCGCCTCATCAGGAGCTTGTCCAGGTGTAGGGAGGTCATACAGGCACGTGGAGGTCACAAACACTACTGAGCATCATTTCCTTGTCTTGAGGCATTTCTGTCATGATCCGTTCCAGGGTTTATTAGTGTCTGCCCTTTTTTGGACGGCTCATGTCAGGGGTAAACTATGCTCTGCCTCATTCTGGGTTCAGGTTTGCTATTTAGCTCCCATGAATGTTGCTTGGAGTACTCCCTGCCTGACCCGCGGTGAACTGACAACATGGGAAAATGTTCAGAAACATTCCCACGCTAATGAGTTCATGTCCGGTCAGGCGGGGAGGCTGCACAGGCAGCTTCTCATTCATTCCTCAGTGGTTTACAGTCAGGACGGTAGCATTAGACTCCAGGGAGTCTGCGCAGCCTCAGTGAGCGGTAGTTACTGAGGCTGCGCAGACCGCCTGATTTCGGCTGAGAAAAAACTTGCAAATGAGATGTCACCTATTGAATAACATTGGTCAGAGTGCAATCTGATTTTTTATTGGATTGCACTCGTCCATTTTTCTCGCAAGTGAGTATGAGCCCTTATTTGGAGTTTACTGTGTTCTTGACACCATTTTTTTGTGTGCAAATAACGTATAAAATGTTTATGTTTTCAAAGTAAAATAAACAAAAAAAAAAACGTAAAAATGTCTTGCAAAAATTGAAAAAGTAAAAATGTCTATAGCTAATAATGTAAATTTACAAGCAACCAGTAATGTAATGATCTGGTCAATGGCAAGCAGCAGCTATTTGTGGCCGTAATTCTGCTTTGTTAACGCCTTACAATTTTTATTAATTTTCATAGTGCCATATGCGCTTGCCTGTGCTGGATGTGATTTGTAATGTTCTTTATTCTGTAGGGAGGGTCAGGTGATTTGTTTGTTACTATGTTGTCTGGAGTTTTTAAATATTGACTTAGATATTTCTTTTTGTTTCTTTTATTAAACATATGTTTTAGATGAACTGTAAATAAACAGTTTTGCTAGAAAATTCCCAGATGTTTCATTTTCAAATTTTTGTGCAAAACAGAAAAAAATTGGGGCTGAAAAAGGGACACGTGAGATAGGAATTTTTAGGTTCTGAAAAAATCATACTTGTGATTTGGCCACTTAAGCAGAGTTTTTCTATTTTCGATGCTGGCTCTGAAGCCATACGTGCTCGTTCATTATCTATTCTTAGTCAACCAGTTTTATGATATCTCTCTTAATCCATTGGTGATTCTTGCAAAACTTCTAGTGGGTCAGTGGTATTTGGGATTATTTTGGTTTCTGCTGATTACGGTTTTTTTTTCTCTTTTTAAAGGATTTCCAAGGTTTCTATGTGTTCTCCATCTAAGTTATGAAAAATATGCAGTTAATAAAGGTAATCATCAAAAATGTTTCACTCCAAATCTCTAAGTATTATACAGTGCCTACAAGTAGTATTCAACCCCCTGCAGATTTAGCAGGTTTAATAAGATGCAAATAAGTTAGAGCCTTCAAACTTTAAACAAGAGCAGGATTTATTAACACATGCATAAATCTTACAAACCAAAAAGTTTTGTTGCTCAGTTAAATTTTTATAAATTTTAAACATAAAAGTGTGGGTCAATTATTATTCAACCCCTAGGTTTAATATTTTGTGGAATAACCTTTGTTTGCAATTACAGCTAATAATCATCTTTTATAAGACCTGATCAGGCCGGCACAGGTCTCTGGAGTTATCTTGGCCCACTCCTCCATGCAAATCTTCTCCAAGTTATCTAGGTTCTTTGGGTTTCTCATGTGGACTTTAATCTTGAGCTCCTTCCACAAGTTTTCAATTGGGTTAAGGTCAGGAGACTGACTAGGCCACTGCAACACCTTGATTTTTTGCCTCTTGAACCAGGCCTTGGTTTTCTTGGCTGTGTGCTTTGGGTCGTTGTCTTGTTGGAAGATGAAATGACGACCCATCTTAAGATCCTTGATGGAGGAGCGGAGGTTCTTGGCCAAAATCTCCAGGTAGGCCGTGCTATCCATCTTCCCATGGATGCGGACCAGATGGCCAGGCCCCTTGGCTGAGAAACAGCCCCACAGCATGATGCTGCCACCACCATGCTTGACTGTAGGGATGGTATTCTTGGGGTCGTATGCAGTGCCATCCAGTCTCCAAACGTCACGTGTGTGGTTGGCACCAAAGATCTCGATCTTGGTCTCATCAGATCAGAGAACCTTGAACCAGTCAGTCTCAGAGTCCTCCAAGTGATCATGAGCAAACTGTAGACAAGCCTTGACATGACGCTTTGAAAGTAAAGGTACCTTACGGGCTCGTCAGGAACGGAGACCATTGCGGTGGAGTACGTTACTTATGGTATTGACTGAAACCAATGTCCCCACTGCCATGAGATCTTCCCGGAGCTCCTTCCTTGTTGTCCTTGGGTTAGCCTTGACTCTTCGGACAAGCCTGGCCTCCGCACGGGAGGAAACTTTCAAAGGCTGTCCAGGCCGTGGAAGGCTAACAGTAGCTCCATAAGCCTTCCACTTCCGGATGATGCTCCCAACAGTGGAAACAGGTAGGCCCAACTCCTTGGAAAGGGTTTTGTACCCCTTGCCAGCCTTGTGACCCTCCACGATCTTGTCTCTGATGGCCTTGGAATGCTCCTTTGTCTTTCCCATGTTGACCATGTTTGAGTGCTGTTCACAAGTTTGGGGAGGGTCTTAAATAGTCAGAAAAGGCTGGAAAAAGAGATAATTAATCCAAACATGTGAAGCTCATTGTTCTTTGTGCCTGAACTACTTCTTAATACTTTAGGGGAACCAAACAGAATTCTGGTGGGTTGAGGGGTTGAATAATAAATGACCCTCTGAAAAGACTTTTCACAATTTAAAAAAAAAATAAACAAAGAAATAACATTCTTTTTTGCTGCAGTGCATTTCACACTTCCAGGCTGATCTACAGTCCAAATGTCACAATGCCAAGTTAATTCCAAATGTGTAAACCTGCTAAATCTGCAGGGGGTTGAATACTACTTGTAGGCACTGTATGTCTTATTCTGTCCTCATACACATTAGCAGGGTGTGCAATGATACATGTAACTAAACCCCTTGTCTTCCTTAAAGGGAATTTTTCACTCCCAAAATCGAAGATGAGCTAAGCCCACCGGCATCAGGGGCTTATCTACAGCATTCTGTAATGCTGTAGATAAGCCCCCGATGTATCCTGAAAGATGAGAAAAAGGGGTTAGATTATACTCACCTGGGGGGCGGTCCGGTCCGATGGGCGTCGTGGTCCGGTCCGGCGCCTCCTATCTTCTTACGATGATGTCCTCTTCTTGTATTCAGGCTGCCGGGAAAGGTCAGAGAGGCCCAGCGCCTGCACACTGCAGTACTTTGCTCTGCCCTCAACAGGGCAGACAAAGTATGCCTGCGCCGGAACCACAGCGTGAAGACAAGAAGAGGACGTCATCGTAAGAAGATGGGAGGCCCCGGACCCGGACCGCGATGCCCATCGGATTGGACCGCCCCCCAGGTGAGTATAATCTAACCTCTTTTTCTCATCTTTCAGGATACATTGGGGGCTTATCTACAGCATTACAGAATGCTGTAGATAAGCCCCTGATGCCGGTGGGCTTAGCTCATCTTCGAATTTCGGTGTGACAGGTTCCCTTTAAGAAAAAGAGGCTGTAAAGTTGTAACCTTCTTTTATTGCTTGAAGATGAGACAGGAAAGGGTGAAACTATAGGATGCAACAACAGGAGCATTTCAGAATATAAAACTGCACAGAGCATAAAACACAAATAGTCTGCAATACATGAGGTAATACACAGGTAACACAAGGTAATATAAACTGATGATTACCTACTTAGTACAGCAAATATATTGACAAACACAGGACTGTAACACACAGAGAGTGGCTTACCAACTATGCTTAGAATTCAACATATGTCTTAAAGTAGATTATACATGGCACTTCAAGCTACTGTATTGACAAAAAGCGGATTTAGATCCCATTAACCGCACGAAGAGAACCATATAATATAAGAACAAGATATCTTTATTTAATAAACATAAAAACAAGAAAACAAACAAGACCTGATATATTATAATATATTATAACAAAGTGTCCTGACACTTGGACACTTTGTTATGATATATCAGGTCTTGTTTGTTTTCTTGTTTTTATGTTAATTAAATAAAGATATCTTGTTCTTATATTATATGGTTCTCTTCGTGCGGTTAATGGGATCTAAATCCGCTTTTTGTCGATACAACTATGCTTAGAGCAGGTTGTTTAAGAAGCATGAAGAAAACAAATGGTGTGGTTTCTCCTCAGGCGCATGGAGGAACAATGGCTGCTGTTCCCTTCACAGTGTCATAATAAGACCACAATGCAAGAGGAACAATCCCACAATGCCCTAGGAACTTCCCATAATACATTGCAAATTAAACTAGAATCTATGCATTAAACCGCCAGCAGATGGTGCTGTTACCTTACAATATAAAATATAGGAAGGATTAATAAAAAAAAAAATACAATGTCTGTAATAATGGACACATAAAAAATATGACTAAACTTTCTAGACAGCAATTATATTGCTGGACAGAACACTCCCCGCTTGATGTCAGCCGACGTCACTATTGTGTTTATTGGACGAAAACAGTAGAACGAGTTCCCCTACTGACCTGAGGAACAATTTGGTCTCACCTTGTTTCCCTATTTTTACTTCTACCTTACGTACGATTCTGTCCTTACTTGGGAATGTCTGGGTAATGAGACCTAATGGCCATTAATTTCTCCAAGACTGACAGTCTTTCATTAGTAATACATCACCAGGCTGGAGGTTAGGATTGCTGGTTTGCCACTTTCTCCTCTGTTGCAGAGTAGGCAGGTACTGTTTTTTCCACTTGTCCCAAAAGGCATTGGAGAGACTCTGTACTTGTCTCCATCGGCTCCTGTAATGGTCTTTAACATTAAACTCTCCAGGTGGAGAGCAATTAGGGTTGGTCTTCTGCATAAGCAGCAAGGCTGGGGTGAGAACAGTCAACGGTCTGGTGTTTATGATGTCTGACACTTCGGCCTGGAAAGTTGTCAAGCTTTCGTGTGTCAGTCTTGCAGATCCTTCTTGTAAGAAGATTGAATCAAGGATTCTCCTTGCGACACCTATCATTCTCTCCCATGCACCTTCCATGTGTGAAGAATGTGGTAGGTTGAATGTCCAAGTACACCCTTGTACACTTAGGTATTTTTCTACGTCAGTCATGTTCAAGTTGGAAGAGAGTTGCGGTTCCCTTGCTGCTCCGAGTTCCCTCAGAATCTTTTGGTATTGGTCGTTGGTTGGTTACACAGTTTATCTCTTTGCTGTAGTTTTTCCGCTGAACAGCTCCGATAATTACATTCTTTGAGTGCTCTAGCTTGAGAGCAGTGTGGACGTTTCTATCATGGTGCCAGTGCTCTTTAGAGTCTTGAAGTGTAGGTGCTAATTCTGCATGACCATTCTTACATATCTTCTCCATGAAGGTGAAGAAATGGTCACTCATCTCTAGTTTACTATGGAAGCTGTGCCTGAGGGAGACAAATTGTTTGTAAACTTGTTCTCTGTTGTTAGGCAAGCATTGTCTTTGAGGCTTGAAGGCTAGAGGTGCAATCCAGCTCTTCGTTTTTGTCCTGCACCATTCCTTGCTCCATCATCTCTAGGTTTCCTACTCCACACTGATGAGGGGCAAAAACCCCGAAACAGCTGTTTGTGGATGGATACCATGCTTGGCATAGGTGGTCTTCCTTTATTGGATATTCTCCTTTATTGGATGCTGCCCTTCCCGTGGTTGTTCCTTCCCGGAGAAAGGCCTGGCTATTCATTGCTTGCGTTGAGAAACACGTGATGGTGTCTCCGCAGCTTACTTTACATGCGTTTGCATATTTCCCATAAGGGATGGGGGCAGTGTTCTGGATCACTGCGTTGAGAAACATGTGATGGTGTCTCCGCAGTGTTGGATGTTTTGGTCTCCCCGAGGTCATTCATCTGTTCCTTCATAGCCTTTCACCAGGCACTGCTCCTAATAGCCAGTTTCCTACTCCACACTGATGAGGGGCAAAAACCCCGAAACAGCTGTTTGTGGATGGATACCATGCTTGGCATAGGTGGTCTTCCTTTATTGGATATTCTCCTTTATTGGATGCTGCCCTTCCCGTGGTTGTTCCTTCCCGGAGAAAGGCCTGGCTATTCATTGCTTGCGTTGAGAAACACGTGATGGTGTCTCCGCAGCTTACTTTACATGCGTTTGCATATTTCCCATAAGGGATGGGGGCAGTGTTCTGGATCACTGCGTTGAGAAACATGTGATGGTGTCTCCGCAGTGTTGGATGTTTTGGTCTCCCCGAGGTCATTCATCTGTTCCTTCATAGCCTTTCACCAGGCACTGCTCCTAATAGCCAGTTTCCTACTCCACACTGATGAGGGGCAAAAACCCCGAAACAGCTGTTTGTGGATGGATACCATGCTTGGCATAGGTGGTCTTCCTTTATTGGATATTCTCCTTTATTGGATGCTGCCCTTCCCGTGGTTGTTCCTTCCCGGAGAAAGGCCTGGCTATTCATTGCTTGCGTTGAGAAACACGTGATGGTGTCTCCGCAGCTTACTTTACATGCGTTTGCATATTTCCCATAAGGGATGGGGGCAGTGTTCTGGATCACTGCGTTGAGAAACATGTGATGGTGTCTCCGCAGTGTTGGATGTTTTGGTCTCCCCGAGGTCATTCATCTGTTCCTTCATAGCCTTTCACCAGGCACTGCTCCTAATAGCCAGTTTCCTACTCCACACTGATGAGGGGCAAAAACCCCGAAACAGCTGTTTGTGGATGGATACCATGCTTGGCATAGGTGGTCTTCCTTTATTGGATATTCTCCTTTATTGGATGCTGCCCTTCCCGTGGTTGTTCCTTCCCGGAGAAAGGCCTGGCTATTCATTGCTTGCGTTGAGAAACACGTGATGGTGTCTCCGCAGCTTACTTTACATGCGTTTGCATATTTCCCATAAGGGATGGGGGCAGTGTTCTGGATCACTGCGTTGAGAAACATGTGATGGTGTCTCCGCAGTGTTGGATGTTTTGGTCTCCCCGAGGTCATTCATCTGTTCCTTCATACCATCATCTCTAGGAACAGTCTATCTTCAAATGACATTGCTGTACGATTATCTTCTTTCGTCTTGTGGAAGACTGTACACCCAAGGTGATCTTGGTCGTCATTCAGGATGCAATCATCGTAGGCACGACTTGCTAAGATACTTGTTGCTGAAGTGCTGTGTGGCAACTCCTTTATCAAGTAGTGATTTTCACATGGTTGAAGGAGAGATGGACATCCATTCTCGAGCATACTGGTAAGCATGTTATTAACCATTGTCAGTTTGTGTGCTTTTCCTAAACAGTACTCTCCTACAATGACCCACCCAAGGTCGAGTCTCTGGGCATATGGAGCGTTGTGAGAGCCATTGATATGCTGTCTAACCTTGTGGACTTGTAGAATATTTCTCCCGAGGAGCAAAACTATTTGGGCCTCTGGGTCAAGGCTAGGAATCAGGGGTTCTATACGCTTCAGATGAGGATGATGCAATGCCACTTCAGACCTATAGTCAGGAATCTGATTACATTCTAATATGGTTGGTAAGGGCAGACACATTTGGCCATCTATAGACTCTACTACATAGCCTGTTGCTCTCCTACCAGCTGTCTCTACTATACCGGCACAAGTTTTCAAAGAGTAGGGGGCACTGGGTCCTCTGACGTTAAAGCTATCAAAGAAGGCACACTTGGCTAATTACCTGTTACTCTGATCATCTAAAATAGCGTATACTTTGTTGGCTTTGTCCTTTTCGTCTGCTGGGTAGACACTCACTAGGGAAATTTTAGAGCAGGACTTGCCTCCTATAAGATCTTCACAAACTTCTGTACACTTAGAAGTAATTGCTGGAGTGTCAGTGTTTGAGTCCTTCAGCTCCCCGCTATGCTCTTGGACTTGGGGCAAAGTATCCGATGGTGGTCCAGGGTGTAGAGCTGAGTTATGTTCGGTGCTGTCACATTCGGCACACCTTGCACTAACCTCACAGTTCCTGGCAAAATGAAATGTTGAAGAGCAGAATTTGTAGCAGATGCGGTTCTCCTTAAGGAATGCCTTCTGTTCTTCCAATGACATTTCTCTGAAAGCTCTGCATTTAAAGGGACACTGTCACCCCAAAAATCGTATCTGAGCTAAGCCCACTGGCATCAGGGGCTTATCTACAGCATTCTGTAATGCTGCAGATAAGCCCCCGATGTAACCTGAAAGATGAGAAATAAAGGTTAGATTATACTCACCCAGGGGGCGGTCCCGGTGCGGTCCATTCCGATGGGCATCGCGATCCGGGTCCAACGCCTCCCATCTTCATTCGATGATGTCCTCTTCTTGTCTTCTTGCAGCGGCTCCGGCGCAGGCGTACTTTGTCTGCTCTGTTGAGGGCAAAGAGCAAAATACTGCAGTACGCAGGTGCCTGGCCTCTCCGACCTTTCCTGGCGCCTGCGCACTGCAGTACTTTGCTCTACCCTCAACAGGGTGGACGAAGTACGCCTGCGGAGGAGCCGTGGCAGGAAGACAAGAAGAGGACATCATCGTATGAAGATTTGAGGCACTGGACCCGGATTGCGATGCCCATCGGACCGGACCGCATTGGGACTGCCCTGGGTGAGTATAATCTAACCTTTATTTCTCATCTTTCAGGTTACATCGGGGGCTTATCTACAGCATTACAGAATGCTGTAGATAAGCCCCTGATGCTAGTGAGCTTAGCTCAGATGATTTTTGGGGTGACAGAGTCCCTTTAAGTAAGGAATGTGGCTTCTTGTGTAAGGGACACTGTCTGCTTGGGTCCTTGGATTTGTCGTCTCCTTGACGGGAGCTGAACTCTTTGTGAACTGAACCTGTGGAGGAAACATTACTTTTGTCGACCTCTACAGTTGTTCTACGAGGTTTACTAACAGAGGTATTGGCACATGACAGTGTGAAATCAAAGCTAGGATCATTTCTAATTTTTGCTTGTTCTGAGACAAAATCTACAAACACATTGAATGGAGGAAATGGCACATTGTAAGTCTGTTTATACCTAGAACCATATTTAACCCACTTGTCTTGCAGGTTATTTTGGAGTTTTTGAATATGGGGTTCACACCTCTAGCAGTGTCGAGTTATGTCAACCCCACAAGATCTCCTTCTGCTTTTGCTACACACAACTCCATTAACAAGTCAGTTAATTCTCTGAGCTTTGAATAATCCTTTTTCGCTATTCTAGGAAAGTCCATTCTTTTAAGCAAGGTACTTTCTATAACCTCTACTGAGCCAAAGCATTCATCAAGTCTATTCCAAATTCTTAGAGACCGACATCTGGATAATTTACGTTAATGTCTCTGATTCTCTTTGCGTGTTCGGCAGACTCACTTCCTAGCCATTTTACCAGGAGATCCACTTCTTCACTACATGATAGACCTATGTCTCTGATGGCATTTTGGAAGGAGGCTTGCCAAGCTCTGTGGTTTTCAGCACGGTCACTGAACTTTACAAGTCCCTTGTTGACCAACTCACGTTGAGCAAGGAACTTGGCAAAGTCCACTGTGGCTTGGTTGGCGCTAATACCAGCTGATGGTATGTTGTCAGAGTACATGTGTGCTGTGCGGACATACCTGTTAGATGTCTCTTGTTTGGTCCAACAGCTGTAGTACCTTTCTGAAGCGAAGGGAGTCTCTTTAAGCCGTGACAGATTCCTGATCTTCTGTTCTGGAGAAAGATTATTGTAGTCAGTCTCATCCCATTGTGTATTTCCTTGCTTGCGGTAGGGAGACTGATAGTTGGCTTTCTGGGGGTCCGATTTATCTGGTTGGCTTGTGTCAGGACTCTGAACATTTTGTTACCTTTTGTGCATTACTGCCCTTTTCCAAGATGGCATCTTTGGTCTCATGTGCACTGTGTCTTCCTGCTATATAACTACACCCCAGCCTTTAGTCTGTGCTAGAGTATTCTGCCTTGCATCCAGCTCCTGATTACTCCCTGGCTTTGCACCTGCACCTGCTCCTGTGAACCTGTGTGGTTATCCTGCTACTCAGCTCTGAGTTTCTGCTGCATACATCGGTTTCCAGTAATCCTCCATCTGGCTGCTTGTGTTTGTTTCCATCTGCATTTGCTGGACATGTAAGCTGTTTCTGCTCTGCTTAAACCTGAGACTTTTACCCAGGCCTCCCTGGTTGTGCTAAGATATTATTTGAACTGCCTTATAAGCATATCTATCTGTGTTTGGTCTACCAAGGACTTATTTGTGTCAAGTATCCTCAAGAATAATTGTGCTTCATAGACTTTCTGCGTGATTGCATTTTCCTCTGAAGTTTCCTATAGACTGTTAAGCTGCGTTTAATATTTGCACCAAGTGTTGTGGACTTGAGTTTCTCTCTGCACCTGTTTGAATCTCCGTGTGATAATATAGACTTTACCACTTATAAAACTGTGTCCTGTAGTTGTTTTGTTCCATGCAAAGAGTCTCCTGAGTTATCCTTTATAAACATTACAGCTTGACTTGTTGACAAAATGCTCTGTCTTTGGGTGTGGGTCTGGATCATCATTTGATTTGGAATGCTGATGGACATACTCTGCAGTACACGGCAATGGATCGTGAGTAACTTGCTGTAGGCCTAGCACACTGCTGTATCTGCTATGTTTGTCATCAGAATATATGGCAGCTTCTAAGGCTTCTGCTTCTGCTATGGCAGCTGCTGTTTTTTTTAATAGCAAGCTTCTGTAATGCGCTTCAAGGCGCGCTTTGTCTTCATCCAGGCATGCTGGTTGGCGCACTTTTTCCGTGTCCAGGGATGCCTGCTGGTATGCTTTTTCCATGTCCAGGGATGCTTGTTGGCGTGTTTTCTGCATCCAGGGACGCTTGTGTTAGTTTCAATTCTGTCTCTTGCTCAGCAAAGGTGCTTCTTACTTTTGCCACTTCAGCTTTTGAAATAATTAAACATACAGGTTTTCCATGTTTGTTACACTCGCAATCCAATCAAAGCCCTTGTTCTCCTGTAAAAAAAACCAAAATAAAGAAGCAACAATATCCCATACCTGTCTGCCGTACAATCAAGTTCCATGCTGCAATCCATCTCAAGGGGTTAAATAGTTCACAACCGGGAGTGGTGCTAATGCTACCGTCCCGACTGTAAACCACTGAGGAATGAATGAGAAGCTGCCTCCGCAGCCTCCCCACCTGACCGGACATGAACTCATTAGCGTGGGAATGTTTCTGAACATTTTCCCATGCTGTCAGTTCACCGCGGGTCAGACAGGGAGTCTGCGCAGCCTCAGTGAGCGGTAGTTACTGAGGCTGCGCAGACCGCCTGATTTCGGCTGAGAAAAAACTCACTAATGAGATGTCACCTATTGAATAACATTGGTCCGAGTGCAATCTGATTTTTTATTGGATTGCACTCGTCTGTTTTTCTCGCAAGTGAGTATGAGCCCTTATTTGGAGTTTACTGTGTTGTTGACACCATTTTTTGTGTGCAAATAACGTATTAAATGTTTATGTTTTTAAAGTAAAATAAACAAAAAAAAACGTAAAAATGTCTTGCAAAAATTGAGAAAGTAAAAATGTCTATAGCTAATAATGTAAATTTACAAGCAACCAGTAATGTAATGATCTGGTCAATGGCAAGCAGCAGCTATTTGTGGCCGTAATTCTGCTTTGTTAACGCCTTACAATTTTTATTAATTTTCATGGTGCCATATGCGCTTGCCTGTGCTGGATGTGATTTGTAATGTTCTTTATTCTGTAGGGAGAGTCAGGTGATTTGTTTGTTACTATGATGTCTGGAGTTTTTAACTATTGACTTACACAGACATTTCTTTTTGTTTCTTTTATTAAACATATGTTTTAGATGAACTGTAAATAAACAGTTTTGCTAGAAAATTCCCAGATGTTTCATTTTCAAATTTTTGTGCAAAATGGAAAAAAATTAGGGCTGAAAAAGGGACACGTGAGATAGGAATTTTTAGGCTCTGAAAAAATCATACTTGTGATTTGGCCACCTAAGCAGTTTTCCTATTTTCAATGCTGGCTCTGAAGCCATACGTGCTCCTTCATTATCTATTCTTAGTTAGCCAGTTTAAGATATCTCTGTAAATCCATTGGGGATTCTTACAAAACTTCTAGTGGGTCAGTGGTATTTGGGATTATTTTGGTTTCTGCTGATTACGTTTTTTTCTTTTTAGAGGATTTCCAAGGTTTCTATGAGTTTTCCATCTAAATTATCGAAAATATGCAGTTGATAAAAGTAATCGTCAAAAATGTTTATAAACTGAATGCGAAATGTAAAGCGCTTTAGCCCTTGGACTAACCCTTTCACTCTAAATCTCTAAGTATTATACAGTACAGACCAAAAGTTTGGACACACCTTCTCATTTAAAGATTTTTCTGTATTTTCATGACTATGAAAATTGTAAATTCACACTGAAGGCATCAAAACTATGAATTAACACATGTGGAATTATATACTTGAGTGGAGATGGCGGCGGACTCGGCAGCAGGAGCGACAGGAGGAGCGCGCCGCGGCAGGTAAGTATGAGCGGAGAGAGCGGCGGTGGTCCCATCAGCAGGCACGGCCACAGAAGGACCGGCCGTGACAGGCATAACATATTGTTCACTATAAGGTGACTATAAGGTACTAGTCATTACAATGTACTGGTCACTACAACAGCAGTTTGCAATTTTCACTCAGCAACATACAGTACAGACCAAAAGTTTGGACACACCTTCTCATTTAACCCCTTTCTGACATTGGACGTACTATTCCATCGAGGTAGGGTGGGCCCGTATGACCACCGACGGGATAGTACGTCCAGCACGATCGGCCGCGCTCACGGGGGGAGCGTGGCCGATCGCGGCCGGGTGTCAGCTGACTATCACAGCTGACATCCGGCACTATGTGCCAGGAGCAGTCACGGACCGACCCCGGCACATTAATCCCCGACACACCGCGATCAAACATGATCGCAGTGTACCGGCGGTACAGGGAAGAATCGCGCAGGGAGGGGGCTCCCTGCGTGCTTCCCTGAGGCCCCCGGAGCAACGGGATGTGATCGTGTTGCTCCGAGGGTCTCTTACCTCCTCTCCCTTGCAGTCCCCGGATCCAAAATGGCCGCGGCATCCGGGTCCTTCAGGGAGGGAGGTGGCTTACCAAGTGCCTGCTCAGAGCAAGCACTTGGTAAGCCTGCAGCACTGTAAGTCAGATCGCCGATCTGACAGAGTGCTGTGCAAACTGTCAGATCAGCGATCTGTGATGTCCCCCCTGGGACAAAGTAAAAATGTTAAAAAGAAAATTTCCACATGCGTAAAAAAAAATAATAAAAAAAATCCCTAAATAAAGAAAAAAAAATATTATTCCCATAAATACATTTCTTTATCTAAGTAAAAAAAAACAATAAAAGTACACATATTTAGTATCGCCGAGTCCGTAACGACCCAACCTATAAAACTGTCCCATTAGTTAACCCTTTCAGTGAACACCATAGGAAAAAAAAAAAAAACGGGGCTAAAAACCGCTTTATTATCATACCGCCGAACGAAAAGTGGAATAACACCGATCAAAAAGACGGATATAAATAACCATGGTACCGCTGAAAACATCATCTTGTCCCGCAAAAAACGAGCCACCATACAGCGTCATCGAACAAAAAATAAAAAAGTTATAGTCCTCAGAATAAAGCGATGCCAAAATAATTATTTATTCTATAAAATAGTTTTTATCGTATAAAAGCGCCAAAACATAAAAAAATGATATAAATGAGGAATCGCTGTAATCGTACTAACCTGAAGAATAAAACTGCTTTATCAATTTTACCAAACGTGGAATGGTATAAACGCCTCCCCCAAAAGAAATTCGTGAATAGCTGTTTTTTTGTCATTCACACAAAAATCGGAATAAAAAGCGATCAAAAACTGTCATGTGACAAAATGTTACCAACAAAAACGTCAACTCGTCCCGCAAAAAACAAGACCTCACATGACTCTGTGGACCAAAATATGGAAAAATTATAGGTCTCAAAATGTGGAGACGCAAAAACTTTTTTGCTATAAAAAGCGTCTTTTAGTGTATGAAGGCTGCCAATCATAAAAATCCGCTATAAAAAATGCTATAAAAGTAAATCAAACCCCCCTTCATCACCCCCTTAGTTAGGGAAAAATAATAAAATTAAAAAAATGTATTTATTTCCATTTTCCCATTAGGGTTAGGGCTAGGGTTAGGGTTAGGGCTAGGGTTAGGGTTAGGGCTAGGGTTAGGGCTAGGGTTAGGGTTAGGGTTAGGGTTAGGGCTAGGGTTAAGGTTAGGGCTAGGGTTAGGGTTAGGGCTAGGGTTAGGGTTAGGGCTAGGGTTAGGGCTAGGGCTAGGGTTAGGGCTAGGGTTAGGGTTAGGGTTAGGGCTAGGGTTAGGGCTAGGGTTAGGGTTAGGTTTGGGGCTAGGGTTGGAGCTAAAGTTAGGGTTAGGGTTGGGGCTAAAGTTAGGGTTAGGGTTTGGATTACATTTATGGTTGGGATTAGGATTGGGATTAGAGTTAGGGGTGTGTCAGGGTTAGGGGTGTGGTTAGGGTTACCATTGGGATTAGGGTTAGGGGTGTGTTTGGATTAGGGTTTCAGTTAGAATTGGCAGGTTTCCACTGTTTAGGCACATCAGGGGCTCTCCAAACGCGACATGGCGTCCGATCTCAATTCCAGCCAATTCTGCATTGAAAAAGTAAAACAGTGCTCCTTCCCTTCCGAGCTTTCCCGTGCGCCCAAACAGGGGTTTACCCCAACATATGGGGCATCAGCGTACTCGGGACAAATTGGACAACAACTTTTGGGGTCCAAGTTCTCTTGTTACCCTTGGGAAAATATAAATTTGGGGGGCTAAAAATCATTTTTGTGGGAAAAAAAAGATTTTTTTTATTTTCACGGCTCTGCGTTGTAAACTGTAGTGAAACACTTGGGGGTTCAAAGTTCTCACAACACATCTAGATAAGTTCCTTGGGAGGTCTAGTTTCCAATATGGGGTCACTTTTGGGGGTTTCTACTGTTTGGGTACATCAGGGGCTCTGCAAATGCAACGTGACGCCTGCAGACCAATCCATCTAAGTCTGCATTCCAAATGGCGCTCCTTCCCTTCCGAGCTCTGCCATGCGCCCAAACAGTGGTTCCCCCCACATATGGTGTATCAGCATACTCAGGACAAATTGGACAACAACTTTTGGGGTCCAATTTCTTCTGTTACCCTTGGGAAAATACAAAACTGTGGGCTAAAAAATCATTTTTGTGAAAAAAAAAGAATTTTTATTTTCATGGCTCTGCGTTATAAACGGTAGTGAAACACTTGGGGGATGAAAGCTCTCAAAACACATCTAGATAAGTTCCTTAGGGGGTCTAATTTCCAAAATAGTGTCACTTGTGGGGGGGTTTAATGTTTAGGCACATCAGAGGCTCTCCAAACGCGACATGGTGTCCCATCTCAATTCCAGTCAATTTTGCATTGAAAAGTCAAAAGGCGCTCCTTCCCTTCCGAGCTCTGCCATGCGCCCAAACAGTCATTTACCCCCACATATCAGGTATCAGTGTACTCAGGACAAATTGCACAACTTTTGGGGTCCAATTTCTTCTCTTACCCTTGGGAAAATAAAAAATTGGGGGCGAAAAGATCATTTTTGTGAAAAAATATGATTTTTTATTTTTACGGCTCTGCATTATAAACTTCTGTGAAGCAGTTGTTGGGTCAAAGTGCTCACCACACATCTAGATAAGTACCTTAAGGGGTCTACTTTCCAAAATGGTGTCACTTGTGGGGGGTTTCAATGTTTAGGCACATCAGGGGCTCTCCAAACGCAACATGGGGTCCCATCTTAATTCCAGTAAATTTTGCATTGAAAATTCAAATGGCGCTCCTTCCCTTCCGAGCTCTGCTATGGGCCCAAACAGTGGTTTACCCCCACATATGGAGGTATCGGCGTACTCAGGACAAATTGTACAACAACTTTTGAGGTCCAATTTCTTCTCTTACCCTTGGGAAAATAAAAAATTAGGGCGAAAAGATAATTTTTGTGAAAAAATATGATTTTTTATTTTTACGGCTCTGCATTATAAACTTCTGTGAAGCACTTGTTGGGTCAAAGTGCTCACCACACATCTAGAAAAGTTCCTTAGGGGGTCTACTTTCCAAAATGGTGTCACTTGTGGGGGGTTTCAATGTTTAGGCACATCAGGGGCTCTCCAAACGCAACATGGCGTTCCATCTCAATTCCAGTCAATTTTGCATTGAAAAGTAGTGTTGAGCATTCCGATACCGCAAGTATCGGGTATCGGCCGATACTTGCGGGTATCGGAATTCCGATACCGAGATCCGATACTTTTGTGGTATCGGGTATCGGTATCGAAACAACATTAATGTGATGCCTATTTCTGCATTCAGGACCTGAAATTACGTCACGGCTTGCTGTGATTGGTCGCGTCGCGGTCACATGGGCGGCACGCAACCAATCACAAGCCATGACGTAATTTTAAAAATGCGCGCGTCTCCTGCCTCCCGTGACGTCACGGCTTGTGATTGGTCGCGTCGCCCATGTGACCGCGACGCGACCAATCACAAGCCGGAACGTAATTTTAAAATCATGAATGCCTAGAATTAGGCATTGAGGACCTGAAAATTACGTCACGGCTTGCTGTGATTGGTCGCGTCGCGGCCACATGGGCGGCACGCGACCAATCACAAGCCGTGACGTCACGGAAGGAAGTAAAAGCGCGCATTTTAAGCAAACAACGCTGCCGGTTCCCTCGGTGAGGTCCAGGCTGCGTCGGAGAGGTGAGTATAGCAATATTTTTTATTTTAATTCTTTATTTTACACATTAATATGGATCCCAGGACCTGAAGGAGAGTTTCCTCTCCTTCAGACCCTGGGAACCATACAGGATACCGTCCGATACTTGAGTCCCATTGACTTGTATTGGTATCGGGTATCGGTTTCGGATTAGATCCGATACTTTGCCGGTATCGGCCGATACTTTCCGATACCGATACTTTCAAGTATCGGACGGTATCGCTCAACACTATTGAAAAGTCAAATGGCGCGCTTTCCCTTCCGAGCTCTGCCATGCGCCCAAACAGTGGTTTACCCCCACATATGGGGTATCAGCGTAGTCAGCACAAATTGTACAACAACTTTTGGGGTCCATTTTCTCCTGTTACCCTTGGTAAAATAAAACAAATTGGAGCTGAAATAAATTTTGTGTAAAAAAAAAGTTAAATGTTAATTTTTATTTAAACATTCCAAAAATTCCTGTGAAACACCTGACGGGTTAATAAACTTCTTGAATGTGGTTTTGAGCACCTTGAGGGGTGCAGTTTTTAGAATGGTGTAGACCCCTCAAAATGACTTCAAATGAGATGTGGTCCCTAAAAAAGAAATGGTGTTGTAAAAATGAGAAATTGCTGGTCAACTTTTAACCCTTATAACTCCCTAACAAAAAAAAATTTTGGTTCCTAAATTGTGCTCTTGTAAAGTAGACATGTGGGAAATGTTACCTATTAAGTATTTTGTGTGATATATCTCTGTGATTTAAGGGCATAAAAATTCAAAGTTGGAAAATTGTGAAATTTTCAAAATTTTCGCCATCTTTCCGTTTTTTTCACAAATAAACGCAAGTTATATCAAAGAAGTTTTACCACTATCATGAAGTACAATATGTCACGAGAAAACATTGTCAGAATCGCCAAGATGCGTTGAAGCGTTCCAGAGTTATAACCTCATAAAGGGACAGTGGTCAGAATTGTAAAAATTGGCCCAGTCATTTTCATGACTGTGAAAATTGTACATTCACACTGAAGGCATCAAAACTATGAATTAACACATGTGGAATTATATACTTAACAAAAAAGTGTGAAACAACTGAAAATATGTCTTATATTCTAGGTTCTTCAAAGTAGCCACCTTTTGCTTTGATTACTGCTTTGCACACTCTTGGCATTCTCTTGATGAGCTTCAAGAGGTAGTCACCGGGAATGGTCTTCCAACAATCTTGAAGGAGTTCCCAGAGATGCTTAGCACTTGTTGGCCCTTTTGCCTTCACTCTGCGGTCCAGCTCACCCCAAACCATCTCGATTGGGTTCAGGTCTGGTGACTGTGGAGGCCAGGTCATCTGGCGTAGCACCCCATCAATTCCACATGTGTTAATTCATAGTTTTGATGCCTTCAGTGTGAATGTACAATTTCCATAGTCATGAAAATACAGAAAAATCTTTAAATGAGAAGGTGTGTCCAAACTTTTGTTCTGTACTGTATGTCTCCAGGAAACCCATATGATTGGCCAAAAATTCTTGGTTTCTAAGAGTCTGAAAACAGCCCCAAACTATTACAGAAGTGTATCAGCAATAATAACATCATATTGCTATTGCTAGGTCCTGTCTCTAACTAGAAATTGACAGAAATAGTCCCTAAGCAAAATCTCTCTGAGTCGGGTCACCACTTCAGCCAGGGATTTTGTGAACTGGCATTTCTTTCCATGTTGGATGTGCCAAGATGGGTCCAGGAATTAGACCAGAGTGGAATTGGTGCAGAAGGTCCTGAGCATGTCTCTGCGGACAATCATACTGGTCAAAATAGACATCTGTGGACGTATATGGAGAAACCACATTCTATTATTAAGAGGAAAACAAAAATATATCAATATTTGCAATGGGTGACAAACAGAAAATTTCTAGTAGTGTAGTTACAATAGATCATTATTCCAAATACATAGCAATATGGTGGTTAGAGCATACTAGCTTTTGACTTTTTTTAAGCATCACTGGAGTGCTGGAGTAGTGCTACTAATCTATGTTCCCTGACCCTGGAATTATACTTATCAGCTGCCGACTTCAGCTCTTCCCGGTGGTTCTCTGGTCCCACAGTACCATCTTGTGCCTGTAACTTCTGACAGGCCAGAAGTCAGGGATAATGGTAACAATCTTTCTATGTAAGTCTACGAGAGCCATAGAGTGATCCGGCAGGTCACAAACTGCTGGAGGCTGACAGGTGCGACACTGACTAAAGATGAAGACGGTAACTGGTAAGTATAAGACTAAGTGCATGGAACTTAGATTGGTAGCGCCACTCTAGTGCTGCAATAAAAAACATTGGAGTGGTGCTTTATATGGTCTCTTTCCTTAGAGTACATGGTAGCTCATGGGTGTTAAAGTTGTGGACAACCTATTTCTGACTCCTTTTCTTGTGTAATGTAGCATGGGGAAGGTCTCTTTACTGCATGTAGTATGATAAGTATTTTTTTTCTGGTTTTCCTGTCCCCTTATTCATAAAGACTTTTGTTGACTTTCTCAGGGTTCTGTCCCCTCAAGAATGCCTATTGGGAGTGCTGCTGTAGATACCTTAGTTTTTGGCATATATAAATAGATCTTTCTCAAGTTTTTGCTGCTTCATTCACGCAAATTTAAAATTATGACCTGAAAATCAACGGATACCCTGACCCAAGTTCAATAGATCCGGCCAATTTTTATATCCCTGATAATAACATTATTAGCATGAACTAGAAATACATGATGAAATTAGACAAGTGAGTCACTGGATCTTATAGAGGTTTAATAAAAATAAAAATGATTAATTGTGTAATTTTATATATTCTTGTCACGTGACCACATTCTGTTGTATGTATCAAAGTTAAAAACCTCTTAAAATTCTCATTTTTACCATAAAGGAGTTTCACACCCATTTTTTTAAAAGCTTTCGGCAATAATAAGAAGCACACTAACTTACCAAGACTGGCTGGATATCAATAGGTAAGTATGATTCATTTTATTGTGGTTGACAATACAGCATTATATATATACAGTGGGGAAAAAAAGTATTTTGTCAGCCACCAATTGTGCAAGTTCTCTCACTTAAAAAGATGAGAGAGGCCTGTAATTTACATCATAGGTAGACCACAACTATGAGAGTCAAAATGAGAAAACAAATCCAGAAAATCACCTTGTCTGATTTGGCAAGATTTATTTTGCAAATTATGGTGAAAAATAAGTATTTGGTCACCTAAAAACATGCAAGATTTCTGTTTCTCACAGACCTGTAACTTCTTCTTTAAGAGGCTCCTCTGTCCACCACTCAATACCTGTAGTAATAGTGCCTGTTTAAACTTATCAGTATAAAAGACACTTGTCCACAACCTCAGCCAGTCACACTCCAAACTCCACTATGGCGAAGACCAAAGAGCTGTACTGTATACTAAATCATATACACAGTGGGTGAAATAAATATTAAACACGTCACCAATTTTTCTAGGTAAATATATTTCTAAAGGTGCTATTCACATGAAATTATCACCAGATATCAGTAACAACTCATCCAATCCACGCAGGCAAAATTATAGAACCACAGATGTCCATAAATTAAGGTATGTGTAATAATAAGAAATGACACAAGGAAAAAATATTGAACACACTGAAATTTAATACTTTGCATATCGAGAAACTAGTTGCATGGATTTCTTAGGTGTGATCTTGGCCCGTTCTTTCACATAAACTGTCATGTGACTGTAATTTGATATCCCGGAGCTAGGGGCTCCTTCCCTATACTTAATGCTAAGGGCACCCTAGCTATCCCTGCTGCCCGGATAACTGCTAATAGTGAACATACCAGGGCCATGTACCTTGCTGACCTCCTCAATCAGCCCTTTTCTGCCCCCTCCCCTTCCCCCAGGGAAGTGGGGAGTAGTTATATATAAGAATACACAAACCAGACTAACAAGAGAAGACATACAGGGATAAATGAAAATACCAATCATGCAAATATGCACTCACAAACAACAAAGTGGAACACCAGGAAGTAAAGAAAGGAAAAACCAAATAGGAGAAGATGAGTATGTGCCCCCAGACAAATCACTAAGCAACGTTTTTTTTATGCCTCCTATTTTAGAGACTACTGTGGATGTTGTCTTATTTTGCAGCTATTCCTTCCTTCTCATACTAGCGCCACTATTCGTATTTATAGTCCTTAGAATAACACTCCAGGTGCCTCTTCAACAAGCACCTTCAACTCCACACGAGCCAGTATAAACCTAACCCTGGCAATTCTGATTGCCAGAGGTGAGTATATATAGCAGAGGGGAGTGGTGAACAGCTGAGATAATCAAAGCAGGAAAGCTTCAGAGACTCTCAACTGAACAAATTTAACCCTTGCACTGCTAGCAGAAGCCTGCACCATTCAATATGATGGTGAAGTGCTTCTAATCAGTGCAGGAGTATGTGGAATCAGACAACCGGTCTTCTTGCCCCTCACTGTTGTGGTAAACCCATGACAGAAATAATCTTCAAATCATGAAATTTGCATTGGCTCCTTCTATAAACTCTGAGCTATAGTTCCTTCCATAAATTTTCCATTGGAGTCAGGTCCGGTGATTGGCTGGGCCATTCTAGCAGCTTTTTTTCTTTCTCTGAAACCAATTGAGAGTTTCCATGTGTTTGGGATAATTGTCTTGCTTAAATGTCCACCCTCATTTCCTCTTTATCATCCTGGTAGATGACAGTAGATTTTTATCAGGAATGTCTCGTAACATTTGTCTGTTCATCCATCCTTCAATTATATGAAGTTTTCAGGTGTCTTATACCGATATACAGCCCCATGCCATGATGTTTCCACCTCCAAACTTCACTGTTGGTATGGTGTTTTTGGGGTGACATACAGTGCCTTTTGGCTTCCAAACATGGTGTGTATTATGGCATCCAAAAAATTCTATTTTGGTCTCATCTGACCAGACTATAATCTCACAGTATTTTATAGGCTTGTCTTGTCAAATGTTGTTGAGCTAACTTTAAATGCGCTTGAACATGCTTTTTGTTCAGCAATGGAGTCTTGTGTGATGAGCATGCATACAGGCCATGGAGGTTGAGTGCATTACTTATAATTTTCTTTGAAACTATTTGAAATTGTGAACCTGTGCTTAGGAGGAGGTATTGGGATTATCTAAGTGCTTCCTCTGACAGGGATTCTAGAGTAATACATATAGAAACTACTCAACCTACAGTGATAGTATGCACATAATAGGTTAGTAGCCTTATAGTGCCTCTGTACAAGAATAAAGGCATGTATGTTAGGGCTAGCGGAAAGCACCAAATAATAAGAAAGATAGAGTAAGGCTAGGTTCACATTGCGTTAGGGCAATCCGTTTAGCGCTAGCGCTAGCGGATTGCGCTAACGCAATGTTTATTTAGGGGCCGTGTTTGGGGTCGCGTTAACGTCCCCACTCTCGCAGATCCCCGATCTGCGAGAGCGGGGAACGGACCTCGGGCACGCCGCGGACGCTGCAAGCAGCGTCCGAGGCGCGTCACAGAAGAACGGCACATCACTAGCGCGAGCCGAAAAAGGCACGCGCTAGTGATGCGCTGCAGGAGAAATTGACATTGCTGTCAATGGGCACGCTAACGGCCCCGTTGCACGGCGTTAATTGCGACATTTTCGCCATGCAACGCTGTCCGTTAGCGTGCACACAGTAACGCAATGTGAACCCAGCCTAAGGTGCGTTCGCAGACCAGGGTCCACCGTGCAGAGATGGAACCTGCTGCCAAGTAATGACGGACTATATGGCGGTACAATGTGTGGATTCACACACTGGTTAACCTCACCCTGTGTGAAGGAAGCGAACCCTGTTGCATCACAGGGCCCCGGTACCGCACCAAGAGCAACTGGGGTGTCAGAGTGAAAGAAATAATAATAAAGATGCACGAGAGTGCGTGCGGTACCGCACTGGCGGACGCCACTAACCACCCAGCCTTGGGTCAGGAAAGCGCTGTGAAAGCGCATGGCGCCGCACTGGCGGTCACAGCAATTAGACGCTGTTTTGTGTGTTACGTGCTGATGGCTAAGTCGGGCGCTAGATAGCAATCATCCACCTTACGCAAGCAGTCATACACAAGGGAGGGGATAATTAATGAACGACTTTCACACATCAACACACACACTTTTACAAGTTTACACTAGCGCATGGCCGTGCGGTCATGCGAACCTTTTATTGCTGCAGCATGTACAGGACCTTCCCAGAAGGACCAATGGGAGGCTGCCACAGAAGTTGAGCACCTTCAGGACCTTCCTGGAGGACCAATGGGATCTGCTGCAGTATCTGAGCATGTGACCCTCGATCTCCAATGGGAGATCTTGCCCTGGGCATGCTCAGAAGGGGAAAAGCAGGACTTAGTCCCAAAAGCGTCTGCTCGCCGCTGCCCAGCACTGGCTTCAATGGCAGAAGCTGGAAAAGCAGTAGTAACCCTATGCACAGAGTGAGACTGAGCAAGACGCTGGGACCAACGTCTCTGCTGAGCAGACTCCACTGCGGCTGGAGAAGAATGGGAGACCGCAGCAGACATGGTTCGAGATTCCTCCTGTGCAACGGTGGGAACTCGACTCCTAACATTGTATGCTTATGTAGCGCCCCCACTGCCGCAGGGCCGAGGAGTACCCGGTACCGGGCCTCTGAGTCTCTGCTCTGGGGTTGTCACGGTGGCTAGGCCCGGTCCGTGACCCTGCCGAGGGGCGTACAGTGATGGATGATGGTAGTGGTGGTGGTGCGATGCAATAAATAACGAGGACACCAGGTTGCAGTCTCTTTACCTCTTTACTGAAGATCTCTGGGTCCTCAGTCCAGAATCCGGATAACCAGGCTGCGCAAGTCCGGCCGGTCCAATGGCACCTCCAGAGTTCTCTTTACAGGTGGAAATCTGTGCCTTCCTTCTAGCGCTATGTGTTGCGGTCCTTCCCTGCTGTGCTTACGGAAAGTCCCCACAACTGTTGTGTCTGTTTCTTAAGTTCCCTCACAACTCGGTTAGATGATGTTCTGCTAATCCTCCGTCCCTCCCTGATGTTACGGTTGGGACGGCACCCGTATGACGGGTAGGCTCGGAGCTCTTCCGGGACCCTAGAGTCGCCCCTCTCCACAGGTTGCCCCCCAAGACTGCATAGGTGATTTAGATGAGACAGCCCGCCTTTGACTGACTGTCCTGCCGTTGGTTTAGAGTATTGCTTGAAGCTGAATATTGTAATACTCCCTCGGCGTTCCGGCCGCCGGTTATGCACCTCAGTAGGATGTTGCCTCGGTCTTACAGCACGACCCCTACTGGTATCTCCTTGTTGCTTTGATCTCGTTTCTCACTCAGCACAATCTATCTCGCTTCCAATCCCTCCTTGGGCACCGCCGCTATACTGAGCAGGCACGGTCCCGTTACGTTCGCTCAAGTTGCCAAGCCTCTGTCAGGATCCCACCCCTGACAGGGAGCCTACTGAATCTTCTCCTGCAACACCCTCTGCCACAAGGTGTTGCCTGGCTCCAACCCAGTCAGCTTTCTGTCTAACTTCCTGCCTGACCCCCAGTTTTACCAGTGTGTGGAGAGTGGCCTAGTAAATAGAACCCTTAGCTCCCCCTGGAGGCCCGGCGGTGAAATGTATTGGTGTCTGTGATACCTGATCAGATGAACTCCTTCAGTGCCATCAGACGTACCATAGCTCCCCTTAGTGGCGGAGCCACAGTACTGCAACGACCAGGACTCTGGGGCGCTGCACTTATAGAAAATGTCACGCTTTAGAGCACATACATAAAATGAGAATTCCAATGCAGGTGGATATATTTTCCTGTATGTAAATTCAAGAAGTGCAAATTTGCATACAATATGGCCTCAAAATCAGGCTTGAGGTTTAGTAGTATTCTATATTAAAAATATTTAATATCAGATGATGTACAACTAGCAAGGGTATATTTGCTCAACAATACCTCTAAGGAATATTGTGTGGATCAGATCAACCTGTGGGAGTCCACTATATGTAGGTCACTGAAGTGACAGCAGGGGTATATTTGCTCGGCGGTGTCTCTTTAACCCCTTCATGACCTTGGGATTTTCCGTTTTTCCGTGTTCGTTTTTCGCTCCCCTCATTCCCAGAGCCATAACTTTTTTATTTTTCTGTCAATATGGCCATGTGAGGGCTTATTGTTTGTGAAACAAGTTGTACTTTTGAACTACATCATTGGTTTTAGCATGTCGTGTACTAGAAAACGGGAAAAAATTCCAAGTGCGGTGAAATTGCAAAAAAAGTGCAACCCCACACTGTTTTTTTGTTTGGCTTTTTTGCTAGGTTCCCTAAACGCTTAAACTGACCTGCCATTATGATTCTCCAGGTCATTATGAGTTCATAGACACCTAACATAACTAGGTTACTTTTTATCTAAGTGGTGAAAAAAAATTCCAAACTTTCGTTAAAAAAATTAAAAAAAATTGTGCCATTTTCCGATACCCGTAGCGTTTCCATTTTTCATGATCTGAGGTCTGTTGAGGGCTTATTTTTTGCGTGCTGAGCTGGCGTTTTTAATGATACCATTTCGGTGCAGATACTTCCTTTTGATCGCCCCTTATTGCATTTTAATACAATGTCGCGGCGATCAAAAAACGTAATTCTGGCGTTTCAAATTTTTTTCTCGTTACGCCGTTTAGCGATCAGGTTATTGCTTTTTTTTATTGATAGATCGGGTGATTCTGAATGTGGCGATACTCAATATGTGTAGGTTTGATTTTTTTTAAATTGATTTATTTTGAATTTATTTTTTTTTCACATTTTTTTTCCTTTTTTTTTACTTTTGCCATGCTTCAATAGCCTCCATAGGAGGTGAGAAGCTGGCACAACTCGATCTCCTCTGCTACATAGCAGCGATCATCAGATTGCTGCTATGCAGCAGAAATGCAGGTGTGCTATGAGCGCCGACCACAGGGTGGCGATCACAGCTAGCCGGGATCAGTAACCATAGAGGTCTCAATGACCTCTATGGTTACTATGCAGAAGCATCGCTGACCCCCGATCATGTGACGGGGGTCAGCGATGCACTCATTTTCGGCCGCCCGGCCGGAAGCGCCGATTAAATGCCGCTGTCAGCATCTGACAGCGGCATTTAACTAGTTAATAGCGGCGGGTGAATCGCGGGCACATGTCAGCTGTTCAAAACAGCTGACATGTCCCGGCTTTGATGCAGGCTCACCGCCGGAGCCCGCATCAAAGCGGGAGTTCTGACCTCGGACGTACTATCCCGTCCGAGGTCAGAAAAGGGTTAAAGTGCTGCGTGCATGGAGTCAACATGTGGCAATCCACTTTTTCCCTGTAATAAACAGATGTGATTATCAAATAACTAGGAGGTGTTTTGATATAAAAAATAAGAGACTACTAGCAGGATACAGTCGTGGCCAAAAGTATTGACACCCCTGCAATTCTGTCAGATAATACTCAGTTTCTTCCTGAAAATGATTGCAATCACAAATTCTTTGGTATTGTTATCTTCATTTAATTTGTCTTAAATGAAAAAACACAAAAGAGAATGAAGCAAAAAGCAAAACATTGATCATTTCACACAAAACTCCAAAAATGGGCCAGACAAAAGTATTGGCACCCTCAGCCTAATACTTGGTTGCACAACCTTTAGCCAAAATAACTGCGACCAACCGCTTCCGGGACCCATCAATGAGTTTCTTACAATGCTCTGCTGGAATTTTAGACCATTCTTCTTTGGCAAACTGATATTTGAAGGGTGCCTTCTCCAAACTGCCATTTTTAGATGTCTCCACAGGTGTTCTATGGGATTCAGGTCTGGACTCATTGCTGGCCACCTTAGAAGTCTCCAGTGCTTTCTCTCAAACCATTTTCTAGTGCTTTTTGAAGTGTGTTTTGGGTCATTGGCCTGCTGGAAGACCCATGACCTCTGAGGGAGATCCAGCTTTCTCACACTGGGCCCTACATTATGCTGCAAAATTTATTGGTAGTCTTCAGACTTCATAATGCCATGCACACGATCAAGCAGTCCAGTGCCAGAGGCAGCAAAGCAACCCCAAAACATCAGGGAACCTCCGCCATGTTTGACTGTAGGGACCGTGTTCTTTTCTTTGAATGCATCTTTTTTTCTCCTGTAAACTCCATGTTGATGCCTTTGCCCCAAAAGCTCTACTTTTGTCTCATCTGACCAGAGAACATTCTTCCAAAACGTTTTAGGCTTTTCAGGTAAGTTTTGGCAAACTCTAGCCTGGCTTTTTTATGTCTCGGGGTAAGAAGTGAGGTCTTCCTGGGTGTCCTACCATACAGTCCCTTTTCATTCAGACGCCGATGGATAGTACGGGTTGACACTGTTGTACCCTCGGACTGCAGGGCAGCTTGAACTTGTTTGGATGTTAGTCGTGGTTCTTTATCCAACATCCGCACAATCTTGCGTTGAAATCTCTTGTCAATTTTTCTTTTCCGTCCACATCTAGGGAGGTTAGCCACAGTGACATGGGCTCAGTAGCGTAGCTACTGGGGGGGCAGAGGGGGCCGTCGCCCCGGGCCCTGTCACATGAAGGGGCCCACTGGGAGCCAGGGCCACTTCTGTGACGAGGCAGAACACCGCATAGGAGCAGAGCAGTATAATGTCTGCTCCCGTCTGACAAGCTGCACGCTGGCTACTAGCACAGTGGCCGGCTGCAGAGTCTCCCCCCTGCAGTGAATGGTTTCGCCCGTCTGACCTGTTCATGAAGCTTTTCCCGGCTGCAGCATTCTTCACTCTGTGCACGCTGGGATTGGCTCAGGCACGCTGGGTCCTAGTGCCACCTCGCATTTCACTCACACTTCCTGGTCCTGCCTGCAGTGCAAACTTTATCAGTAAGTGGGAATGGAACTTATTATGTTTATTCAATTCAGGTATGTCACTGTGAGACCGTTGGGGTATTGTGGGGGCTGAAAGTGAGTGAGTGGGGACAGGGTACTGGGGGGTGAATGTGAGACAATGGGGGTGTTGTGGGGGAGGGGAGACAGGGCACTGGGGGGTAAATGTGACACCATGGGGGTGTTGTGGGGGCTGAAGGTGGGACAGGGCACTGAGGGGGTGGATGTGAGTTGATGGGGATATTGGGGCTGAAGTGGGGGAGGGGGGACAGGGAACTGGGGGCTGAATATTATAATGTTTTGTTCTGATATTATATGTGATCCATCATGTAATATTTGCTGTCTGGGGAGGCTGGAGATGGGGGGATGGTAGGGGGCTTTTGATACGTACCACCTGGGTCTTTTATGAGTATTAGTATAAGGAGCCGCATACAGTAACCAAGAGCTGCCTCACATTTACAGCACCACTCCAGCATTATTATTTATTTCACTGCTGGAGCGGTGCTGACAATCCACGTCCCCTGCCCCCTGTCTGATACTCACCTTCTGGCGTTTTCATCTGTTTTAGTCTCCGCTCGGCTCCGTCTCCTGCAGTTTGTGTCCTGTCCGAGGCTCCAGTGTTTCATGGAGCAGCGCAGAGGTCACTAATCAGTGTGAGTCTGTGGAGCCTCGTTCTGGCCTCTTCCTCACTCTCAGGGTATGTGCACACGGTGCGGATTGGCCGCTGCGGAATTGCAGCAGTTTTCCATCTGGTTTACAGTACCATGTAAACCTATGGAAAACCAAATCCGCAGTGCCCATGGTGCGGAAAATACTGCGCGGAAACGCTGCGTTGTATTTTCCGTAGCATGTCAATTCTTTTTGAAGATTCCGCAGCGTTTTACACCTGCTCCTGTATAGGATTCCGCAGGTGAAATCTGCACAAAAAACACAGGAAATCCGCGGTAAATCCGCACACGAATCCGCAACAAGTGCACATAGCCTCATAGTCTTACATTGAGAGCTTGTGACATAGCTTCTAACTTCTGGCCTGTCAGAAGCTGCGCTCACAAGTTTGAGCAGCGGCAGTGCAGCAGTGCCACAAAATAGTGAATACGCCGGAGGATGAGTAAATGACCGGGGCATCCAAATCATGACAGGGAGCTGTGAGTCCATCATACTGTGTATACGGGAGCTGTGAGTCCATCATACTGTGTATACGGGAGCTACGGGTCCATCAGACAATGTATACGGAAGCTGTAAGTCCATCATACTGTGTATACGGGAGCTGCGGGTCCATCATACTGTGTGTCATGATCTCTGCAGGCAGAGATCATAGCAAGCCTATAGAGGGACAAGCTCTCGGAAGATGGAACTATACTGACCATGAACTAAGCCTGCCGCGCAACTAGAAATAGCCAGGTAGCATTTCCTATTTATCGCTAGATGCCCAGCTCTGGCCTAAGACCTAAATAGCTAGCAGAGGGAAATATAAGACCTGGCTCACCTCTAGAGAAATATTCCAAAGAAGACAGTAGCCCCCCACATATAATGACGGTGAGTTCAGATGAAACAACAAACGCAGCAGGAAAATAGTCTTAGCAAATTTGAGGTCCGCTTACTAGATAGCAGAAGACAGATAGTATACTTTCATGGTCAGCAGAAAAACACTAACAAAACACCATCCAGAGATTACCTTAAACTCTGGCATTAACTCATAACGCCAGAGTAGCAATCCCTGATCAACGAGAGCTTTCCAGACACAGTAACAAAACTTCAGCTGTGAACTGGAACAAATAGGCAAAACAAAACATGGACAAAAGTCCAACTTATCTAGTAGTTGTCTAGAAGCAGGAACAAGCACTGAGAGGCATCAGATAACATTGTTGACCGGCAAGAAACCACCAGAGAAATGAGCTTAAATAGCGACACCCACTACTGATGGAACCAGGTGAAACAGGAAAGAGGATGACAAGTCCAATTCCACAAGCGGCCACCGGGGGAGCCCAGAATCCAAATTCACAACAGTACCCCCCCCTCAAGGAGGGGGCACCGAACCCTCACCAGATCCACCAGGGCGACCAGGATGAGCCCTATGGAAGGCACGAACAAGATCAGAAGCATGAACATCAGATGCATTGACCCAAGAATTATCCTCCTGGCCGTAACCCTTCCAGTTGACCAGATACTGGAGTTTCCGTCTGGAAACACGAGAGTCCAAAATTTTCTCCACAACGTACTCCAACTCACCCTCAACCAACACCGGAGCAGGAGGCTCAACTGAAGGTACAACAGGTACCTCATACCTGCGCAATAACGACCGATGAAAAACGTTATGAATGGAAAAGGACGCAGGGAGGTCCAAACGGAAAGAAACAGGATTAAGAATCTCCAATATTCTATAAGGGCCGATGAACCGAGGTTTAAACTTAGGAGAAGAGACCCTCATAGGGACAAAACGAGAAGACAACCACACTAAATCTCCAACACAAAGCCGAGAACCAACACGACGATGACGGTTGGCAAAACGCTGAGTCTTCTCCTGGGACAACTTCAAATTGTCCATAACCTGCCCCCAGATGTGATGCAATCTCTCCACCACCGCATCCACTCCAGGACAATCCGAGGATTCCACCTGACCGGAGGAAAATCGAGGGTGAAACCCCGAATTACAGAAAAACGGGGACACCAAGGTGGAAGAACTGGCCCGATTATTGAGGGCGAACTCTGCCAATGGCAAAAAAGCAACCCAATCATCCTGGTCAGCAGAGACAAAACACCTCAGATATGTCTCAAGGGTCTGATTAGTCCGCTCGGTCTGGCCATTAGTCTGAGGGTGAAAAGCAGATGAAAAAGACAAATCTATGCCCATCCTAGCACAGAATGCCCGCCAAAATCTAGACACAAATTGGGTACCTCTGTCAGAAACAATATTCTCAGGAATACCGTGCAATCGGACAACATTCTGAAAAAACAGAGGAACCAACTCAGAAGAAGAAGGCAACTTGGGCAGAGGAACCAAATGGACCATTTTAGAGAAACGGTCACAGACCACCCAGATGACAGACATCTTCTGGGAAACAGGCAGATCTGAAATAAAATCCATCGAGATGTGTGTCCAAGGCCTCTTAGGAATAGGCAAGGGCAACAGCAGTCCGCTAGCCCGAGAACTACAAGACTTGGCCCGAGCACAAACGTCACATGACTGCACAAAGACTCGCACATCTCGCGACAGGGAAGGCCACCAGAAGGATCTTGCCACCAAATCCCTGGTACCAAAAATTCCGGGATGACCTGCCAATGCAGAAGAATGTACCTCAGAGATGACTCTGCTGGTCCAATCATCCGGAACAAACAGTCTATCAGGCGGACAACGATCCGGTCTATCCGCCTGAAACTCTTGCAAGGACCGCCGCAGATCAGGAGAAACGGCCGACAAAATTACTCCCTCCCTAAGGATACCTGTGGGTTCAGAATTACCAGGAGAGTCCGGGTCAAAACTCCTAGAAAGGGCATCTGCCTTAACATTCTTAGAACCCGGTAGGTATGACACCACAAAATTAAAGCGAGAAAAAAATAAAGACCAGCGCGCCTGTCTAGGATTCAGGCGTCTGGCAGTCTCAAGATAAATCAAATTTTTGTGGTCAGTCAATACCACCACCTGATGCCTAGCCCCCTCGAGCCAATGGCGCCACTCCTCAAACGCCCACTTCATGGCCAAAAGCTCCCGATTCCCAACATCATAATTCCGCTCTGCGGGCGAAAATTTGCGAGAAAAGAAGGCACAAGGCCTAATGACGGAGCAGTCGGAACCTTTCTGCGACAACACTGCCCCAGCTCCGATCTCCGAAGCGTCAACCTCAACCTGAAAAGGCAGATTCACATCAGGCTGACGCAACACAGGGGCAGAGGCAAAACGGCGCTTAAGCTCCTGAAAGGCCTCTACAGCATGAGGGGACCAATTAGCAACATCAGCGCCTTGTCTGGTCAAATCAGTCAGTGGTTTAACGACATCCGAAAAACCAGCAATAAATCGGCGGTAAAAGTTGGCAAAGCCCAAAAATCTCTGAAGACCCTTAAGAGAGGAGGGCTGAGTCCAGTCACAAATAGCTTGCACCTTGACGGGATCCATCTCAATGGAAGAGGGAGAAAAAATATACCCCAAAAAGGAAATTTTCTGGACCCCAAAAACGCACTTAGACCCCTTCACACATAAAGAATTAGACCGCAGAACCTGAAAAACTCTCCTGACCTGCTGGACATGAGAGTCCCAGTCATCAGAAAAAATCAGAATATCATCCAGATATATTATCATAAATTTATCCAGAAAATCGCGGAAAATATCATGCATAAAAGACTGGAAAACTGAAGGGGCATTAGAAAGACCAAAAGGCATGACCAAATACTCAAAGTGGCCCTCGGGCGTATTAAATGCGGTCTTCCACTCATCCCCCTGCCTGATCCGCACCAAATTATACGCCCCACGAAGATCAATTTTAGAGAACCACTTAGCACCCTCTATACGAGCAAACAAATCAGTAAGCAATGGCAATGGGTATTGATACTTAACAGTGATCTTATTCAGAAGCCGATAATCAATACATGGTCTCAAAGAGCCGTCTTTTTTTGAGACAAAGAAAAACCCAGCTCCCAAGGGAGAAGAAGATGGACGAATATGTCCCTTTTCCAAAGACTCCTTTATATATTCCCGCATAGCAGCATGTTCCGGCACAGACAAATTAAACAAACGACCCTTTGGATATTTACAACCCGGTATCAAATCTATGGCACAATCGCACTCACGGTGCGGAGGTAACGACCCAAGCTTGGGTTCGTCAAAGACGTCTTGATAATCAGAGAGGAACTCAGGGACTTCAGAGGGAATGGACGACGAAATAGAAACCAAAGGTACGTCCCCATGAATACCCTTACATCCCCAGCTCAACACAGACATTGCTCTCCAGTCCAAGACTGGGTTGTGAGACTGCAACCATGGCAATCCCAGTACCAAATCGTCATGTAAATTATACAGCACCAGGAAACGAATAATCTCCTGGTGATCCGGATTGATACGCATGGTTACTTGTGTCCAGTATTGTGGTTTATTATTAGCCAATGGGGTGGAGTCAATCCCCTTCAGAGGAATAAGAGTCTCCAAAGGCTCTAAATCAAAACCACAACGATTGGCAAAGGACCAATCCATAAGACTCAGAGCGGCGCCAGAGTCAACATAGGCGTCCGTGGCAATGGATGACAAAGAGCAAATCAGGGTTACAGACAAAATAAACTTAGACTGAATGGTGCCAATGGAAACAGACTTATCAAGCTTCTTTGTACGCCTAGAGCATGCTGATATAACATGAGTAGAATCCCCACAATAGAAACACAATCCATTCTTCCGTCTAAAATTCTGTCGCTCGCTCCTGGACAGAATTCTATCACACTGCATACTTTCTGGCGTCTTTTCCATAGACACCGCCAGATGGTGCACCGGTTTGCGCTCCCGCAGACGCCTATCAATCTGAATAGCCATTGTCATGGACTCATTCAGACCTGCAGGCAAAGGGAACCCCACCATAACATCCTTAACGGCATCAGAGAGACCTTCTCTGAAAGTTGCCGCCAAGGCGCACTCATTCCACTGAGTAAGCACAGACCATTTACGGAATTTTTGGCAGAAAACTTCAGCTTCGTCTTGCCCCTGAGATAGTGCCATCAAAGTTTTTTCTGCCTGAAGTTCCAAATGAGGTTCCTCATAAAGCAAGCCCAAGGCCAGAAAAAACGCATCCACATCGCGTAACGCAGGATCCCCTGCTGGCAATGAGAAGGCCCAATCTTGAGGGTCACCCCTGAGCAAGGAAATCACAATCCTAACCTGCTGAGCAGGGTCTCCAGCTGAACGAGACTTCAGGGACAAATAAAGCTTACAATTATTTCGGAAATTCTGGAAGCTAGCTCTATTCCCTGTGAAGAACTCCGGCAAAGGAATTCTCGGCTCAGATACCGGAGCATGTACCACAAAATCTTGTAAATTTTGTACTTTCGTGATGAGATTATTCAAACCCGCAGTTACACTCTGGAGATCCATTATTGTCAGGTGCACACAGAGCATACAGAGATTAGGAGGAGAGAGAGAAAAAAGACTGCAGCAAGGCAGACTGGAGGAAAAAAAAAAAAAAAAATTCCAGCAGACTTCTTATAACTCTCCTTTCTCAACCTGGGTCTTTAACACTTTATTGGCCGGTCAAACTGTCATGATCTCTGCAGGCAGAGATCATAGCAAGCCTATAGAGGGACAAGCTCTCGGAAGATGGAACTATACTGACCATGAACTAAGCCTGCCGCGCAACTAGAAATAGCCAGGTAGCATTTCCTATTTATCGCTAGATGCCCAGCTCTGGCCTAAGACCTAAATAGCTAGCAGAGGGAAATATAAGACCTGGCTCACCTCTAGAGAAATATTCCAAAGAAGACAGTAGCCCCCCACATATAATGACGGTGAGTTCAGATGAAACAACAAACGCAGCAGGAAAATAGTCTTAGCAAATTTGAGGTCCGCTTACTAGATAGCAGAAGACAGATAGTATACTTTCATGGTCAGCAGAAAAACACTAACAAAACACCATCCAGAGATTACCTTAAACTCTGGCATTAACTCATAACGCCAGAGTAGCAATCCCTGATCAACGAGAGCTTTCCAGACACAGTAACAAAACTTCAGCTGTGAACTGGAACAAATAGGCAAAACAAAACATGGACAAAAGTCCAACTTATCTAGTAGTTGTCTAGAAGCAGGAACAAGCACTGAGAGGCATCAGATAACATTGTTGACCGGCAAGAAACCACCAGAGAAATGAGCTTAAATAGCGACACCCACTACTGATGGAACCAGGTGAAACAGGAAAGAGGATGACAAGTCCAATTCCACAAGCGGCCACCGGGGGAGCCCAGAATCCAAATTCACAACAACTGTGTATAAGGGAGCTGCGGGCCAATCATACTGTGTATAAGGGAGCTGTGGGCCCATCATACTGTGTATAAGGGAGCTGTGGGCTCATCATACTGTGTATACGGGAGCTGCGGGTCCATCAGACAATGTATACGGGAGCTGTAAGTCCATCATACTGTGTATAAGGGAGCTGCGGGCCAATCATACTGTGTATAAGGGAGCTGCGGGCCCATCATACTGTGTATAAGGGAGCTGCGGGTCCATCAGACAATGTATACGGGAGCTGTAAGTCCATCATACTGTGTATACAGGAGCTGCGGGCCCATCATACTGTGTATAAGGGAGCTGCGGGCCCATCATACTGTGTATAAGGGAGCTGCGGGTCCATCAGACAATGTATACGGGAGCTGTAAGTCCATCATACTGTGTATAAGGGAGCTGCGGGCCCATCATACTGTGTATAAGGGAGCTGCGGGCCCATCATACTGTGTATAAGGGAGCTGCGGGCCCATCATACTGTGTATAAGGGAGCTGCGGGCCCATCATACTGTGTATAAGGGAGCTGCGGGCCCATCATACTGCGTATAAGGGAGCTGCGGGCCAATCATACTGTGTATAAGGGAGCTTCGGGCCCATCATACTGTGTATAAGGGAGCTGCGGGCCCATCATACTGTGTATAAGGGAGCTGTGGGCCCATCATACTATGTATAAGGGAGCTGCGGGCCCATCATACTGTGTATAAGGGAGCTGCGGGCTCATCATACTGTGTATAAGGGAGCTGCGGGCCCATCATACTGTGTATAAGGGAGCTACGGGCCCATCATACTGTGTATAAGGGAGCTGCGGGCCCATCATACTATGTATAAGGGAGCTGCGGGCCCATCATACTGTGTATAAGGGAGCTGCGAGCCCATCATACTGTGTATAAGGGAGCTGCGGGCCCATCACACTGTGTATAAGGGAGCTACGGGCCCATCATACTGTGTATAAGGGAGCTGCGGGCCCATCATACTATGTATAAGGGAGCTGCGGGCCCATCATACTGTGTATAAGGGAGCTGCGGGCCCATCATACTGTGTATAAGGGAGCTGCGGGCCCATCATACTGTGTATAAGGGAGCTGCGGGCCCATCATACTGTGTATAAGGGAGCTGCGGGCCCATCACACTGTGTATAAGGGAGCTACGGGCCCATCATACTGTGTATAAGGGAGCTGCGGGCCCATCATACTATGTATAAGGGAGCTGCGGGCCCATCATACTGTGTATAAGGGAGCTGCGAGCCCATCATACTGTGTATAAGGGAGCTGCGGGCCCATCACACTGTATAAGGGAGCTGCGGGCCCATCATACTGTGTATAAGGGAGTTGCGGGCCCATCATACTGTGTATAAGGGAGCTGCGGGCCCATCATACTATGTATAAGGAAGCTGCGGGCCTATCATACTGTGTATAAGGGAGCTGCGGGCCCATCATACTGTGTATAAGGGAGCTGCGAGCCCATCATACTGTGTATAAGGGAGCTGCGGGCCCATCATACTGTGTATAAGGGAGCTGCGGGCCCATCATACTGTGTATAAGGGAGCTGCGGGCCCATCATACTGTGTATAAGGGAGCTGCGGGCCCATCATACTGTGTATAAGGGAGCTGCGGGCCCATCACACTGTGTATAAGGGAGCTACGGGCCCATCATACTGTGTATAAGGGAGCTGCGGGCCCATCATACTATGTATAAGGGAGCTGCGGGCCCATCATACTGTGTATAAGGGAGCTGCGAGCCCATCATACTGTGTATAAGGGAGCTGCGGGCCCATCACACTGTATAAGGAAGCTGTGGGCCCATCATACTGTGTATAAGGGAGCTGCTGGCCCATCATACTGTGTATAAGGGAGCTGCGGGCCCATCACACTGTGTATAAGGGAGCTACGGGCCCATCATACTGTGTATAAGGGAGCTGCGGGCCCATCATACTGTGTATAAGGGAGCTGCGAGCCCATCATACTGTGTATAAGGGAGCTGCGGGCCCATCACACTGTATAAGGGAGCTGCGGGCCCATCATACTGTGTATAAGGGAGCTGCGGGCCCATCATACTGTGTATAAGGGAGCTGCGGGCCCATCATACTATGTATAAGGAAGCTGCGGGCCCATCATACTATGTATAAGGAAGCTGCGGGCCCATCATACTGTGTATAAGGGAGCTGCGGGCCCATCATACTGTGTATAAGGGAGCTGCGAGCCCATCATACTGTGTATAAGGGAGCTGCGGGCCCATCATACTGTGTATAAGGGAGCTGCGGGCCCATCATACTGTGTATAAGGGAGCTGCGGGCCCATCATACTGTGTATAAGGGAGCTGCGGGCCCATCATACTGTGTATAAGGGAGCTGCGGGCCCATCACACTGTGTATAAGGGAGCTACGGGCCCATCATACTGTGTATAAGGGAGCTGCGGGCCCATCATACTATGTATAAGGGAGCTGCGAGCCCATCATACTGTGTATAAGGGAGCTGCGGGCCCATCATACTGTGTATAAGGGAGCTGCGGGCCCATCATACTGTGTATAAGGGAGCTGCGGGCCCATCATACTGTGTATAAGGGAGCTGCGGGCCCATCATACTATGTATAAGGGAGCTGCGGGCCCATCATACTGTGTATAAGGGAGCTGCGAGCCCATCATACTGTGTATAAGGGAGCTGCGGGCCCATCACACTGTATAAGGGAGCTGCGGGCCCATCATACTGTGTATAAAGGAACTGTAAAGGCATATTGTGCATATTGGAGCTGTTGGCCCATTACACTGTATATAGGGGAGCTCTGGGGGGCATTATACTTTCTATAGTGGAGTTCTGTCAGCATTAGGCTACTTTCACACACAGCATATTTGCTGCGTATTTTTACGCGCGCGTATTTTGCTGCTGCTTTACCTGCGTTTTTTTACGCAGGCAAAAAACGCAGCTGCTTTCACACACAGCGTTTTTTGCTGCGTTTTTTGCAGCTGCGTTTTTTTCAGCATTGTGTACTGAAAATAAAGTTTGTTTGAAAAAAAAAAAAGGGGGAAAAAAAAAAGAGTCATTGAGGTCATTTCCTGTCTTTATGACTCAGAATACAATACACACTGGAGTTAACATCATGTCGATTCTGCCAGCTGCAATGGCCTTGAGCCAAAGACGCCTCAGCAAGCGGAACAGACATCAGCTGGGGTTTACTAACCCCACTGTCACTAACCCCAGGTTACTAGGGCAGGCGTCAGTCAGACGCCCCCCCTCGTAACCCTGTACGGTAAGGGTATGTTCACACGATCCTGATTTCAATCCTTTTTTTTCAGGACAAAAACCGCAGCTCTTGGCAGAAAACGCAGGTGCGTTTTTGGTGCGTTTTTGATGTGGTTTTTAGTGCGGTTTTTTATGCAGTTTTCTCTGCAGATTGTCTGTGTTTGACACAAATAAAGCTTTAACTGCAATGGGGGAAAAAAAAAAGAAATGATGTCATTTCCTTGTCCAACCCTTTTCTTCTTCCATCCTCCATTTTGGGACTAAACACCAAAATGAGTGGACGTGTTTTGAATGACAGCGCTCCGCAGAGTGCTGAGCGTAGGCCAGATCACAGCCCGCGGATCCAGCTCTATCTAGCTATTTAAGTCTACGTTCACATTTGCGGTCTGCGCCGCAGCGTCGGGCGCCGCATGCGTCATGCGCCCCTATATTTAACATGGGGGCGCATGGACATGCGTCGCACTTGCGTTTTGCGCCGGCCGCATGCGTCACTGCAGCGCACGCATCCGGCCGCAGAGGACGCAGCAAGTTGCATTTTTGCTGCGTCCAAAATCAATCAAAAAAAGGACGCATGCGGCGCACAACGCAAATGTGAACATAGCCTAAGTGCCACGTATTTAAGTGCCACGTATTTCAGTGCCACGTATTTCAGTGCCACGTGCCACGTATTTCAGTGCCACGTGCCACGTATTTCAGTGCCACGTATTTCAGTGCCACGTGCCACGTATTTCAGTGCCACGTGCCACGTATTTCAGTGCCACGTGCCACGTATTTAAGTGCCACGTATCACGTATTTCAGTGCCACGTATTTCAATGCCACGTATCAAAGTGCCACGTGCCACGTATCAAAGTGCCACGTGCCACATATTTCAGTGCCACGTATCAAAGTGCCACGTATCAAAGTGCCACGTGCCACGTATTTAAGTGACACGTGCCACGTATCAAAGTGCCACGTATCAAAGTGCCACGTGCCACGTATTTAAGTGACACGTGCCACGTATCAAAGTGCCACGTGCCACGTATTTAAGTGACACGTGCCACGTATCAAAGTGCCACGTGCCACATATTTCAGTGCCACATATTTCAGTGCCACGTGCCACGTATTTAAGTGACACGTGCCACGTATCAAAGTGCCACGTGCCACGTATTTAAGTGACACGTGCCACGTATCAAAGTGCCACGTGCCACATATTTCAGTGCCACATATTTCAGTGCCACGTGCCACGTATTTAAGTGACACGTGCCACGTATCAAAGTGCCACGTGCCACGTATTTAAGTGACATGTGCCACGTATCAAAGTGCCACGTATCAAAGTGCCACGTGCCACGTATTTAAGTGACACGTGCCACGTATCAAAGTGCCACGTGCCACGTATTTAAGTGACACGTGCCACGTATCAAAGTGCCACGTGCCACATATTTCAGTGCCACATATTTCAGTGCCACGTGCCACGTATTTAAGTGACACGTGCCACGTATCAAAGTGCCACGTGCCACGTATTTAAGTGACACGTGCCACGTATCAAAGTGCCACGTATCAAAGTGCCACGTGCCACGTATTTAAGTGACACGTGCCACGTATCAAAGTGCCACGTGCCACATATTTCAGTGCCACATATTTCAGTGCCACGTATCAAAGTGACTGAGCGCCGGCCCTAAAGTGAAAGTGAAAGCAGAGCGGTGACGTCACCGCTGTGCTGTTAAGGCCGGAGCTCAGTCAGTGTCAGGAAGCAGACGCTGGGGACGCGCAGGTGAGCATGTACTGTTTGTTTTTTTTACTTTTACGCTGGTAACCAGGGTAAACATCGGGTTACTAAGCGCGGCCCTGCGCTTAGTAACCCGATGTTTACTCTGGTTACCCGGGGACCTCGGCATCGTTGGTCGCTGGAGAGCGGTCTGTGTGACAGCTCTCCAGCGATCAAACAGCGACGCTGCAGCGATCGGCATCGTTGTCGCTATCGCTGCAGTGTCGCTACACACACACACACACACACACACACACACACACACACACACACACACACACACTCCATGCTGCTTCACTGGGGGGCGGGGGCTTCCCTCTTCCTGTCCGACGTCACGTCCGGTCCTGGGTGTCAACCCCTCCGTACAAAGACGCCGACACCCAGGACAAAGGCGCTGTGTGTGCACGTTAATATGGGGCCCTAGGGGGATACGCAGACACGCCGCTGCGTAAAGAATTGACATGTCAATTCTTTTTACGCCGGCGTGTTTGCAGACAAAAGCGCCGCGTTTTTTTGCGGTGTGTCTGAACGGCAAAGTGAATTTCTCATTCACTTTGCCGGCAGACGAAAATGACATTGCGCATTTTTGAAAAGCGCCCGCAAAATAGCGCTCAAAAATGCGCTATGTCTGAAAGTAGCCTTATACTGTGTATAGGGGAGCATTGGGCTCATACTATCTATAGGGGAGCAGTGGGATCATACTGTGTAAAGGGAAGCAGTGAGAACATTATACGGTGTATCGGGGAGTTATAGAATCATTATACTGTGTATAGGGGAGCTGTGGGGGCCTTAGACTGTGTATAGGGAAGCTTTAAGCTCACCATACTGTGTATAATGGAGCAGTACATGGGGGAACTTAGGGGACATTATTAAATGTAAAGTGGGCACTTAAGCATCGTTGTTATAGGGGCACTCAGAGTATTGTGACCATCAAAGTTGCATATGGTCACAATATGGCGGTAGCGTCAATGTTCGTTTTTGTATATAGATTTATTTTCAATAACAGTAGGGTCATATTCTGAGTTTCCACTATATTCACAATTAGAGTGTGCAACCGTAGCTGTAATCAGGGTTAGCTGGTTAGGGGCCCACTCAGATGTTTCGCCCCCCCTAAGTTGAAACCCTAGCTACGCCTCTGCATGGGCTTTAAACTTCTTGATGACACTGCGCACGGCAGACACAGGAACATTCAGGTCTTTGGAGATGGACTTGTAGCCTTGAGATTGCTCATGATTCCTCACAATTTGGTTTCTCAAGTCCTCAGACAGTTCTTTGGTCTTCTTTCTTTTCTCCATGCTCAATGTGGTACACGCAAGGACACAGGACAGAGGTTGAGTCAACTTTAATCCATGTCAACTGGCTGCAAGTGTGATTTAGTTATTGCCAACACCTGTTAGGTGCCACAGGTAAGTTACAGATGCTGTTAATTACACAAATTAGAGAAGCATCACATGATTTTTCGAACAGTGCCAATACTTTTCTCCACCCCCTTTTTTATGTTTGGTGTGGAATTATATCCAATTTGGCTTTAGGACAATTCTTTTTGTGTTTTTTCATTTATGACAAATTAAATGAAGATAATAATACCAAAGAATTTGTGTTTGCAATCATTTTCAGGAAGAAACTGAGTATTATCTGACAGAATTGCAGGGGTGTCAATACTTTTGGCCACAACTGTATCTCAGGACAGCCACAGTGCAATAGTTCATCAGCACTATACAGGTCCTTCTCAAAAAATTAGCATATAGTGTTAAATTTCATTATTTACCATAATGTAATGATTACAATTAAACTTTCATATATTATAGATTCATTATCCACCAACTGAAATTTGTCAGGTCTTTTATTGTTTTAATACTGATGATTTTGGCCTACAACTCCTGATAACCCAAAAAACCTGTCTCAATAAATTAGCATATTTCAACCGTCCAATCAAATAAAAGTGTTTTTTAATAACAAACAAAAAAAACATCAAATAATAATGTTCAGTTATGCACTCAATACTTGGTCAGGAATCCTTTGGCAGAAATGACTGCTTCAATGCGGCGTGGCATGGAGGCAATCAGCCTGTGACACTGCTGAGATGTTATGGAGGCCCAGGATGCTTCAATAGCGGCCTTAAGCTCATCCAGAGTGTTGGGTCTTGCGTCTCTCAACTTTCTCTTCACAATATCCCACAGATTCTCTATGGGGTTCAGGTCAGGAGAGTTGGCAGGCCAATTGAGCACAGTAATACCATGGTCAGTAAACCATTTACCAGTGGTTTTGGCACTGTGAGCAGGTGCCAGGAAGCATGAAGTGCTCCAAAATCTCCTGATAGCTAGCTGCATTGACCCTGCCCTTGATGAAACACAGTGGACCAACACCAGCAGCTGACATGGCACCCCACACCATGGCATTTTGGCATTTCCTTCTCCCCAGTCTTCCTCCAGACTCTGGCACCTTGATTTCCGAATGACATGCAAAATTTGCTTTCATCAGAAAAAAGTACTTGGGACCACTTAGCAACAGTCCAGTGCTGCTTCTCTGTAGCCCAGGTCAGGCGCTTCTGCCGCTGTTTATGGTTCAAAAGTGGCTTTACCTGGGGAATGCGGCACCTGTAGCCCATTTCCTGCACACGCCTGTGCACGGTGGCTCTGGATGTTTCCACACCAGACTCAGTCCACTGCTTCCTCAGGTTCCCCAAGGTCTGGAATCGGTCCTTCTCCACAATCTTCCTCAGGGTCCGGTCACCTCTTCTCGTTGTACAGCGTTTTCTGCCACATTGTTTCCTTCCAACAGACTTACCATTGAGGTGCCTTGATACAGCACTCTGGGAACAGCCTATTTGTTGAGAAATTTCTTTGTGGGTCTTACCCTCTTGCTTGAGGGTGTCAATGATGGCCTTCTTGACATCTGTCAGGTCGCTAGTCTTACCCATGATGGGGGTTTTGAGTAATGAACCAGGCAGGGAGTTTTTAAAAGCCTCAGGTATCTTTTGCATGTGTTTAGAGTTAATTAGTTGATTCAGAAGATTAGGGTAATAGGTAGTTTAGAGAACCTTTTCTTGATATGCTAATTTATTGAGACAGGTTTTTTGGGTTATCAGGAGTTGTAGGCCAAAATCATCAGTATTAAAACAATAAAAGACCTGACAAATTTCAGTTGGTGGATAATGAATCTATAATATATGAAAGTTTAATTGTAATCATTACATTATGGTAAATAATGAAATTTAACACTATATGCTAATTTTTTGAGAAGGACCTGTACATGTGGAGTACGAGCTATATATATCCATTATATTGTCCTTGTCTATTCTAATTGACTGCACTGCAAGTAATAGTGATTCACTGAAAGAAAGCAATTTAAACCCCAACCCCAATCACTATTGCTTTCAGTGAATCACTTACTTGCAGTGCAGTCAGTTGGAATAGACAAGGTCAATATAATGGACATACAGTGGAGGAAATAAGTATTTGAGCCCTTGCTGATTTTGTAAGTTTGCCCACCAACAAAGACATGAACAGTCTACAATTTTCAGGGTAGATTAATTTTTCCATTGAGAGATAGAATATCAAAAATAAAATCAGGAAAATTACATTGTATAAATTATATAAATTTATTTGCATTTTGCAGTGAGAATTAAGTATTTGATTCCCTACCAACCATTAAGAGTTCTGGCTCCTACAGACCAGTTAGATGCTCCTAATCAACTCATTACCTGCGTTAAAGACAACTCTCTTACATAGTCACCTCTATAAAAGACTCCTGTCCACAGACTCAATTATCAGTCAGACTCTAACCTCTACAACATGGGCAAGACCAAAAAGCTTTATAAGGATGTCAGGGACAAGATCATAGACCTGCACAAAGCTGGAATGGGCTACAAAACCATAAGTAAGACGCTGGGTGAGAAGGAGACAACTGTTGGTGCAATAGTAAGAAAATGGAAGAAATACAAAATGATTGTCAATCTGGGGCATTGTGCAAAATATCACCTTGTGGGGTATCCTTGATCATGAGGAAGGTGAGAGATCAGCCTAAAACTACACAGGGGGAACTTGTTAATGATGTTAAGGCAGCTGGCACCACAGTCACCCAAAAAATCGTTGGTAACAGATTACGCCGTAAAGATTTAAAATCCTGCAGTGCCCGCAAGGTCCCCCTGCTCAAGAAGGCACATCTGCAGGCCCTCTGAAGTTTGCCAATGAACACCTGGATGATTCTGTGAGTGATTGTAATAAGGTGTGTGGTCAGATGAGACAAAAATTGAGGTCTTTGGCATTAACTCAACTCGCCGTGTTTGGAGGAAGAGATATGCGACCTATGACCCAAAGAACACCGTTCCCACTGTGAAGCATGAAGGTGGAAACATTATGCTTTTGGGGTGTTTCTCTGCTAAGGGCAAAGGACTACTTCACTGCATCAATGGGAGAATAGATAGAGCCATGTACTTTAAAATCCAGAGTGACAACCTCCTTCCCTCTGCCAGGACATTAAAAATGTGTCATGGCTGGGTCTTCCAGCAAGACAATGACCCAAAACATACAGCCAAGCCACCAAGGGAGTGGCTCAAAAAGAAGCACATTAAGGTCATGGAGTGGCCTAGCCAGTCTCCAGAGCCTAATCCATAGAAAACTTATGGAGGGAGTTAACCCCTTCCCGACATTTGACGTACTATCCCGTCGAGGTGGGGTGGGCCCGTATGACCGCCGACGGGATAGTACGTCATAGCCGATCGGCCGCGCTCACGGGGGGAGCGCGGCCGATCGCGGCCGGGTGTCGGCTGCATATCGCAGCTGACATCCGGCACTATGTGCCAGGAGCGGTCACGGACCGCCCCCGGCACATTAACCCCCGGCACACCGCGATCAAACATGATCGCGATGTGCCGGCGATGCAGGGAAGCATCGCGCAGGGAGAGGGCTCCCTGCGGGCTTCCCTGAGCCCCCCGCAGCAACGCGATGTGATCGCGTTGCTGCAAGGGTCTTACCTCCCTCCCTGCCTGCTCCAGACCCGGATCCAAGATGGCCGCGGATCCGGGTCCTGCAGGGAGGGAGGTGGCTTCACAGACGCCTGCTCAGAGCAGGCACTGTGAAGCAGCCTGCACTTCTCGCAGATCGGTGATCTGTCAGAGTGCTATGCAAACTGACAGATCACCGATCTGTAATGTCCCCCCCTGGGGCAAAGTAAAAAAGTAAAAAAAAAAATTTCCAAATGTGTAAAAAAAAATAAAAAAAAATATTCCAAAATAATGAAAAAAAAAAAAAATATTATTCCCATAAATACATTTCTTTATCTAAATTAAAAAAAAAAAACAATAAAAGTACACATATTTAGTATCGCCACGTCCGTAACGACCCAACCTATAAAACTGCCACACTAGTTAACCCCTTCAGTAAACACCGTAAGAAAAAAAAAAAAAAAACGAGGCAAAAAACAACGCTTTATTACCATACCGCCGAACAAAAAGTGGAATAACACGCGATCAAAAAGACTGATATAAATATCCATGGTACCGCTGAAAACGTCATCTTGTCCCGCAAAAAACAAGCCGCCATACAGCATCATCAGCAAAAAAATAAAAAAGTTATAGTCCTGAGAATAAAGCGATACCAAAATAATTATTTTTTCTATAAAATAGTTTTTATCGTATAAAAGCGCCAAAACATAAAAAAAATGATATAAATGAGATATCGCTGTAATCGTACTGACCCGACGAATAAAACTGCTTTATCAATTTTACCAAACCCGGAACGGTATAAACGCCTCTCCCAAAAGAAATTCATGAATAGCAGGTTTTTGGTCATTCTGCCTCACAAAAATCAGAATAAAAAGCGATCAAAAACGGTCACGTGTCCGAAAATGTTACCAATAAAAACGTCAACTCGTCCCGCAAAAAACAAGACCTCACATGACTCTGTGGAGCAAATGTGGAAAAATTATAGGTCTCAAAATGTGGAGACGCAAAAACTTTTTTGCTATAAAAAGCGTCGCTGGTTTCACACTTCCGTTTTTGTCTGCAGCGTTTTTTGCACAAAAAAACGCATGCGTTTTTTCCCTATATTTAACATTGAAAACGCATGCGGTTTTTTTGTACGCGTTTGGTCGCGTTTTCAAACGCATGCGGTTTTTTTCTGCATGCGTTCATTTTCAGAAATACAACCTGCAGTATTTTCTTGCGTTTTTAAGCACATGCGTTTGTTTGCGTTAAAAACGCATGCATTTTTATCGAAAAAAACAGAAAACACACTGAAAAGCCACCCACCACCATCAAGGTGATAAAGGGATCCAAACCCTAACCCTAACTCTACCCCTAACCTCACCCCTAACCGTTTAATGAACATTTTCTGACAGTCATAGTGCCACGTATTTCAGTGCCACGTATTTCAGTGCCACGTATTTCAGTGCCACGTATTTCAGTGCCATGTATTTCAGTGCCACGTATCACGTATTTCAGTGGCACGTGTTTCAGTGCCACGTATTTCAGTGCCACGTATCACGTATTTCAGTGCCACATATTTTAGTACCACGTATTTCAGTTGCACGTATTTCAGTGCCACGTATTTCAGTGCCACGTATTTCAGTGCCACGTGTTTCAGTGCCACGTATTTAAGTGCCACGTATCACATATTTCAGTGCCACGTATTTCAGTGCCACGTATTTCAGTGCCACGTATTTCAGTGCCACGTATTTCAGTGCCACGTATTTCAGTGCCACGTGTTTCAGTGCCACGTGTTTCAGTGCCACGTATTTAAGTGCCACGTATCACATATTTCAGTGCCACGTATTTCAGTGCCACGTATTTCAGTGCCACGTATTTCAGTGCCACGTATTTCAGTGCCACGTATTTAAGTGCCACATATCACATATTTCAGTGCCACTTATTTAAGTGCCACGTATTTCAGTGCCACGTATTTCAGTGCCACGTATTTCAGTGCCACGTATTTCAGTGCCACGTGTTTCAGTGCCACGTATTTAAGTGCCACGTATCACGTATTTCAGTGCCACGTATTTCAGTGCCACGTATTTCAGTGCCACGTATTTCAGTGCCACGTATTTCAGTGCCACGTATTTCAGTGCCACGTATTTCAGTCACGTTTAGGGTTAGGGTTAGGGGTAGGGTTAGGGCTAGGGTTGGAGGTAAAGTTAGGGTTGGGGCTAAAGTTAGGGTTTGGGCTAAAGTTAGGGTTAGGGTTTGGATTACATTTACGTTTGGATTAGGGTTGGGATTAGAATTATGGGTGTGTCAGGGCTAGGGGTGTGGTTAGGGTTACCGTTGGGATTAGGGTTAGGGGTGTGTTTGGGTTAGGGTTTCAGGTAGAATTGGGGGGTTTCCACTGTCCAGGCACATCAGGGGCTCTCCAAGCGCGACATGGCGTCCAATCTCAATTCCAGCCAATTCTGCGTTGAAAAAGTAAAACAGTGCTCCTTCCCTTCCGAGCTCTCCCGTGCGCCCAAAAAGGGGTTTACCCCAACATATGTGTTATCAGCGTACTCGGGACAAATTGAACAACAACTTCTGGGGTCCAAGTTCTCTTGTTATCCTTAGGAAAATAAAAATTTGGGGGGCTAAAAATCATTTTTGTGGGAAAAAAAAGATGTTTTATTTTCACGGCTCTGCATTATAAACTGTAGTGAAACACTTGGGGGTTCAAAGTTCTCACAACACATCTAGATAAGTTCCTTGGGAGGTCTAGTTTCCAATATGGGGTCACTTGTGGGGGGTTTGTACTGTTTGGGTACATCAGGGGCTCTGCAAATGCAACGTGACGCCTGCAGACCAATCCATTTAAGGCTGCATTCCAAATGGCGCTCCTTCCCTTCCGAGCTCTGTCATGCGCCCAAACAGTGGTTCCCCCCGACATATGGGGTATCAGCGTACTCAGGACAAATTGGACAACAACTTTTGGGGTCTAATTTATCCTGTTACCCTTGTGAAAATACAAAACTGGGGGCTAAAAAATCATTTTTGTGAAAAAAAAAAAAGAATTTTTATTTTCACGGCTTTGCGCTATAAACTTTAGTGAAACACTTGGGGGTTCAAAGTTCTCAAAACACATCTAGATAAGTTCCTTGGGAGGTCTAGTTTCCAATATGGGGTCACTTGTGGGGGGTTTGTACTGTTTGGGTACATCAGGGGCTCTGCAAATGCAACGTGACGGCTGCTGACCAATCCATTTAAGTCTGCATTCCAAATGGCGCTCCTTCCCTTCCGAGCTCTGTCATGCGCCCAAACAGTGGTTCCCCCCCACATATGGGGTATCAGCGTACTCAGGACAAATTGGAAAACAAATTTTGGGGTCCAATTTATTCTGTTACCCTTGTAAAAATACAAAGCTGGGGGCTAAAAAATCATTTTTGAGAAAAAAAAAAAAATTATTTTCACGGCTCTGCGTTATAATCTGTAGTGAAACACTTGGGGGTTCAAAGCTCTCAAAACACATCTAGATAAGTTCCTTAGGGGGTCTACTTTCCAAAATGGTGTCACTTGTAGGGAGTTTCAATGTTTAGGCACATCAGGGGCTCTCCAAACGCAACATGGCGTCCCATCTCAATTCCAGTCAATTTTGCATTGAAAAGTCAAATGGCGCTCCTTCCCTTCCAAGCTCTGCCATGCGCCCAAACAATGGTTTACACCCACATATGGGGTATCAGCGTACTCAGGACAAATTGCACAACATTTTTTGGGGTCCAATTTCTTCTCTTACCCTTGGGAAAATAAAAAATTGGGGGCAAAAAGATCATTTTTGTGAAAAAAATATGATTTTTTATTTTTACGGCTCTGCATTATAAACTTCTGTGAAGCACTTGGTGGGTCAAAGTGCTCACCACACATCTAGATAAGTTCCTTAGGGGGTCTACTTTCCAAAATGGTGTCACTTGTAGGGAGTTTCAATGTTTAGGCACATCAGGGGCTCTCCAAACGCAACATGGCGTCCCATCTCAATTCCAGTCAATTTTGCATTGAAAAGTCAAATGGCGCTCCTTCCCTTCCAAGCTCTGCCATGCGCCCAAACAATGGTTTACACCCACATATGGGGTATCAGCGTACTCAGGACAAATTGCACAACATTTTTTGGGGTCCAATTTCTTCTCTTACCCTTGGGAAAATAAAAAATTGGGGGCGAAAAGATCATTTTTGTGAAAAAATATGATTTTTTATTTTTACGGCTCTGCATTATAAACTTCTGTGAAGCACTTGGTGGGTCAAAGTGCTCACCACACATCTAGATAAGTTCCTTAGGGGGTCTACTTTCCAAAATGGTGTCACTTGTAGGGAGTTTCAATGTTTAGGCACATCAGGGGCTCTCCAAACGCAACATGGCGTCCCATCTCAATTCCAGTCAATTTTGCATTGAAAAGTCAAATGGCGCTCCTTCCCTTCCAAGCTCTGCCATGCGCCCAAACAATGGTTTACACCCACATATGGGGTATCAGCGTACTCAGGACAAATTGCACAACATTTTTTGGGGTCCAATTTCTTCTCTTACCCTTGGGAAAATAAAAAATTGGGGGCGAAAAGATCATTTTTGTGAAAAAATATGATTTTTTATTTTTACGGCTCTGCATTATAAACTTCTGTGAAGCACTTGGTGGGTCAAAGTGCTCACCACACATCTAGATAAGTTCCTTAGGGGGTCTACTTTCCAAAATGGTGTCACTTGTAGGGAGTTTCAATGTTTAGGCACATCAGGGGCTCTCCAAACGCAACATGGCGTCCCATCTCAATTCCAGTCAATTTTGCATTGAAAAGTCAAATGGCGCTCCTTCCCTTCCAAGCTCTGCCATGCGCCTAAACAATGGTTTACACCCACATATGGGGTATCATTGTACTCAGGACAAATTGTACAACAACTTTGGGGGTCCATTTTCTCCTGTTACCCTTGGTAAAATAAAACAAATTGGAGCTGAAATAAATTTTGTGTGAAAAAAAGTTAAATGTTCATTTTTATTTAAACATTCCAAAAATTCCTGTGAAACACCTGAAGGGTTAATAAACTTCTTGAATGTGGTTTTGAGCACCTTGAGGGGTGCAGTTTTTAGAATGGTGTCACACTTGAGTATTTTCTATCATATAGACCCCTCAAAATGACTTCAAATGAGATGTGGTCCCTAAAAAAAAATGGTGTTGTAAAAATGAGAAATTGCTGGTCAACTTTTAACCCTTATAACTCCGTCACAAAAAAAAATTTTGGTTCCAAAATTGTACTGATGTAAAGTAGACATGTGGGAAATGTTACTTATTAAGTATTTTACGTGACATATGTCTGTGATTTAAGGGCACAAAAATTCAAAGTTGGAAAATTGCAAAATTTTCAAAATTTTCACCAAATTTCCATTTTTTTCACAAATAAACGCAAGTTATATCGAATAAATTTTACCTTTAACATGAAGTACAATATGTCACGAGAAAACAATGTCAGAATCGCCAAGATCCGTCAAAGCGTTCCAGAGTTATAGCCTCATAAAGGGACAGTGGTCAGAATTGTAAAAATTGGCCCGGTCATTAACGTGCAAACCACCCTTGGGGGTGAAGGGGTTAAAGCTCTGAATTGCCAAGCAACTGCCTCAAAATCTGAATGATTTAGAGATGATCTGCAAAAAGGAGTGGAACAAAATTCCTCCTGACATGTGTGCAAACCTCATCATCAACTACAAAAAAACATCTGACTGCTGTGCTTGCCAACAAGGATTTGCCACCAAGTATTAAGTCTTGTTTGCCAGAGGGATCAAATACTTATTTCTCACTGCAAAATGCAAACAAATTTATATAATTTATACAATGTGATTTCCTGGATTTTATTTTTGATATTCTGTCTCTCAATGTTAAAATTAACCTATCCTTAAAATCATAGGCTGTTCATGTCTTTGTCAGTGGGCAAACTTGCAAAACAGCAAGGGATCAAATACTTATTTCCCCCACTTTATATGGCACTATTGCACTTTGACTAACCTATTCTGTGCACACTATCACTGTAGGTTGAGTGGTTTCTATACACATTACTCTAGAATCCCTGTCAGAGGAAGCACTTAGATAATCCCAATACCTCCTCCTAAATGCAGGTTCACAGTTTCAAATTTTATTCCAATTTTAGGGACAAGTGGGTTGGTCGGATTACCTTCAACTGGGTTAGGAGGCTAGACAGGAGCACAATTGTGGCCATTCATATTCAATTTCTTTGAAACGATTGTACTTTTTGATTGCAGGTCTGTCTGTAGCTCTCCAGAGGTGGTCCTTGGCTCTTGGACAACTATTTTGATCATTCTGTTTACTCCTCTGTCTGGAATCTTGTGGGGAGCACCTGATCGTGGCTGATTTATGGTGATATTATTTTATTTCCACTTCTGGCCTTTGGCCTCAACAGTGCTCACTGGAACCTTCAGCAGTTTAGAAATTCTTCCATAGCCAATATCATCAGTATGTTTTGCAAAATGACCTCCAGCAGGCCACAAATATGCATGTGTCTGCACAAATGGTTAGAAACCGACTCCATGAGGATGGTCTGAGGGCCCGACGTCCACAGATGGAGGCTGTGCTCACAGCCCAACAACGTGCAGGACACTTGGCATTTGCCACAGAACACCAAGATTGGCAAATTCGCTACTGGTGCCCTATGCTCTTCACAGATGAGAGCAGGTTCACACTGAGCACATGTGACAGATGTGACAGATTCTGGAGACGCCATGCAGAGTGATCTGCTGCCTGCAACATCCTTCAGCATGACTGGATTGGCAGTGGGTCAGTAATGGTATGGGATGGCTTTATTTTTTTGAGGGCCGCACAGCCCTCCATGTGCTTGCCAGAGGTAGCCTGACTGCCATGGGGTACCGAGATGAGATCCTCAGACCCCTTGTGAGACCATATGCTGGTGCGGTTGGCCCTGGGTTCCTCCTAATGCAGGACAGCGCCAGACCTCATGTGGCTGAAGTGTGTCAACAGTTCCTGCAAGATGAAGGCATTGAAGCTATGGACTGGCCTGCCCGTTCCCCAGACCTGAATCCGATTGAACACATCTGGGACATCATGTCTCGCACCATCCACCAACGTCACGTTGCACCACAGACTGTCCAGGAGTTGGCGGATGCTTTAGTCCAGGTCTGGGAGGAGATACCACAGGAGACCATCCGCCGTCTCATCAGGAGCATGTGCCCAGGCATTGTAGGGAGGTCATGCAGGCACATGGAGGCCACACACACTACTGAGCATCATTTCCTTGTCTTGAGGCATTTACACTGAAGTTGGATCAGCCTGTAATTACATGTTCCACTTTGATTTTGAGCATCATTCCAACTCCAGACCTCCGTGGGATATTAGTTGTGATTTATGTTAATCATTTTTAGGTTTTATTGTTCTCAACACATTCCACTATGTTATGGATAAAGATTTACAACCGGAATATTTCACTTAGTGATATCAAGGATGTGGGATTTTAGTGTTCCCTTTATTTTTTGAGCAGTGTTTAAATATATACATGAGAAGAAAAAATAGTGGCACTCACCATTCCTGTAAAATCCAATGTCTTTATCCAGAAAAACATGTTTAAAACTGGCTGCAGAGATGGAAGGAGCACATGTGTGGGATGACTATCGTTACGTGCTCACCTGCGCTTCTACTGGTCCTGGGATTTTCAGGACCAGAGAGTGCTACAGTTTTTTCTTCTGCTATACATGTTTGCACCTTATTATGTGAGCACCCAGTACTTGCATGCTTGATTGCTCAGTCCAAAGTTTGGTTTAACCCTTTAACATCCAATGACGGACAGTGTCCGTCTTTGGATGCCTCCCCCTGTTTGGTGCAGACTCTGGCGATCAGCCTGCACCTTTTCCGGCACATGACAGCTGATTTGATCATGTGCCCCTAACAGCTGTGGGTGGAATCGCGATCTACCCGCAGCTGTTAACATGTTAAATGCCGCTGTCAAACTCTGTTAGCAGCATTTAACATGCACGCTCAGGAAGCGCATCATTACCTCCTCCCATCGGTGCCCGTGTCACATGACCGCGGGTCACCGATGGGTTGGTATGACAACCCAGGGTCAGCAGGAGACCCCTGCGGTCGGCGCTCATAGCAAGTGAGCATTTCTGCTACATAGAGCAGGGCTGCAACCCTGCTCTAAGTAGCACAAGCGATCGGATGATCACAGCTTCTAGTCTCCCATGGAGACTATTGAAGTAAGTAAAAAGTAAAAAAAATGTTTTAAAAAATATATAAAAAAAATGAAAGATCAAAATCGCCCCCTTTCGCCCCATTCAAAATAAAACAATAAAAAATTCAAATATACACACATATTTGGTATCGCCGCATTCAGAATCTCCCGATCTATCTATATATAAGGAATTAATTCAATCGGTAAATGGCGTAGCAAGAAAAAAATTGAAACGCCATAATTAAGTTTTTTTGGTCACTACAACATCACAATAAAATCAAAAGATCGTATACACACCAAAATGGTATCAATAAAACCGTCAGATTGGCACGCAAAAAAATAAGCCCGTTTTCGGTCCCAGATCACGAAGAAATGGAGATGCTACGGGTCTCGGAAAATGGAAACATTTTTTTCTACAAACTTTGGAATTTTTTTTCACCACTTACAGTGGGGCAAAAAAGTATTTAGTCAGTCAGCAATAGTGCAAGTTCCACCACTTAAAAAGATGAGAGGCGTCTGTAATTTACATCATAGGTAGACCTCAACTATGGGAGACAAACTGAGAAAAAAAAATCCAGAAAATCACATTGTCTGTTTTTTTATCATTTTATTTGCATATTATGGTGGAAAATAAGTATTTGGTCAGAAACAAACAATCAAGATTTCTGGCTCTCACAGACCTGTAACTTCTTCTTTAAGAGTCTCCTCTTTCCTCCACTCATTACCTGTAGTAATGGCACCTGTTTAAACTTATTATCAGTATAAAAAGACACCTGTGCACACCCTCAAACAGTCTGACTCCAAACTCCACTATGGTGAAGACCAAAGAGCTGTCAAAGGACACCAGAAACAAAATTGTAGCCCTGCACCAGGCTGGGAAGACTGAATCTGCAATAGCCAACCAGCTTGGAGTGAAGAAATCAACAGTGGGAGCAATAATTAGAAAATGGAAGACATTCAAGACCACTGATAATCTCCCTCGATCTGGGGCTCCACGCAAAATCCCACCCCGTGGGGTCAGAATGATCACAAGAACGGTGAGCAAAAATCCCAGAACCACGCGGGGGGACCTAGTGAATGAACTGCAGAGAGCTGGGACCAATGTAACAAGGCCTACCATAAGTAACACACTACGCCACCATGGACTCAGATCCTGCAGTGCCAGACGTGTCCCACTGCTTAAGCCAGTACATGTCCGGGCCCGTCTGAAGTTTGCTAGAGAGCATTTGGATGATCCAGAGGAGTTTTGGGAGAATGTCCTATGGTCTGATGAAACCAAACTGGATCTGTTTGGTAGAAACACAACTTGTCGTGTTTGGAGGAAAAAGAATACTGAGTTGCATCCATCAAACACCATACCTACTGTAAAGCATGGTGGTGGAAACATCATGCTTTGGGGCTGTTTCTCTGCAAAGGGGCCAGGACAACTGATCCGGGTACATGAAAGAATGAATGGGGCCATGTATCGTGAGATTTTGAGTGCAAACCTCCTTCCATCAGCAAGGGCATTGAAGATGAAACGTGGCTGGGTCTTTCAACATGACAATGATCCAAAGCACACCGCCAGGGCAACGAAGGAGTGGCTTCGTAAGAAGCATTTCAAGGTCCTGGAGTGGCCTAGCCAGTCTCCAGATCTCAACCCTATAGAAAACCTTTGGAGGGAGTTGAAAGTCCGTGTTGCCAAGCGAAAAGCCAAAAACATCACTGCTCTGGAGGAGATCTGCATGGAGGAATGGGCCAACATACCAACAACAGTGTGTGGAACCTTGTGAAGACTTACAGAAAACGTTTGACCTCTGTCATTGCCAACAAAGGATATATTACAAAGTATTGAGATGAAATTTTGTTTCTGACCAAATACTTATTTTCCACCATAATATGCAAATAAAATGATAAAAAAAACAGACAATGTGATTTTCTGGATTTTTTTCTCTCAGTTTGTCTCCCATAGTTGAGGTCTACCTATGATGTAAATTACAGACGCCTCTCATCTTTTTAAGTGGTGGAACTTGCACTATTGCTGACTGACTAAATACTTTTTTGCCCCACTGTATATAAAAAGGAACCTTGACATGTTTGGTGTCTATGAATTCGTAATGACCTGAAGAATCATAATGGCTAGTTTTAGCATTTAGTGAACATGGTAAAAAAAAAATCCAAAAAACAATTGTGGAATTGCACTTTTTTTTTTGCAATTTCACCGCATTTGGAATTTTTTTCCCGTTCTCCAGTACATAATATGGTAAAATCAAAAGTACATCTTGTCTCACAAAAAACAAGCCTTCACATGGCCATATTGATGGAAAAATAAAAAAGTTATAGCCGTGGGAAGAAGGGGAGCAAAAAATGGAAACGTAAAAATGGAAACACCCCTGGTCCTTAAAGGGTTAAGGACAAGTTAAAACACAGGTTTAATGGTGCCGGCTTTCCTTTTCTTTTTGTCTCTGCAATACACACATAGATATATATATATATATATATATATATATATATATATATATATATATATATATTTATATTCTCAAATGAGCAGCAGCAAGGGTCACATACTGTAGGTGTAAGCAGTGACCTCAGTATGGGGCCCTAAAACAAGTCTGTCTGTAATACAATTCCCACACAAAAAGCTCCTGAATGTTGTCCCCGGGGACTAAATACAAGAGATTTTGTGGTAAAACAGTCTGGAAAAGCATTTACGTCTGTGAATTGTAGATAAAATGATGGGACCAGATGTGTCTCTTGGGCCACTGACTGGTTGTGAACCTTATTTGGAAAAACATGAAAGGAGCTTAAGGGAAATACATAACAAAACAGTCCAGGGGCTTATGTGCTTTGAAGATTTCTGTATAAATAATCTTACTGTTATTTTATTTTTATTGTTTGGGGACATTTCTTTGGATTTTATCATTTTTTTTTTCACTTCATTTAAGTCAGTTATGAATTATTTTTAAAGTGTGTCATTCAATTTATTGACTTGTATACTGTCAGTCGTTAAATCCGGCAGGGAGCGAGCATTGGGTATTTAAAGCAACCGCGGGCTGAAAATGGTTTAGTTTATAAGATTGTTGTGTTTTATATGCTAGCTAGCTCTGTACAAGACATGTAATTGCTTGTTAGTTAAAAACCACAAAACAATAATATAGTCAGATGGGAACTATGAAGGTGGAGTTTGGAGAAATCTATAAAAATTAGTGCACATGAAGTATTGGAATGTAATGCTCCACTCCAGAAAAAACGGGAAATATAGCCAACTTAATAGTATACACTTATTAGACGTTTTACAGTTTTATTACTCTGGAAAGCCATGGCTCTTTTTAGCACAGTCTTTTTTTGATTGACAGCGTGGCACTCCTGCCCAGAAAATACCCAGGGATGGAGGCTCTTACGATGCGACACATCCATCAACAACCTCCATTAAAATGCACTAAAAATGAGCTGCTTCAGTTACGTCCAGGACTTGTCTAAGCCGAGATTCATTTGTTTGGTCATCTTACCGTCATGTTTTCATCTGCGCTTTCTTAAGTGTCTTAACCGTGGACTTGGCACCACTCTTGGCGCCAAATATCAATGAAGGCCATTATAGTCTATAATGCCGAATTAGCAAAGATCTCCTTTATATCTTTATCAAAATAGAATTAATTTTTATACTAAAATGAGTTTTCATTTTTATATGTTTTTAGTCATTTTCTCTAAGGAACACCCCACTATTCATCCCTACCATATCAGAGGCAAACGGAGGTAAAATAGAGCCACAGAAACCTCTATAGTGTCTACAATCTGATCAGTACAATACCAAGCCCTTATTCTATAAATCTATAGATTATATAACTTGGTCATGGATGTAAAATCTTTGGTTCAATAAATTTGCCCCAAAACCTAAACAGTGACAATGGCACTTTGGCTGTACTCTGCGTTTTTTAGGTGGAGGCATGATCATCCTCTCAATGCAAATTGTCGCCTGTTTTTTTCGACCTAATCTGAGAGCAGCATGATGGGCAGAGACCCTGTTTCCAGCTATGTGTAATTTATTGGGCTGCTTACTGTAGATTTGATAAAATCAGTGTTTTATAAGCCGGCGATTATCACTAGAGCACTAGTAAACCAGCTGCCAAGTAGTCCTCAATATTTACGAGCTCAATATAACCCTAACTCCACCATTGTTTAGCTGCTTTCTGCCTATGCACAGTGTACATATTTTTCAGCATTCAAAGAACTGCTAGATCTGCAGCAGGGAAACGAGCAATTTTTTCAAAACTGCAGCAAGCAGCCCAAAAAGTGATCCATCACTGGATTCAGGGTTTCTGCCAAAAACATCAAAATATCTCAAATGGGGTAGCAAAAACCTGGAGAAAATTTCTGGCTAATTTTAATAGGTCTACCTTGTCTAATTTGGAGAAAGATAAGCTGAGCCAACAAGAATCACAGAGGAAGAGACCACTCAAAAATAGTGATGAGTGAATGTGTCCTATGTGCTAACCGGGTGTCTTCGACATGCTTGAAAAATATGTTCCAGTCCCTGCAGTTGCATGTCTTGTGGCTGTTCGACAGCTGCATCACATGTAGGGATTGCCTAACAAACAGGAAATCCTTGAATGTGTTGTGCCTGTCGAGCAGCAGCCACGGGGACTCGAACATATTATTCGATCACGCCGAAGACACTCGGTTAGCACACGAGCATGCTGAGATAACACCTTACCCGAGCACGCTCGCGCATCACTACTCATAAACTATTAACGGTTTCTTCATAACTTATAACAGAAGTAGTTTCTGGAATTTCTCTAGATAACGCCAAACTTGAAGTTTGTGAGTCCCAAAACAAAATCTCCAACTATGCCCTCAACTATAACAGGTTTTTAATAGTATTGGTCTGGGTGAAAGAAAACCTTTGGGACCCTAGGCCTCAGGGATAGGTTGGGACTATACCCCCTACACCCACTATGGTTATGCCACTCCATTTTGTCTTTTACTATCTAGGTATTTTTTTGTATAATATCAATATAAATATTAGGATAATTAATTATGATTTTATTTAATTTGATTTTATCTTTAAATAGTCACTGATGTATCAACAAACTTCTTAAAAAATATAACAAAGTGGCGGTGAGTCCAGCATTGAAGCTGCAGTTTGAGGAGTGCTCCTCTCTCCTCCTCGCTCTCAGCCCATTTTCATTTTGCATTTTTCGCTCCCCTTCTTCCCAGAGCCATCATTTTTGTTATTTTTCCGTCAATATGGCCATGTGAGGGCATGTTTTTTGTGGGATGAGTTGTACTTTTGAATGACACCATTGGTTTTACCATGTCGTGTACTAGAAAACAGGAAAAAAATTATTCCAAGTGCAGTGAAATTGCACAAAAAGTGCAATCCCACACTTGTTTTTTATTTGGCTTTTTTACTATGTTCACTAAATTTTAAAATTGACCTGCTATTATGATTCTCCAGGTCATTACGAGTTCATAGACACCAAACATGTCTAGTTAATTTTTTACCTAAGTGGTGAAAAAAATTCCAAACTTTGTTAAAAAAAAATATTGCGCCATTTTCCGATACCTGTAGCGTCTCCATTTTTCGTGATCATTTTTTGGGTGAGGGCTTATTTTTTGCGTGCCGATCTGATGTTTTTAATTACAACATTTTGGTGCAGATACGATCTTTTGATCACCCATTATGGCATTTTAATGCAATGTTGCAGTGACCCAAAAAACGTAATTCTGGCATTTTGACTTTTTTTCTCGCTACGCCATTTAAATTTAGCAATTGAGTTAATCCTTTTTTCATTGACAGATCGAACAATTATTACAAATATGTGTATGTTTGATTTTTTTTTATTGTTTTGTTTTTAATGGGGCGAAAGGGGGGTGATTTGAACCTTTGTATTTATTTCAATATTTTTAAAAACTTTTTTTAAACTTTTGGCATGCTTCAATAGTCTCCGTGGGAGACTAGAAGCTGCCATAGCTCGATCGGCTCTGCTATATAGAGGCGATGATCAGATCGCCTCTATGTAGCTAAATTACTGACTTGCTATGAGCGCCGACCACGAGGTGGTGCTCACAGCAAGCAGGCAGTGACAATGATAGATGTCTTCAAGAAACCTCTGATTGTTTATGCCAACCCACCAGTGACCCGTGATCATGTGACAGGGGTCAATGGTGGGTGGGTTTCCGACCCGATGACCGGGCGCGCGTTAAATCCTGCTGTCAGAGTTTGACAGCGACATTTAATGGGTTAATATCCGCGGGTGGATCGCGATTCCACCAGCGGCTATTGCGGGCACATGTCAGCTGTTCAAAACAGCTGACATCCCGGGAAACATGGGCTCAGAACCAGAGCCGACATCAAAGGGGGAGATGCGACATGCACCGTACTAGTACGGCGCATGTCACAAAGGGGTTAATAGGATATGTAACCAGATACCTCACTGTTGTGGCAGTCTGTCAGTCAAGTCAGATTTGAGAAGTTGTTTTTTTTTCAGAACTCACAGCTTGTTCTTATCCACCCCCCCAAACAAAACAAAACAAAACAAAACAAAACAAAAAAACAACAACCGTAAAATATGCTCAAATCCCACTTGGTCAAAGCAAGACAGACTGCCACACCGTGAGGTGTCAGGTTATAAATCCTATTAAACTCTAAAGAAAAGGAAGGAGGAATAAGGAGCATTCAGCACAGTGAGAGACCTGACAGGAGCAGCTGCAATGCTGGATTCACAGCCACACTGCTCAGAAATGCTGTATGATGTCCTCCATTCGGCTGCTGCATCTGTTTGTGACATGCTGATGAGAAAGAAGATCAGTAGTCTATCTCTTCATGTGTATTGTGTATAAAAGATAACCACAGCAGCTAGTCTCCATCTGTTAGCTTATAGAGAACTAAAAAGTCATATAATGGCCAGAAAAAGTGTTATTCCTTACTTACACACATCACAGCTTATTCTGTAAAATTACTGTACACTTTTAAATCAGTTATATTTTTTTCTAAACAAATCAGCTTTTATTACGTATTTTCCTTTTCAGTCAAAATAGTCCTAAAAGTTACAATATCTTAAAGTGAACTGCAACATATACTAAAAAGACTTCACAAGTAAGACTCAATCAGCTGAGCACATATCATAAGAAATTTAATGAAAGAGATACACACATTTTGCCTCTCACATAATCATGGGACATGTCTCAAGGGGACATTCTAACATGAGAAGGAAAATTCATCGCTCTGAGCCCGTGGTTTCAATTTGCTGCCACATGGTTTAAATTAGACATATATTTATTAAGGCTGTTAAATGTTCAGATTAACTAAGGGAAGAAGGTCATTCAAGTTAAGAGAAATTATGTTCAGGACTTTACAGAGCTACAAGTTAATTAGCCTATAACATGCAGAGTAAATAATCCGAACAAACAGCACTCTACAGGATGAAATCACATTCTAAAAATATTAGAGTGTACCATGAAAAACCCATCATACTCAGCATCTCGGTGAATTTAGCGAACCTAAGCGGTTTTCGGTTCAATTCAATTAATAAGACTTCTATATTAAAGACATTCCAACTTCAAAGTGAGAATTCAAGCTTGAAACAAATATGACTAATAACTGTTCCTCTTCAAAAGATAATGGAGGTCTTGGCTGATGCTTTGATAGTCCAGCATGCTTCTGTGGTCTGGTGCGTGGTCCATCATGACAGTTATCATGCATTCAGAATTTTTGATGTATTTGTGAAAAAAAGATTATATAGAAACAAAATGAATGAACCGGGACAGCCTCTTGGTCAGTATAATCTAACTTGTTTTTCTTATCTTTCAGGTTACATCGGGGGGGGGGGGGGGGGGGGGGGGGCACTTATCAAGAGCATTACAGAATGCTGTAGATAAGCCCCTAATGACGGTGACCGCAGCTTATATGCGAAAAATAAGGTGACAGATTCCCTTTAAGCACAGGCTTTATATACAGTACAGCTGTTTCTTAGAGGCACATTGACAGTCTCTTTTGATTGCACAGTTCAGCACAGATCAAGACTCTTTATAAAGGCACAGTAGTACACAGCATTCCTTCTAGCACAGTGTAATGGAGGAGGGGAGGAGGGTTTGTTGCGGGAGATTATCCCTGTGACACAATTTCTTAAGAGTACTTATCTTCCTTCTCCTGATAGACTTTCTTAACTAGCCATCCAGGAGTTAGCCCAACTCCACTCTGTAATGGAATCCTGTGTCCCTATGGTTCACTTGCCTGAACTTTTGTGAGAGAGAGATCACACACCACTTATCCCTTTGGCTGCTGCCAGAACAGTAAACAAGTTTCCCACAATCCCCATGGGGCTCTGCTAACCACTCCCTGTCTCTTGTGACTGTGTTAACAACTCTCGTTGCTGGATGCTTTTGAAGCACAGCATTTAGCATTACTTCTGCATGTCACACTACCTTGGATGATGGTATGCAATCCTGTAGTGGCCTGGCAGTCATGTAAGGTAGTGAGGTGGAGCAATTACTGTAAAAATAACTGCATGTGGACTCGTTTAGCCATGGTAACTACCAGGTCTCTACCGGAGTATTTGTCTGATTACGAGGATGCGAGGATGTGTTTTCAGAACAAAGGTGTCAAGAACCTCATCGCCTTATGATTGCTCAGTAAATTTGATTCCTGGGGCTAAGTTGCCTAAGCACAAGTTGTGTAATCTATCAGGTCCTGAGAGGCAGACCATGAAAGATTATATTACAGAAAGCCTCTCTAAGGGACATATCATACCCTCCTCATCTTCGGTGGTGGGCGGATTTTTCTTTGTTAAGAAAAAAAGATTGGGGCTGCTTGGTTATTTGAGAACCAAATTGAATCACAGTTTGGAATCCATCTCTATCTCATTCTGGATCTCTTTAATTAGATCGTCGGGGCTCAGTCGTTTTCCAAACTGGACCTTAGGGTTGTTTATAATCTCATCCGTGTTAAGGCAGGGGATGAGTGGAAGACTGCTTTTAATACACCATAGATACACTAAACAAACCTCGTCATGCCCTTTGGGTTGACCAATGCTCCCGCCGTGTTTCAGCACTTTGTAAACAACAATTTCCATCATCTGGCAGGTAGATTCATGGAAGTCTATCTGGATGACATATTGATTTATTTGCTGGACTGTAAGTCACATCAGGCACATGTCAGTCAGGTCCTACAAATAATCAGGGAAAATAAACTTTACGTCAAGTCAGAAAAATGTATGTTTACTGTTCTGGAGTATATATTTTCTTCCACCTACTTTTGTATGGATCTTGCAAAAGTCTTGGCGGTACTGGATTGGGATCGTCCTGAAAATGTAAAAGCTTTACAGAGGTTTCTGGGTTTTGCCAACTAATACCACAAGTTATACCTATACGAATACCTATCACTAACAACTGGTGTTTTCCCCTCAAGCTTTAAATATGCCTCAATTGAACTAATCCTCAAAAAGCCCTCTCTTGACTCATCCTCTGCATCTAGCTATCGCCCCATTTCACTTCTCCCCTATGCCAATCTACATCTCTGGACCAGATATCACCACCCTACTAATCAGAATCCCACAATATCTGTCTGCTATTTCATTCTTCTTCTCCGCTAGATTTCTAAAACTTAATATGGACAAAACAGAATTCATCATCTTTCCCCCATCTCACTCAACTCCCCCAACAGATCTATCCATTAAAGTAAATGGCTGCTCACTCTCCCCAGTCCCACAAGATCGCTGTCTTGGGGTAATCCTTGACACACATCTCTCCTTCAAACCACATATCCAAGCCCTTTCCATTTCCTGCCGACTTCAACTCAAAAATATTTCCCGGTTCCGTACATTCCTAAACCGAGAATCTGCAAAAACCAAGAATCTGCAAAAACCCTAGTGGAGCGGCCCCCAAGCGCAGGGCAGCGGGGTACTCGGTACCGGGTCTCCCTCGATTCTGGGGATGTCACGGTGGCCCGACCCCGTCCGTGGCCCTGCTAAGGGGCGTCCAATTAAAGGTGTAGGTGACGGTGTAGGTCGCAGTAAATAACGAGGACACAGGGTTGCAGTCTCTTTACCTCTTTACTGACGGCTTCGGCATCCGCAATCCAGAGCACTGTTAACAGGGCTGGCTGAGACCGGCCGGTCCGAAGGCACATCCAGAGTTCCTTTTTCAGGTGGAAATCAGTGGCCTTCCTACCAGCGCCTGTGTGTTGTAGTACTTCCCTGCTGAGCACCACGGGATAGTCCTCACAACTGTCATGTATGTTTCTGTTCTTTCTTTTTCCGTCCCCCAGATGATATGGATAGGACGCACCTATATGACGGGGTAGGCCTGGAGTTATTTCATAGGGACCCTAGAGATGCCCCTCTCCCACAATTGCCTCCGTTGTCTTCATTAGGTGAAAAAGGTGAGACAGCCAACCTAAAGTTAACTGCCCTGCCGTTTGTTCAAAGTAATGCGTAGAGTCTTTTACTTCCTCGGCTTTCCGGCCGCCGGCTACGCGCCTCAGAAGGATGTTGCTGATCTTGAGGCACGACTCCTTCTGGTTCTATCTCCTTTGTGCTGTGATCCCGTTTCTCACTTCTCCACAATATACTTCGCGTCCTTTCTTAGGAGTCTGCCACTATAAGGCACAGGCACGGCTCCGTAACGATCTGTGCTAGGCCGCTGTCAGGATCCCACCCCTGACAGGTCCTCTCTCGAACTCTCCCCAGCTACTTTCTTCCTAACTTCCTATCCAACCCCCCAGTTTTACCCATGTGTGAAGAGTGGCCTAATAGATAGGACCTTTTGCTCCCCCTGGCGGCCGGAGTGTGAAGTGTAATGTGTGTCTGTGATACCTGCAAGATGAACACTTTTAGTGCAATCAGATGTACCATCACTCCCCCTGGTGGAAGAGCGACGTTACTGCAACGACCAGACTCTGGGGCGCTGCACTCCCCCCCCGTTAAATCCAGTACTCCCGGACTGGGGAAAGAAGAACAACAATACATGTTAACAAAAGACATACAAAATTTTGAAATGCTATGAACAAGTAAATGCTATGAACAATTAAATATAACAGTGCTTCCCTCTATGGGAGGTGAGGACACTTGAACGTTGCGAAAGTTTGGTCATGCACAGTTCATGACTCCCAGTTCAGTGGGTGCAACCTTGAAACAGCAGGGACCCTGGGTAAACAAAGGGGTCCCTGTGAAAGTTTTGGAGCAATTCACTGTCCATTACTCCATTGTCCATTTTGTAAACCTGTAACAAAGATATTTACACAAACATTTTCAACTAAATAGCAACTATCGTTAATATCTCCAAGTTTTGTAGCGAAGTGGAGTTTGGTTCTTGGTGTTACGTGTAGACCTCCGCAGTGCAGGGGTTGCTATTGGCCTAACAGGGCCCGCTATGCTTGCTATCGCTGGTGTAGTGCACTGTCTTCTAGCTACTCTTCTAGTGAGTCTGGGTAGCACTGGCATGCTGGAGCTCTCAGGGCTGCTGCTACTAATGGTGGGTATGGCAGATTCGCCGATAGCAGAGGGAGGACTTGCCGATTCAACGGTTGGCATGGCACCCCATGGCGGGGTCCGCTGTGATTGCGGGTCCGGATGATCTGGCACCACATTTAGTTCTGGCGGTTTCAGTTGACGAAATGTTAAGACAGGTACCACGATGGCCTGATTTATTTGAGTCCAAGACTGGGGAAAATCGCCAAGAACAGTGTGTATCATATTCTCCTCTTCTACAGGTGGAGAGGTTCCGTGATCTGTTTCCCTCTCTCTCAACTTATCAGGGCATATTTTAAGGTGGTCTCTTGATATTGCCGTTGAGGTTTCCCATCCATCTTTGCTGATGAGACAGACCTTCGTATTGTCAAAATTGGATGGCAGGATGGTATACGGTTCCGCTTCCCATTGGTCGTCAAGCTTGTGTAATCACCTTTTCCGTTTGAGTACTTGCTCACCGGGTGACAAGGGAATTGCATGCTGGTTGTAGTCTCTTTCTTGTTTTTGTCTGGCTTGGGCGAGACTTCTTTCCATGCATTCCTGTATTTTGCGGTACCTTTGCTGCCTTTCTGCATCCCAATCTGCATCTGGCGAGGTATCTTTTGGGGTTAGGACCCCCATGTCTAGATCAACAGGTAACTTGCTAGATCTTCCTCGCATCAGGTACGCTGGATTGCAGTTAGTGGAATTTACTGGGATGTGGTTGTACATGTCTACCAAGTCAGGCAACTTTGTTGGCCACAAGTTCCGTTCCTCCACAGGCAAGATCTTCAGTAAGTCGATTACCACTTGGTTCATCTTCTCACACATCCCGTTGGTTTGTGGATGGTATGGGGTGGTTCTGATCTTCTTACATCCGTACAGATTGCAGAACTCCTGGAACACCTCCGCTTCAAATGCTGGTCCCTGGTCGGTCAGTACCTTCTCTGGGTACCCATGTGGTCTACAGAAGTACTGCTGGAAGGTTTTGGCGGCCGTCCTGGCCGTTAGATCTTTGACAGGCACAACTACCAGGAATCTGGAGTAGTGATCCACGATGGTAAGAGCGTAGACATAGCCTGACCGGCTAGGTGTTAGCTTCACATGATCTAGCGCGACCAGTTCGAGCGGCCGTTTGGTGATGATGGGCTGCAAGGGAGCCCATTGGCTGTCACAGTCCTTCCTGCATAGGCTACATGGGCCACATTCTCGACCCCACTTCTCGATGACTTTCTTCATGCCAATCCAGTAGAACCTCCCTCGGAGTAGCCTCTCCAACTTCCTCCATCCGAAGTGTCCGGCCCCATTGTGGTACGCTCCCAGAACCATTGGCGCATCTTGCCTTGGAACCACTATCTGCCATACCAATTCATGAGTGCATGGGTCGATGCTTCTCCGGCACAGCTTACCATCGTGAATAAACAGTTTGCCTCTCCCCTTCCACAGCTGTTGTGTCTCTTGTGGATCATCCGGGCCGGGATGCAAACCTGCCTGCGTCAGGAGCTCTTTCACCCGACAGACCATGAGGTCACCATCCTGGGTCTCTGCCCATCCGTGGTGGGGCAGGGGATTCAGCGTGGCGTCCTGCTTGTTCTTGTGCCTGTTCTTCACATGATGGGAACACTGAGTGGCTTTGGGGCGATGGAAAGCGGGCAGCTCTGCCTCTTCAAGTGCCTCCGGGTCTTCCCCAGTTTCTGGCAAGTTGGGCATCTGGGACAAGGCATCGGCGTTCGCATTCTTGTGCCCTGCCCGGTACTTGATGGTGAAGTCATAATTGGACAGCCGGGCCATCCACCGCTGTTCCAAGGCACCGAGTTTTGCTGTGTCCAAATGCGTTAGTGGATTATTTTCCGTGAAGACGGTGAATTTTGCTGAGGCCAGGTAGTGCTTGAACCTCTCTGTCACTGCCCAAACGATGGCGAGGAATTCCAGCTTAAAGGAACTGTAGTTGTCAGGGTTCCTTTCAGTGGGACGAAGTTTCCTGCTGGCGTAAGCGATTACCCTCTCCTTGCCTTTCTGGACCTGGGACAACATGGCTCCCAGTCCCACGTTGCTGGCATCCGTATACAGCACAAACGGTTGGTCATATTCAGGGTAGGCCAGTACCTCTTCTCCCGTCAGTGCCAACTTTAAACAAGTGAACGATCCTTCCAGTCCCTCGTTCCAATCAAATGGGGTATTCTTACCCTTGGTTTTCTTGGATTGTCCCACCAACAGGTCTTGCAATGGCGTGGCCTTCTTGGTGAAGTCCTTGATAAACCTCCTGTAATAGCCTACCAACCCAAGGAACTGCCGGACTTCATGGAGGTTGCCGGGCTTCGGCCAGTCTTTGATCACAGTGACTTTGTCAGGGTCTGGGGCCACCCCGTCAGCACTCACTACATGGCCCAGGTACAGCACCTTGGGTTTTAGCAGATGGCATTTGGACGGTTTTACCTTTAGGCCAAAGTTGGACAGGGCTTTGAACACCTCGGCCAGGTGCTTCAGATGGTCCTCATAAGTCTTGGAGAAGACGATGACGTCGTCCAGGTATAGTAACATGGTTTCGAAGTTCTTGTGCCCTAGACAGCACTCCATGATCCTCTGGAACGTTCCCGGGGCATTGCACAATCCAAAGGGCATGTAGTTGAATTCGCAGAGACCCATCGGCGTCATGAAGGCCGTCTTCTCCTTGTCCGCCTCTGCCACGGGAACCTGCCAGTACCCACTTGTGAGATCCAAGGTAGAGAAGTAGTTAGCAGATTTTAAAGCAGCCAGGGACTCCTCTATCCTGGGCAGTGGGTATGCATCCTTATGTGTAATGCGATTTAGCTGCCTATAATCAACACACATCCTCATTGTGCCATCTTTCTTCCTAACGAGGACTAATGGAGCTGCCCAGGGGCTACAACTGTCTCTCACTACCCCAGCCTCCTTCATCTCTCGCAACATGTCTTTAGCACACTGATAATGAGCTGGGGGTACAGGATGGTATCTCACCCTGTAGGCCCCCTGTTTCTGGTGAGATGGGGTAGAGTCAGTGCCCACGTGCAATTCCCGACACCAATCTTTCAGTTGCCCTGCAGAACCATTGTGTCACGATCCCTGATACCTACCTGTCCAGCCGGCGCGCTCCCGGCGTCCCCTCTTCCTCCTCTGGATCCGGCTTCTCGGCCTCCCGGCGCGTCACCGGTCAGCGCATGCGCCCTAGGGTCTTCCCCGCCGCTCTGCCTTCTGGGAGGTCGTGACCGGGTGGCCCCGCCTCCAATATGGCGGCGCCCACCGGGTATTTCTGTTCGGCGCTTCCTCAGGTAAGCGCCTGCGTATCTTCGTTACTTCTCCGTTTGTTCCAGCGTTATATTCAGGCCCGTCCTAGGGATAGCTTCTGTGTTCCGTGCTTGCTGTGCTCTCGGTTCCTCCGGCTCTCTCTTGCTTCCATCGTTCTCTTATTACCCCTGCTTCAGCCTTCTGTTTATATTTTCGTATTTTTCTTTTTCAGTACTCCGCCTGGTCATCCTCGTCATCCTCAGCGGTCCTGTTCCTCTGCTTCACCCAGTCGTCCCTTTTGCTCCTGCAGTTGCGGTTCCATCCTCCCTGGGCCTGCTCCTAACACTCCCTGTATAGGGGGTGTGTTGTGAATTCCGTTCTCGGGCTCCCTCCTGTGGTCATGAGTGGTACTTTGTGAGTTCTGTTCATGGCTCCCTCTGGTGGCTTTGAGTGTTACGGCTGGTCTGTAGCTGGACCCCAGCTGCCTCGTTTCCTGCTAGGCTTGCTGCCTATTTAACTCCATCTGGACCTTTACTTGTTGCCTGCTGTCGTTGTATTCAGTACTGGTTCAGATCTCTCTGGGACTTCCCTTGTGACCTGTCTCCTCGTGGAGAAGCTAAGTTCATGCTAGTCCATTTTTGTTCATTGCTTTCTGAAAATGTTTCTCAGTATATGATGAGTTCAGTCCAGCTTGCTTATATGCTATTTGATTGCTAGCTGGAAGCTCTGGGGTGCGGAGTTGCGCCCCTCACATCGTGAGTCGGTGTGGGGGTCTTTTTGTATTCTCTGCGTGGATAATTTTGGTAGTATTTTATACTGACCGCACAGATTCCTTGCTATCTTCTGACTATTTAGTTATTAGAGGGCCTCATTTGCTAAAACCTGTTTTCATTTCTATGTTTGTGTTTTCCCCTTATCTCACCGTTATTATTTGTGGGGGGCTGCTCTCACTTTGGGGAAAATTTCTCTGAGGCAAGTGAGGCTTTGTTTCTCTCTAGGGGTAGCTAGTTTCTCAGGCTGTGAAGAGGCGTCTAGGCCTAGTTAGGTACGCTCCACGGCTGCCTATAGTGTGTGTTGATAGGATTAGGATTGCGGTCAGTAAAGTTCCCACATTCCCAGAGCTTGTCCTTATTTTTGGTTTACTTATTTGGTCAGTTCATGTGTTCCTAACCACCAGAACCATAACAGGGGTGCACCCATGAGGTTTGCTCGCCCTAGGGGGCTCTGGGACCGTGACCCAGAGGGTCCACTTCCGGGTTCACCTCGTCTCTCTGCCTCACCCCCGTGTAGCGTGATAGTATACGCAGGCCGTGGATCCCGCTGGAGCCACTGCTGCTCAGAAAGAATTGCTCTTTCTTCGCGAAAATCAGTCCGGTATGATGGCCTTTATGAAGTCGATGGACTCTTGTTTGTCCTCACTTCAATCTTCCGATCCCGGGAATGCTTCTTTGTTGCTAAATTTGCAGCAGGAGTTGGCGCAGCAGCGTGACACCCAAACGCAAATTTTGGCTTATCTGGCCGCTATAGATTCTCGCCTTCTCTCTCTGCAGTCTCCTTCGCCTACTGTCGCTCAGGTTCCCGCTTCTCACGCACCTCCCCGTCTGGCCAAACCCCCACGTTAATGGAGATCCCAAAGTATGTCGGGGATTCCTAAATCAGTGTCATCTCCATTTTGAGCTCTTGCCCTTGCAGTACCCCACCGATCGAGATAAAATAGCCTTCATAATTTCTCATCTCGAGGGGAGTGCATTGGCATGGGTAAATCCTCTCTGGGAACATGACAATCCTCTAATGTCACACTTAGCTGATTTCCTTGAAACGTTCCGTCGAGTGTTCGACGAACCAGGTCATCTGGCCTCAACTACTGAGTCCCTGTTCAGTTTACAGCAGGGGGTCCTATCTGTCGGTCAGTACGCCATTCAGTTCCGCACTTTATCTTCTGATCTTGGGTGGAATAATGAGGCTTTGGTAGGGGCATTCTGGCGTGGACTATCCGGGTGCATAAAAGATGAGTTGGCAGGTCGGGATACTCCTACCAATTTGGAGGATCTGATATCCTTGGCTACCCGTATTGACCTCCGATTTCAAGAATGAGCACGTGAGAAAAGGACTCCTCGTCTCTCCCTGCCTATACGAACACCACCCAGTCCTAGACCCAGAGTATCTACCTCCGAACCGGCGCCTGAGCCGATGCAAGTAGATCGGCTCAAGATGTCTGAGCAACGGCACCAGGAAAGACTCACTCAGGGGCTATGTTTCTACTGTGGTAGTTCTTCCCATCTCCTCCGTGCTTGTCCTGTTCGTCCGGAAAACTCCTCCGCCTAGGTCAGGTAAGAGAGGCCTCCCTAGGTGCATGTGGTACCTCTCTACCCCTTACGCTTTCTGTCCTACTTCTTGTCTCTGGTAAACGCTATTCCCTGCAAGCTTACATTGACTCGGGTGCAGCTGGGAATTTTATCAGACTAGAGGAGGTTGTAAGATTTTCTGTTCCAGTTAAGACTCTAGAAAGCCCTCTTTTTCTTGCATCAGTGGACGGCAAGCCCTTGCAAGAAACTATAACCCAGGTCACACAAGTAGTAGAACTTCAAGTAGGGGTTTTACACAAGGAGAAAATTGCGTTTTACGTTTTAGCCAATATTTCCCATCCTGTACTTTTAGGCTTACCGTGGTTGCGGACCCATGAGCCCGCGTTAGATTGGCATAATGGCAATATTCTCTCATGGGGGGATTCCTGTCAGGCTCGGTGTCTGTTGTCGGTACGTCCTGTGGGTGACTCTTGTTCTTCCCTTGCCCTTCCTGGTCTGCCTCCTGCTTACTCTTCCTTTTCTGATGTTTTCAATAAAAGGGAAGCGGAGAATCTTCCTCCACATCGGTCCTACGACTGTCCTAAAGACCTGGTTCCTGGTACCATGCCTCCGCGAGGAAGAATCTACCCCCTCTCACCTGCGGAGACTCAAGCCATGTCGGAGTACGTTTGGGAGAACCTTGCTAGAGGTTTCATAAGGAAGTCCACTTCTCCAGCAGGAGCCGGTTTCTTTTTTGTCAAGAAAAAAGACGGCTCACTTCGTCCATGCATAGACTATAGAGGTTTGAACAACATAACGGTGAAGAATAAATATCCTTTACCTTTAATCTCTGAACTCTTTGACCGCTTAAGAGGAGCACGAGTCTTCACTAAGTTGGATCTTCGAGGTGCTTACAACCTGGTTCGAATTCGTGCAGGGGATGAATGGAAGGCCGCATTTAACACCCGTGACGGCCATTATGAGTACTTGGTGATGCCTTTTGGTCTCTGTAACGCTCCCGCTGTGTTCCAAGAATTCGTAAATGACGTCTTCAGAGATTGCCTTTATATCAGTGTCGTAGTCTATCTTGACGACATACTAATCTTCTCTCCGAATCTCTCCTCCCATCGACATGATGTCCGTCTTGTTTTACAACGCCTCCGAGAGAACCACCTTTTTGCCAAGATCGAAAAATGTGTTTTCGAACAATCAAGTGTACCTTTCCTGGGATATATTGTTTCTGATGCCGGTCTGAAGATGGATCCAGCTAAGGTGTCTGCAGTTCTGGATTGGCCACAGCCTGTTGGAGTTAAAGCCATTCAATGTTTCCTCAGCTTCGCCAATTACTATAGACAATTCATTCCACATTTTTCTTCGTTAACCAAACCCATCTCAGCTCTTACTCGCAAAGGACTTGCTTCCAACAACTGGACCTCGGAGGCACAAAATGCATTTCTAACTTTAAAACAAAGATTTGCTGTAGCCCCGGTGCTTCATCGTCCTGATGTCAATAGACCCTTCGTTCTTGAAGTGGATGCATCTTCCGTGGGAGTCGGAGCAGTCCTCTTACAGAAGTCAGCTTCTGGACGTGTCATCACATGTGGTTTCTTCTCCAAATCATTTTCCTCTTCGAAACATAATTACTCAATCGGAGACAAGGAACTATTAGCCATTAAGTTGGCCTTAGAAGAGTGGCGATATCTCCTCGAGGGGGCCGTTCACCCCTTCACTATATTTACGGACCATAAGAACCTAGCCTATGTACAATCTGCACAAAGACTTAACCCTCGACAGGCCAGATGGTCCCTGTTTTTTGGACGTTTTGATTTTGAACTCCATTTCCGTCCTGGAGACAAAAATGTCAGAGCTGATGCTCTCTCACGGTCCTCTCAACCTTTGGATGAGGTGGAGAGTCCTGCACATATTATTGAACCGGCTAGGATCATTTCCGTTGCTCCTCTGGAAGTACTTTCCCCTCCTCCTGGGAAGACCTTCGTGGCAAGCAAGGACAGAAGACGAGTTCTGCTCTGGGGTCACTCCTCCAAATTTGCCGGGCACGCGGGAGTCAAGAAGACACTCCGTCACTACTGGTGGCCATCCTTTCGTCAAGACATCCTGGATTTCATTGCCTCGTGTCCCTCTTGTGCTAAAAATAAGGTTCCTTGGCAATTGCCTACCGGACTCTTACATCCGCTTCCTGTACCTTCTAGTCCTCGGAGTGATATTGCCATGGACTTTATTACGGATCTCCCTCGCTCCTCTAATTGCTCCGTTATCCTGGTGGTAGTGGATCGATTTTCAAAAATGGCCCTCTTCATACCCTTGTCTGGATTGCCATCTGCTCCCGAATTGGCGAAGATCTTCATCCTTCATATCTTCCGACTTCATGGCTTTCCTCGTCATATCGTTTCTGATCGTGGAGTCCAGTTCACTGCTCGCTTTTGGAGAGCTCTGTGTGGCTTAATGAAGGTGACTTTAGATTTCTCCTCCGCTTATCATCCTCAGTCCAATGGCCAAGTGGAGCGCATCAATCAAGTTCTCACGTCCTATTTACGACATTTCTCCAATGCCCATCAGGATGATTGGGTCTCCTTGCTTCCATGGGTTGAATTTGCCTACAACAATCACCCTTGTGAGTCTTCTTCTAAATCTCCATTCTTTGTGGTTTTTGGGCAGCACCCTAGCATTCCTTTTCCCATTTCCTGCACTTCAGGCATACCGGCAGCTGATTCTTTGTCCCAGGAGTTCTCCAAAATTTGGCAAGAGACCAAGGAGTCGCTTCTTAAGGCCAGTGATCGTATGAAAAGGTTTGCAGATAAGAGACGTCTTGATGCTCCTCCATATCAAGCGGGGGATAAGGTGTGGCTCTCCTCTCGGTACATTAGGTTGAAAATCCCTTATCATAAACTTGGTCCTCGCTACATTGGCCCCTTTGAAATTTCCAACCGAATTAATGATGTGGCATATAAGTTAAAATTACCCGCTTCTTTGCGTGTTCCTAATGCCTTTCATGTCTCGCTTCTTAAACCTGCTGTATTTAATCGTTTTCACTCTTCTTCTCCTTTTGTCCCATCTTTTTCTTCTCCCGACGAACAGTTCGAGGTGAGGGATATTCTAGCCCAGAAAACGGTTAAGGGTCGGACGTTGTTTCTGATTGACTGGAAGGGTTTTGGTCCTGAGGAGAGATCTTGGGAACCTCGAGAAAACATCTATGCACCCCATATTTTGAAGAGGTTTCTTTCCAGTTCTAGGAGGAGGGGGAGTAAGAGAGGGGGTACTGTCACGATCCCTGATACCTACCTGTCCGGCCGGCGCGCTCCCGGCGTCCCCTCTTCCTCCTCTGGATCCGGCTTCTCGGCCTCCCGGCGCGTCGCCGGTCAGCGCATGCATCCTAGGGTCTTCCCCGCCGCTCTGCCTTCTGGGAGGTCGTGACCCGGTGGCCCCGCCTCCAATATGGCGGCGCCCACCGGGTATTTCTGTTCGGCACTTCCTCAGGTAAGCGCCTGCGTATCTTCGTTGTTACTTCTCCGTTTGTTCCAGCGTTATATTCAGGCCCGTCCTAGGGATAGCTTCTGTGTTCCGTGCTTGCTGTGCTCTCGGTTCCTCCGGCTCTCTCTTGCTTCCACCGTTCTCTTATTACCCCTGCTTCAGCCTTCTGTTTATATTTTCGTATTTTTCCTTTTCAGTACTCCGCCTGGTCATCCTCGTCATCCTCAGCGGTCCTGTTCCTCTGCTTCACCCAGTCGTCCCTTTGGCTCCGGCAGTTGCGGTTCCATCCTCCCTGGGCCTGCTCCTAACACTCCCTGTATAGGGGGTGCACCCATCAGGTTTGCTCGCCCTAGGGGGCTCCGGGACCGTGACCCAGAGGGTCCACTTCGGGGTTCACCTCGTCTCTCTGCCTCACCCCCGTGTAGCGTGATACATTGTTCTCCACCGGATTGGATGGGACCAAGGGTCCGGGTGCCTGTATCACACTATTATTAACAGTAAACAGTTTGGCAAGTGTGGCATATTTGGTTAGGTGGACTTCTTCCTCCCCACAATTAAGAACACGTACTGGCACCCTCCCCTTGCGGACGACAACTACCCCTCTGGCTGTTAGGAGGGTAGGCCTATTATCTGAATATACAGGTTCTACCAGGGCCTGATAGTCCTTACCCCTGAGGCCTATGGCTGCTGGACACCATATTAACATTTCACTCCTGGGGGGTATCGCAATGGGGTTTGAATCACTCACTGTGACACGACCAATTTCACCACCAGTCAGCTCCACCTGCTGTCTCTGCATCAGAGCCCTGATTTCTTTCTGCAGGGCACGTTGTTCACTGTAACCAGCTGTTTCTGCTACCTGCTGTAACAGGACAATAACTTCTGCAAGACAATTTTCTATAACACTAGTACCAATGGTCATCATGGGATTACATTCACATCAGTCATTGTCAACAATTACAATCCCTTGGGCCTCCAATTCTACCCGCCCCACTTTAATGGTGACCTCTTTGTACCCCACTTGTGGCAATGGCTGACCATTATTGGCTATTATGGTGAAATCATCATCGGGGCCACGAGTAATGTCGGTGTCCTCCCAATAACGTTTATAAAGGATGTAAGGCATTGTCATCACCTGAGAACCGGTGTCCAGCAAAGCGTTCATGGGGATACCGTCGATCACGATGGGAAGAACTGGTCGCCCTCCAATGTATTTGGCTCTCCAATTTTGCGGGCCTGATCGTCCTACTCCTGGGGGTTGGCCCTCTGCCCCAGGGGTTGCTCGTTTAAATGACAGTACCTTGCAAGGTGGCCCACCTGGTGGCAGCGGCGGCAGATAGGTCGTCCGTCCCGATGAAAGCGATCGTCGTCCCTGCCTCTGGTCGGCGGAATCCTCCTCTGTCGCTGCCAGGGGACATCTCTGGAAGCCAGCTGGATCTTCTCCTTGGGGGCCTCCTGTAGCTCCTGCATCTGGAGGCGTAGTCCTGCAGGGGAATCGTCCTCCAGGATCTGGGCATCGGCCTCGGCGGCAATTGGGGCATCTGGCGCCACCTCCTGGTGGTACGTGAGAGCTTGACACCTGGGAAGTACTGCACGGCTGGGCTGTCGCTCCTGTAGCGCCTGGATGGCTTTATCTTTGAATTGCGCGAAAGTCAGGTCTGGATCCTGCATGGCCAGGAAGTGCAGTTGGGCCCTTTGGTGACTGCACAGGAGCCCCTCGATCAACCGCTCTTTCAGGAGTTTATCCTCATCTTGCATGCTGTTTGGGTCATTCTGTTTGATGGCCCGCAGTGCCTCCTGGAGATTAAGGGCATAGTCCCATAAGCTATCCTGCGGCCTCTGCTTGCACCCATAGAACGTCAATTTAATTTCTGTAGTGGTACGGGTGTCAAAGGTGGTTGTAAGCTTTGCAAAGACCTGCTGCGCAGCTCTCTTATCCGCGGCGGGCCAGGACTTCACTTCCCTCAGAGCCGCTCCAAAGAGTTGGCCTGTTATCATATGAACTTTCTGAGGCTCTGTCATGGGATAAAACTCAAGCAGGCTGCAGATCCCTTCTTTAAAGTAAGTTAATGTATGTGATTCTCCAGAGTATCGCGGGAGCCAGGCTGCTCCAGGTAGGTACGGCATGGAGAAGGGCATTATGGCCTCTGTAGCCGCGGTAGTAGTCGGCTGGCTGCTGGGGGCGGCAAGCTCTGCGGAACCCGGCGGTGGTACAAGGCCTGCGGCTGCGCCTACTGCGGGGCCCGGAGGTGCCCCCGAGTCTGCGGCTGCGACCGCCGCCTCCGCTCCTCCTGGATCAGACATGGCCGCTCCTCCCCTCTGCTAACCTGGTGGAAGTCGGGGTTCCTCTTCCGGGATCGGCGCCTCTCCGCGTCTTCTTGTTCCGCGCTCTTTTCGGCCGGCTCCACCCATGAAGCTATGGCTCCTCCCCTCGTGCCCCACACGGCGCAGCGATGGCGGATTTTGGCGGCAAATAGCAATACACTCATTTGTTCAGATTGGCCTACCGCCTCAACGCATTAACCTAATTATCCCTGTGTGGCCTATTAATAAAAAACAACAACATAATCACGTTCCTCCATCATGTTCTCATACACTTTATGCAGTTAATAGCCTCTGTGTCTGTACTGTTACATACTTAGGCAGTTAACTGGTTCATGCAGCTTTACATGAACACCCGAGCCTTACACTATGGCTGGTCCAAATAACTAAAGCAATTGTTACCATCCACCTCTCGTGTCTCCCCTTTTCCTCATAGTTTGTAAGCTTGCGAGCAGGGCCCTCATTCCTCCTGGTATCTGTTTTGAACTGTGATTTCTGTTATGCTGTAATGTCTGTTGTCTGTATAAGTCCCCTCTATAAGTTGTAAAGCGCTGCGGAATATGTTGGCGCTATATAAATAAAATTATTATTATTATTATTATTAATACACAGTCTTTGCAATAAATCACGGTTCAAGCACAATTCAATCACAGTTCCAAGGCACACATGACCTGATTCCTCAGGCTTAAGTAGATCCTGTTCGTGACGCCAAGTTTGGAGCTGCCCCCAAGCGCAGGGCAGCGGGGTACTCGGTACCGGGTCTCTCTCGATTCTGGGGATGTCACGGTGGCCCGACCCGGTCCGTGGCCCTGCTAAGGGGCGTCCAATTAAAGGTGTAGGTGACGGTGTAGGTCGCAGTAAATAACGAGGACACAGGGTTGCAGTCTCTTTACCTCTTTACTGACGGCTTCGGCATCCGCAATCCAGAGCACTGTTAACAGGGCTGAAGGCACATCCAGAGTTCCTTTTTCAGGTGGAAATCAGTGGCCTTCCTACCAGCGCCTGTGTGTTGTAGTACTTCCCTGCTGAGCACCACGGGATAGTCCTCACAACTGTCGTGTATGTTTCTGTTCTTTCTCTCTCCGTCCCCCAGATGATATGGATAGGACGCACCCGTATGATGGGGTAGGCCTGGAGTTATTTTATAGGGACCCTAGAGACGCCCCTCTCCCACAATTGCCTCCGTTGTCTTCATTAGGTGAAAAAGGTGAGACAGCCAACCTAAAGTTAACTGCCCTGCCGTTGGTTCAAAGTAATGCGTAGAGTCTATTACTTCCTCGGCGTTCCAGCCACCGGCTACGCGCCTCAGAAGGATGTTGCTGATCTTGAGGCACGACTCCTTCTGGTTCTATCTCCTTTGTGCTGTGATCCCGTTTCTCACTTCTCCTGTTATGATCCGGTGACCTTGGAGCCGCATGGACTTTCTCAGGAGGAGGTGGAACCTGTACTGACCGCAAACCCTAAACTGTCACCGCAACTAGAAGTAGCCGTGGGGTGTACCTAACACATCCTAGACACCTCGACACAGCCGGAGGACTAAATACCCCTATAGATGGAAATGGGAATTCTATCTTGCCTCAGAGCAGAACCCCAAAGGATTGGCAGCCCCCCACAAATATTGACTGTGAGTATTAGAGGAAAGACACACGCAGGCAGAAATCAGGATTTAGCAAAAGAGGCCACACTAGCTAAATAGGAAAGGATAGGACAGAATACTAAGCGGTCAGTATTAAAACCCTAAAAATATCCACAGCAGATAATACAAAAATTCCACCAACTAACTAAAGACATGGAATGTATATCTGCATCTCCTGAGAATCCAACTAGACTGAAATATCCAAACACAGTCTAAAGGCCCCGTCACACATAGCGATTTACCAACGATCACGACCAGCGATACGACCTGGCCGTGATCGTTGGTAAGTCGCTGTGTGGTCGCTGGGGAGCTGTCACACAGACAGCTCTCTCCAGTGACCAACGATCAGGGGAACGACTTCGGCATCGTTGAAACTGTCTTCAATGATGCCGAAGTCCCCCTGCAGCACCCGGGTAACCAGGGTAAACATCGGGTTACTAAGCGCAGGGCCGCGCTTAGTAACCCGATGTTTACCCTGGTTACCAAAAAAAACAAACCGTACATACTCACCATCTGATGTCCGTCAGGTCCCTTGCCGTCTGCTTCCTGCTCTGACTGAGTGCCGCCGTACAGTGAGAGCAGAGCGCAGCGGTGACGTCACCGCTGTGCTGTACTTTCACTTTCACTTTGCGGCGCTCAGTCAGTGTGGGAAGCAGACGGCAAGGGACCTGACGGACATCAGATAGTGAGTATGTACTGTTTTTTTTTTTTTTACATTTACGCTGGTAACCAGGGTAAACATCGGGTTACTAAGCGCGGCCCTGTGCTTAGTAACCCGATGTTTACCCTGGTTACCAGTGAAGATATCGCTGGATCGGTGTCACACACACCGATTCAGCGATGTCAGCGGGACCTCAACGACCAAAAAAAGGTCCAGGCCATTCCGACACGACCAGCGATCTCGCAGCAGGGGCCGGGTTGCTGGTACGTGTCACACATAGCGAGATCGCTACTGAGGTCGCTGTTGCGTCACAAAACTTGTGACTCAGCAGCGATCTCGCTAGCGATCTCGCTATGTGTGACGGGGCCTTTAGCTGGACAAGAAAAAACATTGAATAGTACTGAATTGTAAAGCACACAGCATGTGTGCTGTAGAAACAAAACCAGACACTTATCTTTGCTGATTTGGCAGCAGGGCAGGAGGAACCAGACAGAGATGCAAAACCTCCAAGAACAATGGACAACTGGCAAGGGCTAATGAATCCTGCACACCTAAATATCCCAGTCAGAGCTGCAATCAGCAGGGACACCTGCCCAGGATTGCAACCCAAGGACAACTGCATTACTACCAACAACCACCGGAGGGAACCCAAGAGCAGAATTCACAACATTCTCCACAATATACTTCGCTTCGTGTCCTTTCTTAGGAGTCTGCCGCTATAAGGCACAGGCACGGCTCCGTAACGATCTGTCTGTGCTACGCCGCTGTCAGGATCCCACCCCTGACAGGTCCTCTCTCGAACTCTCCCCAGCTACTTTCTTCCTAACTTCCTATCCAACCCCCCAGTTTTACCCATGTGTGAGGAGTGGCCTAGTAGATAGGACCCTTTGCTCCCCCTGGTGGCCGGAGTGTGAAGTGTAATGTGTGTCTGTGATACCTGCAAGGTGAACTCTTTTAGTGCAATCAGACGTACCATCACTCCCTTTGGTGGAAGTGCGACGTTACTGCAACTACCAGATTCTGGGGCGCTGCACTAGTCCATGCCCTCATCATCTACCTCCTTGACTACTGCAACCTCCTGCTCTGTGGCCTCCCCTCTAACACTCTCACACCCCTCCAATCTATTCTAAACTCTGCTGCCTGACTAATCCACCTGTCCCTCCTCTATTTCCTGGCCTCTCCTCTGCCAGTCCCTGGACTGGCTCCCCATTATCCAAAAACTCCAGTTCAAAACCCTAGCCATGACATACAAATCCATCCACAAACTGTGTCCTCCATAAATCTGTGACCTCGTCTCCCGGTACTTACCTGCACGCAACCTCCAATCCTCACAAGACCTTCTTCTATGCTCCCTTCTTACCTCCTCTTCCCACAATCACATACAAGATTTCTCCTGCGCATCCCCCATAGGGCTTGTTTTCACTTGCGAGAAACACGTCCGTGTCTCGCATGTGGAAACCAAGCTCTGGCGCTGGAACTCCAGAGCGGAGCGTGCAGCCGCATAGGAACACATGGAGCTGCACGCTCCGCTTCAATGTGCCGGCGCCAGAGCTCGGTTTCCACATGCGAGACACGGACGTGTTTCTCACAAATGGAAACAAGCCCATACTCTGGAACTCTTTACCTCAAGACATAAGACTTTCGCCTACCATGGAAACCTTCAAAAAGAAACTGAAGACCTACCACTTCCGACAAGCCTACAACCTGCATTAACCACCAATCGACCAAACCTCTGCACGACCAGCTCTATCCTCGCCTACTGTATTCTCACCCATCCCTTGTAGGTTGTGAGCCCTCGAGGGCAGGGTCCTCGCTCCTCATGTACCAGTCGTGACTTGTATTGATTAAGATTATTGTACTTGTTTTTTATTATGTATAGCCCTCCTCACATGTAAAGCACCATGGAATAAATGGCACCATGATAATAAATAATAATAATAATAATAATAATAATAATAATAAAGTTCATCAAGGACTTTTTTGCAGTGGCCAAACCGCTTATGGATATGACCAGGAAAGGAGCAAACTTATCCAAATGGTCTAAAAGTACATGACAGGCGGTTTGCGTTAGTATTTTGCACCTGTGCTGCCCCCGCCTTTATCATAGGGGTCTGCTGAATCCTTCTATTGCAATGGTAATCTGACCTAGTGTTGCTAAGGCTTTGTCTTTTCTGTGATGTTTTTTGACATTTTCTCCTTTTCTGTGAGTCGTTTTAAATTTTAGTGTTTTGAAGCATCCTTAGAACCAGCATGAGCTGAATTATTTTTATTTTCACAACACGTTTGAATCTTGGACTACTGTATTTTTCAAGTGAAAAAAAAACAATTGCATAGCAAGTGCTCAAGGGCATTCACCTTTGGTCATCGGCTATAGCCTGGTTGGCTCCAGATGCCTCCCATTGTCTATTTTATCAATTTCCTTGTTCTATGCACTGACTACTTGCATTCCATGCTATTCTTCTCTACAACAATTATCACTGGACAGCTCTTCCCTTACTCCTGCCTCTGCTGCATGTCTTTTCACCTCTCTTCCCTGCTTTTTGCTTGTCCCTTCTTCCTCTTCCTCCTCTTCTTTTTTTTCCCTCATTATTTCTTTTTTATTTCCTTTGCAATCCCATTATGAGTCCACTCCTCAATTTCCTCTCCTTACCCTCACCTTGCCCTCCGCTTCTTTTTTTTGTTGAAATTTTCTTGTGGGTGCTTTGTTCAATTTCAATTACACTTTCAGCCTTTTTGCTATCAAATGTTTTTAAAAAAAAATCACATAGAAAAAAGCAGTGATGATTACCCGCTGAAGCCTCCAAACAAATGCACTAGCAGGGTGTGGCGGACACGATTAATGATGGCAAAAACACAGGTGCAAAAAATACCGATGAAACAACCACTTTCAATCCAGTGTTGGCTGTTTGGCATTAGTGCACAAAAAGATAAGCGATAATAGTCTGTATGTGGCATTGTTCACACAGGCAATGCAGAGCATCTGGTTTACAGCCTATTACTAACGCACATACAGGCAGGCCGCCCAGTGATACAAAATGCATGCTGTGTGAATAGAGGCCTACAGTTTACAGAGCCATCTTGGTCCGTCTGCACCCTGCTAGATAAAGTGCAAAAATAAACCACATATCAATGTATGTAAGGTATTAGTTTATATTGGGGCCTCAATACGTAAGCTGGCATCCCGGGTCAAGGGTCCTTACATTTTGCCAGTCCTAACGCTAAACATTGAGTAAAAATCCTCCAAAAAATTGAAAAAAATCACAGAGAAAAAAGCAGAGATGATTACCCGCTGAAGCCTCCAAACAAATGCACAGGGTGCAGCGGACCCGATACATGATGGCAAAAACACAGGTGCAAAAAATAACGATGAAAGTCTTAGTTACTCACCGGTTAACGGTGTTTTTCGGAGTCCATGACAGCACCACAGAGAGAGGGGATCCGCCCTTCAGGAACAGGAAACCTACAGATACATAAGGGTGGCACCTCTCCCACGCATCAGTTGGTTTACAGAGCACAAGAGGACCACCAAGGTTAATAGCATAGTTAATGAACAACGATACTACTACTAACTATTCACTACCCGTGAATTATATAAACTAAGGAAGAGGTGTACACCCAGAACTTAAGAAAACGGGAGGGTATGTACGGGTGCTGTCATGGACTCCGAAAAACACCGTTAATCGGTGAGTAACTAAGACTTTATCGGTCGTCCATGACAGCACCACAGAGAGAATTTCAGAGAGTAACTGTTTTAGGGAGAGACTACGGCTTGCAGCACCCTTAAACTGAAAGAGAGGTCAGAAGAGGCACCCCCAGGTTTAATCTATAGTGGTTATAAAAAGTGTTTGGAGAAGACCAAGTAGCAGCCTTACAAATTTGGTCGATCGACACCTCCAACCTTTCCGCCCACGAGGCCGCCATAGCTCTAGTGGAATGCGCTTTTAGACCTCCAGGTTTGCCTTTTGAGATGTATGCCAGCGAAATAGCCTCCCTGATCCATCTAGCTAATGTAGATTTTGATGCTCTATGACCTTTCCTGCTACCCTGATAGGACACGAATAGGGCGTTATCTATTTTCCAAGGATCAGTCACTGCTAGATACTCCAGGATACATCTTTTTACATCTAAAGTGGGTAGTTTCCTTTCCTTATCATTAGTAGGATTAGGGAGGAAAGATGGAAGAACTATCTCCTGTGTTCTGTGGAATCTGGACACTACCTTAGGAAGATATGCTGGATCAGGGGACAGTATTACTCTATCATCCCTAAGTTGCATGTAAGGGGGAACCCTGGATAACGCCTGGATGTCGCCTATCCTACGCGCTGACATTAGGGCCACCAGGAAGGCTACTTTAAGAGACAGATTTTTAATAGAGGCTGAAGAAATTGGCTCAAATGGGGCTTCTGTCATGGCCGAGAGGACTAGGTTTAGGTCCCACGGCATGACCCTATTCTTCACCATTGGCCTAGACCGTTTTGTCACCCTGATGAATCTGCTGACCCAGTAATTTTCAGAAATGTTGCAGCCAAAGAGAGCCCCTAAGGCTGACACCTGTACTTTAAGAGTATTTGGGGATAACCCCATATCCAACCCCTTTTGCAAAAATTCCAAAATCTGGTCTATTGGTGTTGACTGACTAGCTACTACCTCTGAGTTTTGAAGAAATCTCTTCCAGATCCTGACATAAATTTTTGTGGTGATTATTTTTCTGCTCTTCAGCAAAGTGTTAATGAGGCCCGGAGAGAACCCCCTATCTATTAACAGTGCCCGCTCAAAATCCACGCCGTCAGATGAAGGCCAACTGCCCGAGGATGGTAGACTGGGCCCTGGGATAGGAGATCCGGGATGTCTGGTAAGACCCATGGGTCGGATATTGACATAGTCCTGAGGCATGGAAACCACGCCCTTCTGGGCCAGAAGGGGGCAATTACTATAACTATGGCCTTGTCCTTCCTGATTTTCCTCACCACCAGAGGAAGTAGAGATAGGGGAGGAAAGGCGTAAGCTAGCCTGAAGTTCCAAGGTATCTTGGGAATCCAAGGTCAGGCCTAAAAATCGCTGCACTGTCATGGGTTGTAACCGTGATTTTTTGACATTTAGCAACCACCCCAGACGCTCCAGGGCAGACATTACTTTATGTAATTGTTCTAGACAGTGATCTGCCGTTTTACCCACGATAAGGAGATCGTTGAGGTAGGGGATTACCAGAATGTCAGACTCCTGTAGGTGGGCCATAACTTCAGCCATTACCTTAGTAAATACCCGAGGGGCGACCGATATACCAAAAGGGAGGGCCCTATACTGGAAATGTCTGACCACCCCATCCAACCGGACAGCCACCCTCAGGAATCGTTGATGTCCTGCATAAATGGGGATATGGTAATAGGCGTCCTTTAAATCCAACACCACCATAAAGCAGTTTTTAAACAGTAGTTTTATTGCGGTGTTAAAAGTCTCCATTTTAAATGATTGTACGGTCAGAAAATTGTTAAGAGCCCTAAGGTTGATAATAGTTCTGAAGGAGCTGACTGGTTTATGTATCAGGAATAAAGGAGCATTTCCTTGTGTGAACACGCCACATACAGTTTTTATCTTAGTGCATTGGTGTACCACACGGCCAATCCCTGATTGAAGGCTGGCTGTTTCATTAGGTATTGCACCTGTGCATTTGCTATTTTATTTGGGTCCGCTGCACCCTGCTTGTGCATTTGTATTGAGGCCTATTCAGACAGGTAAGCATCTCTGCCTGTTTTTGGTGTGTTTTCTTGAATTGTTCCTTTTTTGGTGTTTTTCATGTTAGTGTAGGACTGGCAAAAAGTAAGGACCCTTGACGTGGGTTGCCAGCTTCCATATTATGGCCAGGATATCAACCAATACCTTACATATATTTATATGTTTTGTTTTGCACGTATATTTTTTTGCAGGGTGCAGTTGGGCCCAAATGGTTCTGTATATTGTGGCCTCTGTTCACACAGGATGCATTTTAGCACTGGGCAGCCCGCCATAGGGCGTCATTAATAGGCTGGAGCCAGATGCTTGCATTCCTTGTGTGAACACGCCACATACAGTTTTTATCTTAGTGCATTGGTGTACCACACGGCCAATCCCTGATTGAAGGCTGGCTGTTTCATTAGGTATTGCACCTGTGCATTTGCTATTTTATTTGGGTCCGCTGCACCCTGCTTGTGCATTTGTATTGAGGCCTATTCAGACAGGTAAGCATCTCTGCCTGTTTTTGGTGTGTTTTCTTGAATTGTTCCTTTTTTGGTGTTTTTTAGGAATAAAGGAGAGTAGAACCCTCTACCCCATTCTCCTTCCGGAACCTCTGATAGGACGTTCTTATTGAGCAGGTCGTGAACGTCCGTTTCCAGGGCCACCTGTTCTGCTGGAGAGGACCTGAGTGGGGTAACTCTGAAGAAATTATGAGGAATAGAGGAGAACTGTAGCCGCCGACCCGTTGCTATTATTCCCAAAATCCAATTGCTACTGGAAATTTTGGACCAGGCCGGGTAGAAGGCAGATAGTCTACCTCCTACCGGGGCGACTAGTCATTGGGGTGGTTTTTTGATCTCACGGGATGGTTCCTGACGTCCCCCACCTCCAAACATAAATCCAGTACCTTTTTTCTTTTTATCGTCCCATCTGCTCTGGTCCCTAGCCGGTCTTCTGCGAAAGAACCTTTTCCCTGTGAACGGACGCCTATAAGAAGTGGTTGGTAGACTGGGAAATTTCTTTTTCTCGTCTCTGGCTTTCTCCAGCAGTTCGTCTAGGACTGGACCGAACAGGTATTCTCCTTCGCACGGAATAGAGCACAGACGGGATCTGGATTGAAGGTCACCTGGCCAACATTTCAGCCATAGGACCCTGCGTGCCGCATTTGATAATCCTGCCACCCTAGCCACCATCCTTGCAGAATCTGCAGATGCGTCCGCGAGAAAAGCAGTGGCATTCTGAATTGTTGGCAGGAATTTTAATATGGATTCCCTGGAGGCTCCATCTTCCAATTTAGACCCTAGTTGATCCAGCCAGACCATCATTGATCTGGCTGCACATGTCGCAGCTACTGCAGGTCTTAGAGCACCCGCCGACATCTCCCAGGTCCCTTTAAGAAACGAGTCTGCTTTCTTATCAAGAGGATCTTTTAAGGAAGCCATGTCATCAAAGGGAATAGAGGATTTTTTAGATGCCTTAGCCACCGCTGCGTCCAATTTTGGTGCCTTATCCCACGTGTTCACCAAGGGGTCATCAAAGGGATATCTCCGGTGGAAGAGAGCCCTTTTTTCCGGCTTTTTCCATTCCCTTTTGATAAGGTTTTGAACCTTGTCATTAAGCGGAAATGATTTACGCTTTTTCGGGTCTAGACCGCCAAACATTAGGTCTTGCGCTGAAAGCTCTGGCCTTTCGTCAGCCACCCCCATGGTGGATCTGACTGATTTAATCAGCTTGTCCATCTGGTCCAGCGGGAAGCAGAATCGATTAGAATCCTCTTGTGAAGAGGACGCCGAGGAGACGGAGGCTTCCGAATCATTTTCCTTTCTAGGGGTAGTAGACGAATCTGAATCTGAGATGCTAGGCTCCCTTCTTCTCTTGGAAGGCTCCCCCCCGGGACAAGGATTTTAGGGAATTTTTTACTTCTTTCCTGCTAATCTCTCTAAGGTTTGAAGTAAAATCGGGAGACTCTTCCGCCACCTATGGGAGCGGAAAAAAAACAAAACAAACCCCTATGTAATTTAACTGGTGCTACCGCTACACAATGTCCCATCGTTTTATTCCCTACCGTCTGTCGCACACACGACTGACATAGTCTCTTAGGGTAGGTGTCTGGCAAAGGGCAACCGCATAGTGCGCACTCCTTATTCTTTACTTTACCAACACATTTTCTCCCCTAAGGAAATAAACATAGGAAAAAACTGCATCAGGGTAAGTTCACGAAGATCTCTTACCCAGTCAGTAGCAGTAGGTACCGGATTACTGGGGGAGCAAAGCGGATCCTTCAGTCTAGATTTGCGACTGGGCTGGTTACTGCATCCGTGGGTCTTCGGCTGGGGGTTTGCATGGGACCTTTCTGAGGCTCTGTCCTGCTCCTGCTCCAGCAGAGCGACGGCAGCTTCTGGCTCATCCATAGCTGCAGATGGGCTCACAAGCAGCCCTGCAGCTTTCTGTTCAGCTATATATAGCCCTTCCGGATTGTGTGCAGGTGTGTGACCAGGGATCCATCCCTCCCCGTGCCGGTCACTGCCCCACTCCCTATGGCCTCTGACTGCTCCCCACGCTGCCATCGCTGCATGAGGCCACAGCACAGCGGCGTTCCTAGCAGAAGCCGGCCGGCGTTTGACTTCTGTCCCGGCCCCGCCCCCTGCGCGTCACTTCTGGTACCGGACAGTGCATACAGGGATGCGTCGGGAAGCCGGGGACACAGCGCTGTCGGCCGACCCCATGCCGCCACGCCATCGCTGCACGTGGCCACAGCATAGTGGCGTACGAAGCAGAAGCTGGCCCGCATCCGACCCCCGGTCCCCCTTCCGCGTCACTTCCGTCGGAAAGAGTGCACAGGGATGTGCTGGGAAGCCTGGGCACGGCGCCGCCGACTAACTCCACCGCACATCGCCCTGCCCCTCCGGAGGACGATGACCAGACGCAGGGGTATAGAGGCACCAGGAGACTGAATGGACCCCCGGGGGGAGAAAATACTCACCTTCGCTGGCATCTGGAGACGGACCTCCTCTGGACTCCGCTCCTCCCTGCACCGCTCACTGTTGTGGTGCCCTACACGGACTCACCGTGGTGCTTCCAGGGACCTGCACTGCCCGAGGTAGGAGACCCCCTCGCTACCTGAGTCGGACAGCCAGCCTGGGTATTAATAGATGAAACTGCAGATATCTGTAGGGCATCCTGTCCTCCAGGAACAGGAAACCAGCTGATGCGTGGGAGAGGTGCCGCCCTTATGTATCTGTAGGTTTCCTGTTCCTGAAGGGCAGATCCCCTCTTTCTGTGGTGCTGTCATGGACAACCGATAAACAACCACTTTCAATCCAGTGTTGGCTGTTTGGCATTAGTGCACAAAAAGATAAGCGATAATAGTCTGTATGTGGCATTATTCACACAGACGTGAATAATGCCACATACAGACTACTATCGCTTATCTTTTTGTGCACTAATGCCAAACAGCCAACACTGGATTGAAAGTGGTTGTTTCATCGGTATTTTTTGCACCTGTGTTTTTGCCATCATTTATCGGGTCCGATGCGCCCTGCTGGTGCATTTGTTTGGAGGATTCAGCGGGTAATCATCTCTGCTTTTTTCTCTGTGATTTTTTTTTAAATTTTTTGGAGAATTTTTAATTCCTCTTTTTGTGTCTGTGAGCTTTTACTCAAATGTTTTTTTACTTGAAAAAGAAGCTAGTCCAGTGTTGAAAAGTGGAAATAAAAAACGTTCAACTCATCTTTGTCCTACGGATTATTCATTACAGCAGCTTAGCCTAATATCGTGTTACTGTCCAAATTGGTCAAAAATAGATTTGGGCAGATTTGCTGAAATTTGGTTGGAAGATTAATTTCAGTCCAAACTGTAAATGATCCGATTGCAATGAGAAAAGTGAAAAAGTAAAAAAATGAAAAATAACTTTATACTCCCCTAGGCCATGTGCACACGTTCAGTATTTTTCGCGTTTTTTTTGCGTTTTTCCGCTATACAAACGTGATAAAAACGCGAAAAAAACGCTTACATATGCCTCCCATTATTTTAAGTGTATTCCGCATTTCTTGTGCAAATGTTGCATTTTTTTCCGAAAAAAAAGCAACATGTTCATTAAATTTGCGGAATTGCGGGGATTCCGCACACCTAGGAATGCATTGATCTGCTTACTTTCCGCATGTGGCTGTGCCCACCATGCGGGAAGTAAGCAGATCATGTGCGGTTGGTATCCAGGGTGGAGGAGAGGAGACTCTCCTCCACGGACTGGGCACCGTATAATTGGTAAAAAAAAAAGAATTAAAATAAAAAATAGTCATATACTCACCCTCTGATGGCCCCGGAGTCTTCCCGCCTCTCATCGGTGCATGCTGCCGCTTCCGTTCCTATAGATGGTGTGTGTGAAGGACCTGCGATGACATCGCGGTCACATGACCGCGATGACGTCGCGGTCACGTGACCGCGACGTCATCAAAGGTCCTGCACCACACCATCTATAGGAACGGATGCCGCTGAGGAGATCGGCTGTCTGCAGAGGGTGAGTATAACCATTTTTTTTTTTATTATTATTTTTAACATGATATCTTTTTACTATTGATGCTGCATAAGCAGCATCTATAGTAAAAAGTTGGTCACACTTGTCAAACAGTATGTTTGACAAGTGTGACCAACCTGTCAGTCAGTTTTCCAAGCGATGCTACAGATCGCTTGGAAAACTTTAGCATTCTGCAAGCTAATTTCGCTTGCAAAATGCTAAAAAAAAAAACGCGAAAAAAACGCGAAAAAAAACGCCAAAAAAAAAAAATGCGGATTTCTTGCAGAAAATTTCCGGTTTTCTTCAGGAAATTTCTGCAAGAAATCCTGACATGTGCACATACCCCCCCTATACTCCTCCGCTACAGCTCCCTTCATGTCTTGATATGAGTTGCCCTCCATGTGAATCAGGGAAACCAATCACAGGCATCATATTGACTTCAGATTGAATGGAGAGAAGGAAGAACAGAACACTGGAATAGGTGGAATAAGAAGGGGTGAGGAAAGGTGAAGGATTTTTAATCTTAAACCCAATGGAATCCAAAAAAATGGTGGCCCGCTGGATTAATGTGAATCAATTCCTGAAAAATTTGAATTAGGGAAAATCTGAATTTTGGGGAAAGTTTGTAATGAATTTGATTAATTGCGAATAATTTTTCTTTGTCTCTACATACTACCCTTGTTTGTGTAAAGGTACCTTCACACGAAACGACTTTGTAACAATATCGCTAGCAATCCGTGACGTTGCAGCGTCCTCGCTAGCGATATCGTTTAGTTTGACACGCAGCAGCGATCAGGATCCTGCTGTGATGTCGCTGGTCGCTGAATAAAGTCCAGAACTTTATTTGGTCGTCCGATCGCTGTGTATCGTTGTGTTTGAAAGCAAAAGCAACGATACCAGCGATGTTTTACACTGGTAACCAGGGTAAACATCGGGTTACCAAGCGCAGGGCCGCGCTTAGTAACCCGATTTTTACCCTGGTTACCAGCGTAAAAGTAAAAAAAACAAACAGTACATGCTCACCTGCGCGTCCCCCAGCGTCTGCTTCCTGACACTGACTGAGCGCCGGCCCTAAAGTGAAAGTGAAAGCACAGCGGTGACGTCACCGCTGTGCTGTTAGGGCCGGAGCTCAGTCAGTGTCAGGAAGCAGACGCTGGGGGACGCGCAGGTGAGTATGTACTGTTTGTTTTTTTTACTTTTACGCTGGTAACCAGGGTAAACATCGGGTTACTAAGCGCGGCCCTGCGCTTAGCAACCCGATGTTTACCCTGGTTACCCGGGGACCTCGGCATCGTTGGTCGCTGGAGAGCGGTCTGTGTGACAGCTCCCCAGCGATCAAACAGCGACGCTGCAGTGATCGGCATCGTTGTCGCTATCGCTGCAGCGTCGCTTCGTGTGAAGGTACCTTTAGTCTTTGTGTCTGAAATCAGAGATTAGAAGGTAAGCGAGTGTGAATGTTGGCATTACATAAGTGATAAATACAGTTGGGCAATTCTAGACTTTGTTTTACCATTGTCTTTAACACTCCATCCCCCATTCAAACTTCTCCCCCTTTATCTCATTGTGTTGATGAACAAGTAAGCACTACATTTCCTTTCTGGCTACGGGAATATGAAACAATGATGGCAATTAATGTGGACTTGAACAATCCAGAGAACTGTGCAGGAGCCACATGGCCACGCTGGTCCCTTGGTCTATCAATGTTTCTTTATTTTTAATGTTTGGAAATCTTAGAATTACTTTCATGGCTATAATCATATGCTTTGCTCTATAAGCCCAACTTACAATAATAATTCATTGGCGCCCACTATATCTACGTATGTAAGCAGATATTCTGGCGCCTGTACGATGTACCCATGGAGCCACTTAATATTCCATTGCTGTGGTTTATAAAATTCTACTTAGTGTAAACAAACTAAGATGTATTTTACCATTTACAAATGTTGGTCTCTAAATTATATCTCTGAGAGTGCTGGGAACTACATAATGAGTGTATAAAGTTTTCAGAATTGTCAATACCTCATTAAATGTACATTAAGCATCACTATATGCAGGCACCAAGCACAGCTGAACGTTATTCAAGCTTTTTAATCAACAGGATTGCCCATAGGATATAACTTATCTACAGTTCAACTAAGTTTAATATGTATATGAGGAAACCTAATTAAAAACATTTCAGAAAAGTGCTTCACATGATATCTTAGACATGAAAATAAAACCAAAATAAAACAAGAAAACAAAAAGAAACAAAACTTCACATAATGATGGGATTAATTCTGTACTAGTTCAGGGATATGACCCACTGTGTTATGACCCCAATGGCAGAGGGTCTCAGGAATAATGCTAAGTCAGTAAATACAGAAAACCAGCTCATAGGGCAGTGGTAACTGGGCTGACCATATAACTAATCCTAGCACCACAAATACCAGCAGCCGGGGAACGTTCCTACGTTGATCCTAGATGTCTCGCGCCAGCCGGAGAGCTAACTACCCCTAGAAGGGAAAAGAAAGACCTTTCTTGCCTCCAGAGGAAATACCCCAAAAAGTTGGATAGAAGCCCCCCACAAATAATAACGGTGAGGTAAGAGGAAAAGACAAACATAAGAATGAGCTAGGAAATTAGCAAAGAGAGGCCCACTAGCTAATAGCAGAATATAGAAAGATAACTTATATGGTCAGCAAAAAATCCTATCAAAAATATCCACACTGGAAATTCAAGAACCCCCGAACCGTCTAACGGCCCGGGGGGAGAACACCAGCCCCCTAGAGCTTCCAGCAAGGTCAGGAATCACATTTAGTACAAGCTGGACAAAAAAGATAGCAAACAAATAACCCAAAAAACAAAGAAGCAAGACTTAGCTTAATTTAGCACGAACCAGGACCAGCAAACAGGAGCAAACAGAATGTGTCTGATAACACCGATGCCAGGCACTGGACTAAGGTTCCAGGAGGTTTATATAGCAACACCCCTGAAGTAACGACCCAGCTGGGTGCAAACAGAGGGAAGGAAATCCCAGAGTAATATCACTAGTAACCACTAGAGGGAGCCAAAAAAGTCTAATTCACAACAGTACCCCCCCTTAAGGAGGGGTCACCGAACCCTCACCAAGACCACCAGGGCGATCAGGATGAGCAGCGTGAAAGGCACGAACCAAATCGGCCGCATGCACATCAGAGGCAACCACCCAGGAATTATCCTCCTGACCATAACCCTTCCACTTGACCAAATACTGAAGCCTCCGCCTGGAGAGACGAGAATCCAAGATCTTCTCCACCACGTACTCCAACTCGCCCTCAACCAACACCAGAGCAGGAGGCTCAGCAGAAGGAACCACAGGCACAACGTAGCGTCGTAACAAAGACCTATGGAACACGTTGTGAATGGCAAATGAAACCGGAAGATCCAAGCGAAAGGACACAGGATTAAGGATTTCCAATATCTTGTAAGGACCGATGAAGCGAGGCTTAAATTTAGGAGAGGAGACCTTCATAGGAACAAATCGAGAAGACAGCCACACCAAATCCCCAACACGAAGTCGGGGACCCACACCGCGGCGGCGGTTGGCAAAACGCTGAGCCTTCTCCTGTGACAACTTCAAGTTGTCCACCACATGATTCCAGATCTGCTGCAACCTATCCACCACAGAATCTACTCCAGGACAGTAAGAAGGCTCCATATGTCCCGAGGAAAAACGAGGATGGAAACCAGAGTTGCAGAAAAATGGCGAAACCAAAGTAGCGGAACTAGCCCGATTATTTAGGGCAAACTCAGCCAACGGCAAGAAGGTCACCCAATCATCCTGATCTGCCGAAACAAAACACCTCAAGTAAGCTTCCAGAGTCTGATTAGTTCGCTCAGTTTGTCCATTAGTCTGAGGATGAAAGGCAGACGAGAACGATAAATCAATGCCCATCCTAGCACAAAAGGATCGCCAGAACCTGGAAACAAACTGGGATCCTCTGTCAGACACAATATTCTCAGGAATGCCGTGTAAACGAACCACATTCTGAAGGAACACAGGAACCAGATCGGAAGAGGAAGGCAGCTTAGGCAAAGGCACCAAATGGACCATTTTTGAAAAGCGATCACATACCACCCAGATGACAGACATACCCCGAGACACCGGGAGATCAGAAATGAAATCCATGGAAATATGTGTCCAAGGCCTCTTCGGGACAGGCAAGGGCAAGAGCAACCCGCTGGCACGGGAACAGCAATGCTTAGCTCGAGCACAAGTCCCACAGGACTGCACAAATGACCGTACATCCCGTGACAAGGAAGGCCACCAAAATGACCTAGCCACCAGATCTCTGGTGCCAAAAATTCCCGGATGACCTGCCAACACCGAGGAATGAACCTCGGAAATGACTCTGCTGGTCCACTCATCAGGAACAAACAGTCTGTCAGGTGGACAAGAGTCAGGTCTACCAGCTTGAAATCTCTGCAACACACGTCGCAAATCAGGAGAAATGGCTGACAAAATAACTCCTTCTTTAAGAATACCAACAGGTTCTGTGACTCCAGGAGAGTCAGGCACAAAGCTCCTTGAAAGAGCATCAGCTTTCACATTCTTTGAACCTGGTAAATACGAGACCACAAAGTCAAAACGGGAGAAAAACAATGACCAGCAGGCCTGTCTAGGATTCAAGCGTTTAGCAGACTCGAGATACATCAAATTTTTGTGATCAGTCAAGACCACCACACGATGCTTAGCACCCTCGAGCCAATGACGCCACTCCTCAAATGCCCACTTCATGGCCAGTAATTCCCGATTGCCCACATCATAATTCCGCTCAGCAGGCGAAAACTTCCTAGAGAAGAAAGCACATGGTCTCATTACCGAGCAACCAGGGCCTCTCTGTGACAAAACGGCCCCTGCCCCAATCTCAGAAGCATCCACCTCGACCTGAAAGGGAAGTGAGACATCAGGCTGGCACAAAACAGGCGCCGAAGTAAACCGGCGCTTCAACTCCTGGAACGCCTCCACGGCTGCAGGAGCCCAGTTAGCAACAACAGAACCTTTCTTGGTCATATCCGTCAAAGGTTTAACAACGCTAGAAAAATTAGCGATAAAACGACGGTAGAAGTTAGCAAAACCCAAGAACTTCTGAAGACTCTTAACTGACGTGGGTTGAGTCCACTCATGAATAGCTCGGACCTTGACTGGGTCCATCTCCACAGCAGAAGGGGAAAAAATAAACCCCAAAAAGGGAACTTTCTGTACTCCAAAGAGACACTTTGAGCCTTTAACAAACAAGGCATTCTCACGCAAAACCTGAAACACCATCCTGACCTGCTCCACATGTGAGTCCCAATCTTCAGAGAAAACCAGAATATCGTCCAGATAAACAATCATAAATTTATCCAGATACTTCCGGAAAATATCATGCATAAAGGACTGAAATACTGAGGGAGCATTAGAAAGCCCAAAAGGCATCACCAAGTACTCAAAATGACCTTCGGGCGTATTAAATGCAGTCTTCCATTCATCACCTTGCTTAATGCGCACAAGGTTGTATGCACCACGAAGATCTATCTTGGTGAACCACTTGGCACCCTTAATCCGGGCAAACAAGTCCGACAAGAGAGGCAAAGGATACTGAAATTTTACAGTGATTTTATTCAGTAGCCGATAGTCAATACAAGGTCTCAAAGATCCGTCCTTCTTAGCCACAAAAAAGAATCCCGCACCAAGAGGGGAAGAGGATGGACGGATATGCCCCTTCTCCAGAGACTCCTTGATATATGAACGCATTGCGGCATGCTCAGGTACTGACAGATTAAATAATCTTCCCTTAGGAAATTTACTACCTGGAATCAAATCTATGGCGCAGTCACAGTCCCTATGAGGAGGCAGAGCACTGGATCTGGACTCACTGAATACGTCCTGATAATCAGACAAATACTCAGGAACTTCCGAAGGAGTAGAGGAAGCAATCGACACCGGCAGGGAATCAGCATGAATTCCCCGACAGCCCCAACTTGACACAGACATTGCCTTCCAATCCAGGACTGGATTTTGGGTCTGTAACCATGGCAGACCCAAAACGACCAAATCATGCATTTTATGCAGAACAAGAAAACGAATCACCTCCCGATGTTCAGGAGTCATGCACATGGTCACCTGCGTCCAAAACTACGGTTTATTTTCCGCCAATGGCGTAGCATCAATACCTCTAAGAGGAATAGGATTTACTAACGGTTCAAGAACAAAACCACAGCGCTTGGCAAATGACAGATCCATAAGACTCAGGGTGGCACCTGAATCCACAAACGCCATAACAGGGTAAGAAGACAAAGAGCAAATTAAAGTCACAGACAAAATAAATTTAGGTTGCAAATTACCAATGGCGACAGGACTAACAACCCTTGTTAGGCGTTTAGAGCATGCTGATATAACATGTGTAGAATCACCACAGTAAAAACACAACCCATTCTGACGTCTATGATTTTTCCGTTCATTTCTAGTCTGAATTCTATCACATTGCATTAAATCAGGTGTTTGTTCAGACAACACCACCAGAGGATTAGCGGTTTTGCGCTCCCACAAACGCCAGTCAATTTGAATAGCAAGCGCCATAGAATCATTCAGACTTGTAGGAATGGGGAAACCCACCATCACATTCTTAATGGCTTCAGAAAGGCCATTTCTGAAATTCGCGGCCAGAGCACACTCATTCCACTGAGTAAGCACGGACCATTTCCGAAATTTTTGGCAATACACTTCAGCTTCATCCTGACCCTGAGAAATAGCCAGCAAGGCTTTTTCTGCCTGAATTTCAAGATTGGGTTCCTCGTAAAGCAATCCGAGCGCCAGAAAAAACGCATCAATATTCGCCAATGCCGGATCTCCTGGCGCTAGCGAGAAAGCCCAATCCTGAGGGTCGCCCTGCAAAAAAGAAATAACAATTTTAACTTGCTGAGCAGAATCTCCAGATGAACGGGGTCTCAGAGAAAGAAACAATTTACAATTATTCTTGAAATTCCTAAACCTAAATCGATCTCCAGAAAACAATTCCGGAATAGGTATTTTAGGTTCAGACAAAGGACTACTGGTAACAAAATCTTGTATACCCTGCACACGAGCTGCCAGCTGGTCAACACTTGTAATCAAGGTCTGCACATTCATGTCTGCAGCAAGCACACGCCACTCAAAGGTAAAGGGGAGGAAGAGAAGGAAGGAAAAAAAAAAAACAACTCAGAATTTCCTTTCTTATTATCCCACTTCTGCAATGCTTTAAACATTCAATATTGGCCTGGCATACTGTTATGACCCCAATGGCAGAGGTTCTCAGGAATAATGCTAAGTCAGTAAATACAGAAAACCAGCTCATAGGGCAGTGGTAACTGGGCTGACCATATAACTAATCCTAGCACCACAAATACCAGCAGCCGGGGAACGTTCCTACGTTGATCCTAGACGTCTCGCGCCAGCCGGAGAGCTAACTACCCCTAGAAGGGAAAAGAAAGACCTTTCTTGCCTCCAGAGGAAATACCCCAAAAAGTTGGATAGAAGCCCCCCACAAATAATAACGGTGAGGTAAGAGGAAAAGACAAACATAAGAATGAGCTAGGAATTTAGCAAAGAGAGGCCCACTAGCTAATAGCAGAATATAGAAAGATAACTTATATGGTCAGCAAAAAATCCTATCAAAAATATCCACACTGGAAATTCAAGAACCCCCGAACCGTCTAACGGCCCGGGGGGAGAACACCAGCCCCCTAGAGCTTCCAGCAAGGTCAGGAATCACATTTAGTACAAGCTGGACAAAAAAGATAGCAAACAAATAACCCAAAAAACAAAGAAGCAAGACTTAGCTTAATTTAGCACGAACCAGGACCAGCAAACAGGAGCAAACAGAATGTGTCTGATAACACCGATGCCAGGCACTGGACTAAGGTTCCAGGAGGTTTATATAGCAACACCCCTGAAGTAACGACCCAGCTGGGTGCAAACAGAGGGAAGGAAATCCCAGAGTATTATCACTAGTAACCACTAGAGGGAGCCAAAAAAGTCTAATTCACAACACCACTGTACTTAGCTTGGATAGAAACATGTCTCGTGGTGTCGTGTCTAATGGTTCATACCATGCTGAAAAGAACCCCTAGGTTTGAAATGCTTGTAATTGAATAGACAAGAATAAAGCTTGCTGATGTTGGTCAATTGTTTGTTTGCCAGACAGCTATCTATCCGGATCCAAACTATAAAGTATCAGTTGAAATTCCTGCTGCTGAATCCTTCACTCCCACAACTTCATCTGTTGGGAGGTGTTTGCCACGATTCCGCCACTCAGTCGCCTTATAGAATCACGGTTGTGCTGGGCTGTCAGTATTGTGAGTGACAACCCAGTCGCCCAATCTTGCTGGGTTTCCTTCAGGTGTCTCCTGCTCTGGGTGATTACCTGGCTATTTAGCTGGCTGACAATGGTCAGACCATTGTCAGTCATAGCCTTGCTTGGTGGTGTGTGTGTGTCTTGTACTCTGTGTTCAGCTAGTCAGATTTTTGTTGTTTGACTATGGACTTTGCTTTTCGACCATTCTTTTGTATTGCCCCTTTGCTTTTGACATGGTCTGACCTTTGCTGCCTGACCTCAGACTTTGCCTTTTGACCATTCTTGTGCCTTACGCTTTAGCATTTAAAGTGCTTTCCTGGCATCTGACCATGGACTCTCTGATTTCCATGTGCTTTGACTGTTTGGTCTCTTTCCCGACCTGAGCGTGAGAGCTTAAAGTATTTTTATTCAGCTCTTGCACTCGGGTTTGGAGCTTGCCCTCCAATCCATGCACTACCTTCCGGTCTCTGTCTGATTTATATGACTCTCTGACTGGGCCCTTAGGATAAGTAATTAATGCACCTTCACTGATCACCTCTTCTCAAAGTTGGCAGTGGGCAGATGTGCTTAGTTCTGGAGGAGAACTACATGGTTTTGTCAACTGTATAATAGCCGCAGTGGGGTTCTGCAGATCCAGCCATATTCCAATTTCATTTGCAGAGCTTTGTAGCTCCACTCTGAAAGTGATTATTTCCAGCTGTCACTGGCACATACACCGACCTTATATTGATGACGTATTAAAGGATAGTCATCAATATAAAATACTGGTCAACCCCTTGAAAGATAAAGACGTAAAGGATAAGGAGAATTGTATGTGACATATGCTGCTGCCATGATCAAATTCACTGTTCTGTGCTGCAATTCTCCTTCTCTGCGGGCATTGCAATTACAGAAAGCAATGGGAGTGAGAAATTTTCATCAGCAACAATCTCACCATATAACTCTGAAAATTTTAACCTTCCCTGTTGGTGTCAGCATTTTTCCTCTCTTAATGACACTACCTTCTTATGATTGGGCAGCGGCATACAGGGGAAAAACTAAACGCCCAATGAGAAGAATCCCTTGGCTGAAGGGGAAATTTGCATATAAACTCCAAAAGCCCATATCTTCACAATGAAGTGGAGAAAAAACTTAAAACAAAATTTAAAAAAATAGTTTTACTCAGCCCCTCTGCTTCTTTTTACTGATTTATACATTTTAAAATGAAAAAATGCATTATGGAAAGTCCTCTATATTTTTGGAATCCAGAAAGCTGATATTCAAAATGTTAGTGTGGCTGAAAATGGTCTGTGAAGTTATAAATCAATTACAAAGTGTCTTCTGGAACAAGCAGTCTATTCTACTGTATTCATGCAGAACAATGTTGCCTTAGTTCTATGTGCAATCCAGAAAGCAGGGTGCTGTGAATAGCCCTTAGTGATAGTGTGTGGATGCCAAGGGACAGCTGACAGTAGATGCAGTGTCCCGGAGAAATGCACGCAGACTCAATCAATAAGATGAACTAAGCTGTCATTAACATGCTACATGTAGATATTTGTCCCATAATGAAACAAATGGAAACTCAGAAAAGCTGTAGTAAATATGTTAATTAAACTACAGATGAATTGTCTGGGCGTGTGCCTAACTAAATGGAGTGTTCTATAAAACAAGGCAAATATTAGTCGGGGTGAAAACAAAATACCAGATGCTAATGTTTACGTTCTAAACTATTTTAATTTTTCTTTTCACATTGATATTATTCAATTTTCAACATATAAAAAGTTGCGAAGATTTATAAATTTGAAGCATGATAATAAAAAAGGATATCCAGCCAAAAAGAAAAATGAAATAAATAGAGTACTGGTATTGCAATTTCAGATGGCGTTTACTATTCAGAGCAGGTGCCGAATGCACTGACATGCAGATGTAGTCAGGGGCTTTATTATGGGCTTAGTTATTAAAGGGAACCTGTCTCCAGGTTGCCCAATATAAATTACCTTTAAGGCCTCCTTTACGGCATTCTAGTAAGCTGTATGTAAGTCCCCAATCCCCTCTGCAAGGCACAAAAAAGACCTTCTATTATACTCACAGACGGCAAGGCATAGAGAAGTGCGCCTGTGCAGGAGTGCTATTGGGGTTCACTATGTGGATAACATTGGACGTGTGCTGCACATGTAGCAAAAAGCAGACTGAAGGAAGAGAGGAGGCGCCCATCGGAGACCAGAGACCCCCATCGGACCGGACTGCGCTGTCTGTGCCTATAATAAAAGGTATTTTTGTGCATTGCAGAGGGAATTAGGGACATACTGTGCCCCAATAATTTGAGACAGATGGCACACACAGTACCGGCACTCAAGCTGAAATGCCAATCTTAATCTCCCACTATTTTGTTTTTCCAGGGAGAATTTAAAAAAAAAATAAAAAAATACCAGTATGACACACTAGGTTTTCTGTGGCCCAATAATTTGAGACAGATGGCACACACAGTACCGGCACTCAAGCTGAAATGCCAAACAAAATCTCCCACTATTTTTTTTTTTTTTTAGGGAGAATTAAAAAAAAAAAAAAAAAAAAAGGGACTGTCCTACAATACTATCTCCCTGCAGTAATCTCTGCAAGGTATGGCAGGCAGCAATAACAAGGAGTGGACAGCTGCACAAAAAAAAAACAAAAGTGTGGACAAACAAACAAGATAGCTGTGCAGAAAGGAAGGAACAACAGGATTTGTGCTTTGAAAAAAGCAGTTGGTTTACACAGCGGCGTACACACAGCAATACAGCTATCAGGGAGCCTTCTAGGGCAGCCCAATGAGCTACAGCGCTGAGGAAAAAAAATGTAGCTTCCACTGTCCCTGCAAACAAAAGGTGGTGTTGGACAGTGGGAATCGCTACAGCACAAGCGGTTTGGGGTTTATTTACCCTGCCTAACGCTGTCCCTGCTTCTGAAGAAGCGGCAGCAACCTCTCCCTATGCTCAGATCAGCAGCAGTAAGATGGCGATCGGCGGGAACGCCCCTTTATAGCCCCTGTGACGCCGCAGAAAGCAAGCCAATCACTGCAATGCCCTTCTCTAAGATGGTGGGGACTGATATCTATGTCATCACGCTGCCCACACTCTGCGTCCACCTTCATTGGCTGAGAAATAGCGCTTTTAGCGTCATTGAAACGCGACTTTGGCGCGAAAGTCGCGTACCGCATGGCCGACCCCACACAGGGATCGGGTCGGGTTTCATGAGACGTCGACTTTGCCAAAAGTCGGCGACTTATGAAAATGACCGATCCATTTCGCTCAACCCTAATGAAAATTCAGCTAACGGCAACAACTCCAACCAATCAACCTGGAGTGTTGTGAATTTGCTTTTTGCTCCCTCTAGTGGTTACTAGTTTTTTGACTCTGGTTTTTCTGTCATTCCTTTTATCCGCACCTGGGTCGTTAGTTAGGGGTGTTGCTATATAAGCTCCCTGGACCTTCAGTTCAATGCCTGGCAACGTAGTTATCAGAGCTAGTCTGCTGTGCTCTTGTCTACTGATCCTGGTTCCAGTTATATCAGCTAAGTCTGCCTTTTGCTTTTTGCTATTTGTTTTGGTTTTGTATTTTTGTCCAGCTTGTTCCTAATCTATATCCTGACCTTTGCTGGAAGCTCTAGGGGGCTGGTGTTCTCCCCCCGGACCGTTAGACGGTTCGGGGGTTCTTGAATTTCCAGTGTGGATTTTGATAGGGTTTTTGTTGACCATATAAGTTACCTTTCTTTATTCTGCTATCAGTAAGCGGGCCTCTCTGTGCTAAACCTGGTTCATTTCTGTGTTTGTCATTTCCTCTTACCTCACCGTCATTATTTGTGGGGGGCTTCTATCCAGCTTTGGGGTCCCCTTCTCTGGAGGCAAGAAAGGTCTTTGTTTTCCTCTACTAGGGGTAGCTAGATTCTCCGGCTGGCGCGTGTCATCTAGAATCAACGTAGGAATGATCCCCGGCTACTTCTAGTGTTTGCGTTAGGAGTAGATATATGGTCAACCCAGTTACCACTGCCCTATGAGCTGGATTTTTGTATTCTGCAGACTTCCACGTTCCTCTGAGACCCTCGCCATTGGGGTCATAACAGTTTGCCAGGCCAGTATTAAATGTTTAATGCATTGCAGAAGAGGGATTACAAGAAAGAAGATTCTGAGTTTTTTTTTTCTCCTTCCCCTTTACCTCAGAGTGGCTATGCTTGCTGCAGACATGAATGTCCAGACCTTGATTACAAGTGTGGACCAGCTGGCTACTCGTGTGCAGGGCATACAAGACTATGTTATCAGAAATCCTAGGTCAGAACCTAAAATACCGATTCCTGAACTGTTTTCCGGAGACAGGTTTAAGTTTAGGAATTTCGTGAATAATTGTAAATTGTTTTTGTCCCTGAGACCCTGTTCATCTGGAGATTCTGCTCAGCAAGTAAAAATTGTTATTTCGTTCTTACGGGGCGACCCTCAGGATTGGGCTTTTTCGCTGGCGCCAGGAGATCCGGCATTGGCTGATCTTGATGCGTTTTTTCTGGCGCTCGGTTTACTTTATGAGGAACCCAATCTTGAGATTCAGGCAGAAAAGGCCTTGCTGGCTATGTCTCAGGGGCAGGACGAGGCTGAAGTGTATTGCCAAAAATTTCGGAAATGGTCCGTGCTGACACATTGGAACGAGTGTGCACTGGCCGCTAATTTTAGAAATGGCCTTTCTGAAGCCATTAAGAATGTTATGGTGGGTTTTCCCATTCCCACAGGTCTGAATGATACTATGGCACTGGCTATTCAAATTGACCGGCGGTTGCGGGAGAGCAAAACCGCAAATTCCCTCATGGTGTTGTCTGAACAGACTCCTAATTCGGTGCAATGTGATAGAAAAACCGCAAATTCCCTCATGGTGTTGTCTGAACAGACACCTGATTTAATGCAATGTGATAGAATCCTGACTAGAAATGAGCGGAAAATTCATAGACGCCGGAATGGCTTGTGCTACTACTGTGGTGATTCTACACATGTTATCTCAGCATGCTCTAAACGTATAGCTAAGGTTGTTAGTCCTGTCACCGTTGGTAATTTGCAACCTAAATTTATTCTGTCTGTAACTTTGATTTGCTCACTGTCATCTTATCCTGTCATGGCGTTTGTAGATTCAGGTGCTGCCCTGAGTCTCATGGATCTCTCATTTGCTAAGCGCTGTGGTTTTACTCTTGAACCATTAGAAAATCCTATTCCTCTTAGGGGTATTGATGCTACACCATTGGCAGCAAATAAACCGCAGTATTGGACACAGGTTACCATGTGCATGACTCCTGAACACCGCGAGGTGATACGTTTCCTGGTTTTACATAAAATGCATGATTTGGTTGTTTTAGGGCTGCCATGGTTACAGACCCATAATCCAGTCCTGGACTGGAAGGCTATGTCAGTCTCAAGTTGGGGCTGTCGTGGTATTCATGGGGATTCCCTGCCTGTGTCTATTGCTTCTTCTACGCCTTCGGAAGTTCCGGAGTATTTGTCTGATTATCAGGACGTCTTCAGTGAGTCTGAGTCCAGTGCACTGCCTCCTCATAGGGACTGTGACTGTGCTATAGATTTGATCCCAGGCAGTAAATTTCCTAAGGGAAGACTGTTTAATCTGTCGGTACCTGAACATACCGCTATGCGTTCATATATCAAGGAGTCTCTGGAGAAAGGACATATTCGTCCGTCTTCTTCCCCTCTTGGTGCGGGATTCTTTTTTGTGGCAAAAAAGCAAATTCACAACAGTACCCCCCCCTTAGTGAGGGGTCACCGAACCCTCACCACGACCACCAGGGCGATCAGGATGAGCGGCATGAAAGGCACGAACTAAATCGGCCGCATGAACATCAGAGGCGACCACCCAGGAATTATCCTCCTGACCATAGCCCTTCCACTTGACCAGGTACTGAAGCCTCCGCCTGCAGAGGCGAGAATCCAAGATCTTCTCCACCACGTACTCCAACTCGCCCTCAACCAACACCGGAGCAGGAGGCTCAGCAGAAGGAACTACTCTTGCCGTTGGCTGAGTTTGCCCTTAATAATCGGGCTAGTTCCGCCACCTTGGTTTCGCCTTTTTTCTGCAACTCTGGTTTCCATCCTCGCTTTTCTTCAGGTCATGTGGAGCCTTCTGACTGTCCTGGGGTGGATTCTGTGGTGGATAGGTTGCAGCAGATCTGGAATCATGTGGTGGACAACTTGAAGTTGTCACAGGAGAAGGCTCAGCGCTTTGCCAACCGCCGCCGCGGTGTGGGTCCCCGACTACGCGTTGGGGATTTGGTATGGCTTTCTTCCCGCTTTGTTCCTATGAAGGTCTCCTCTCCTAAATTTAAACCTCGTTTTATTGGTCCTTACAAGATATTGGAAATCCTTAATCCTGTATCTTTTCGTCTGGATCTTCCTGTGTCGTTTGCTATTCACAATGTATTTCATAGGTCCTTGTTGCGGCGGTACATTGTGCCTGTAGTTCCTTCTGCTGAGCCTCCTGCTCCGGTGTTGGTTGAGGGCGAGTTGGAGTACGTGGTGGAGAAGATCTTGGATTCTCGCCTCTCCAGGCGGAGGCTTCAGTACCTGGTCAAGTGGAAGGGCTATGGTCAGGAGGATAATTCCTGGGTGGTCGCCTCTGATGTTCATGCGGCCGATTTAGTTCGTGCCTTTCATGCCGCTCATCCTGATCGCCCTGGTGGTCGTGGTGAGGGTTCGGTGACCCCTCACTAAGGGGGGGGTACTGTTGTGAATTTGCTTTTTGCTCCCTCTAGTGGTTACTAGTTTTTTGACTCTGGTTTTTCTGTCATTCCTTTTATCCGCACCTGGGTCGTTAGTTAGGGGTGTTGCTATATAAGCTCCCTGGACCTTCAGTTCAATGCCTGGCAACGTAGTTATCAGAGCTAGTCTGCTGTGCTCTTGTCTACTGATCCTGGTTCCAGTTATATCAGCTAAGTCTGCCTTTTGCTTTTTGCTATTTGTTTTGGTTTTGTATTTTTGTCCAGCTTGTTCCTAATCTATATCCTGACCTTTGCTGGAAGCTCTAGGGGGCTGGTGTTCTCCCCCCGGACCGTTAGACGGTTCGGGGGTTCTTGAATTTCCAGTGTGGATTTTGATAGGGTTTTTGTTGACCATATAAGTTACCTTTCTTTATTCTGCTATCAGTAAGCGGGCCTCTCTGTGCTAAACCTGGTTCATTTCTGTGTTTGTCATTTCCTCTTACCTCACCGTCATTATTTGTGGGGGGCTTCTATCCAGCTTTGGGGTCCCCTTCTCTGGAGGCAAGAAAGGTCTTTGTTTTCCTCTACTAGGGGTAGCTAGATTCTCCGGCTGGCGCGTGTCATCTAGAATCAACGTAGGAATGATCCCCAGCTACTTCTAGTGTTTGCGTTAGGAGTAGATATATGGTCAACCCAGTTACCACTGCCCTATGAGCTGGATTTTTGTATTCTGCAGACTTCCACGTTCCTCTGAGACCCTCGCCATTGGGGTCATAACACTGGAGATGGCTGACATAGCATCTTAGATATTGTTCCAGCGTCTGGTTGGTACGCTCAGTCTGACCATTTGTCTGGGGATGGTAAGCAGATGAGAGACAGACATTAATATTGAGTGCAGAGCAAAACCCCTTCCAGAATCTTGAAGTGAACTGTACTCCACGGTCAGAGATGATCTCATCCGGCACCCCATGCAACCGAAAGACATTCTATATAACCAAGTTCACTGTATCTTTAGCAGAGGGGAGGCCGGTGCACAGAACAAAATGAGCAACTTTAGTCAGGCGATCAACTACCACCATGATTGTATTCATGCCCCCGATGTAGGCAGCTCCACAATAAAGTCCATTGATATAGACCCCCAAGGGCGGGATGGAACAGGTAATGGTTGTAGAAGACCCGTAGGTGCCACATGAGGAGTCTTGTAACGGGCACATACCTCGCAAGAGAGAACATAGTCCTTGGTATCCTTCAGGCAAGTTGGCCACCAGAAGAATCGGCTCAGGAACTCTTGTGTCTTCTGTACCCCCTGTGACCAGCCAACTTGGAGTCATGTACCAAATTGAGGATCTGCAGACGGACGACCTCCGGGACGTAGATACGTCGATCTCTGAACCACATGCCACCCTTAAAGACAAGATTAATATCCACAAGTGGGCTGGCCAGAAATACATCACCTTCATAGGCCTCCCTGCACTCCTTCCACATGTCCTGATCGTGGATAACTCCGATGAAATTGGCATCAGATAGAATGGTCTTGGACGGGGCTCCAGGTACAGAATCCGCAGCATGGATTCGGGATAAAGCATCAGCCTTCCCATTATGAGAACCTGGACGGTACGAGATAAAGTTAAATTGATTTAAGAATAAGTTCCAACGAGCCTGATGAGGAGAAAGACATCTAGCGGATCTAAGGAACTCTAGATTGCGATGGTCAGTTAGCACTATGATCTGTTGTGCAGCTCCTTGCAGATGATGCCTCCATTCTTTGAAAGCCGCAATAATAGCCAGCAATTCCTTGTCTCCCACGTCGTAATTCTTCTCTGCTGAGGTTAGTCTATGGGAAAAGAAAGCACAAGGATGTAGCAGACCCTTCTCTCCAGTTCTTTGGGAGAGAATAGCCCCCAAAGCATTATCAGAAGCATCCACCTCCACAATGAAAGGATGTGTTGGATCTGGGTGTATCAACAGCGGTGCTGATGTGAAACAGATCTTCAGCCGATCAAAAGCTTCTTGAGCCTGTGATGACCACTTAAAGGGCTTTTCCTTCTTTGTCAAGGAAGTAATGGGACGGACAATATCAGAAAAATTTCGAATGAAGCGTCTGTAGAAATTTGCAAAACCAATAAAACGTTGGACCTCCTTAACGTTCTTGGGTGCTGGCCAGTCAAGGATTGCCTGAATCTTACCAGATTCCATGTTCAGTCCCTGGGGAGAGATGATATAACCCAAGAACTGTATCTCAGAACGATGGAACTCGCATTTCTCCGGCTTGATATACAGTTGCTTTTCTTTCAGACGTCTTAAAATAATTTTGACATGTTCTTCATGTTCCTGTAGAGAGTCAGAAAAGATTAGTATATCATCCAAATAAATAGATCACCACAAACTGGTCCAACAAATCTCTGAAGATGTCATTAACAAGGTGTTGAAATGCTACAGGGGCGTTACAAAGCCCGAAGGGCATCACAAGAGATTCAAAGTGTCCATACCGGGATCTGAATGCTGTCTTCCACTCATCCCGTGGACGAATACGCACCAAATTATAAGCCCCACGAAGATCCAGCTTAGAGAACACCTTAGCATGGCAGACTCTTTCCAGTAATTCGGGAATCAGAGGCAAAGGGTAACAGTTTTGTACTGTTACCTTATTGAGTTCCCGATAGTCAACACAGGGTCTCGGGGTGCCATCCTTCTTCTTTACAAAAAAAATGGGTGCCCCTGCTGGTGAGGAAGAAGGACATATGAAGCCTTTGGCCAGATTTTCATCAATATACTCCTTTAAGGCTTGAAGCTCAGGTGCCGCCAAAGGGTATACGTGACCAAAAGGAATATCTGCCCCAGGAAGCAACTCAATGGAACAGTCATAATGCCTGTGTGGAGGAAGTTGATCTGCATTCTTCTTGTCACAGAGGTCAGAGAACTCTTTATATGCTGGAGGTAAAGAAGATACCTGTACATGTGGTTCCGTAGCCGTGGACTCAGGGACAGCTTCTGTTAACGCTGAGTTGCTCCTTGTTGGAAATATTATCTCCTTTGTCTCCCAGTTGATAATTGGGTTCTGAGAACGCAACCAAGGAATGCCTAAAATCACAGGAAAATGAGGAGAAGAAATTGGCAAGAAAGAAAGTTGCTCCTGATGGTTAGGCTCCAACAGAATTTCAAGGGGTACGGTCTCCTGATCCACAGGCCCAGAGATTAAAGGTGACCTATCCACTGTTTCCATGGTAATTGAATAGGCTCTTTGCTGAATTTTAATACCATGTTCCTTGGCAAATGCTATATCCATGAAATTGCCACCTGCACCAGAGTCAATCATAGCTGAACTGGAAATCCACTTTCCTGAACACAGGATCATAATAGGGAGAGAACAGTGAGAGTTCTTTTCCTTCAGCTCCTTGGGGGGTGAAGTCATAGAAAGTGAATGGAATACAGCGTTTAAAGGCAGGCTACATTCAGAGATGTCAGATTCATTATCACAGTTGTCATACTCCCCTATTGTTGCTAGCACCTTGTTAGGCCGTCTAGGACACTTAGGACAATTGATCAAGAAGTGGTCAGACTGGCCGGAGTAGAAACATAGACTTTCACAAAGGCGATGCTCCCGGCGCTCATTGATCTCGCGTCTCTGAACGGAATCAATTTGCATGGGCACCTCCTCCACTTCCCGAGATGTTTTACCTGCAGGCTCTTTGGAAGGAAGAGAAAAGTTAGAAATACGGTTATATGCAGAAAATTTCTCCTGCCTACGCTCAGTAAGGCGAATGTCTATGCGCACACAATGCTGTATAAATGTCTCTAGTTCTTGTGGTGACTCTGAGCGAGCAGGGTCATCTTTTATAATACTAGACAGACCCCTTTTAAAAATAGGCAATTGTGCATAACTGTCCCAATTGGTATCTACCGCCTATCTCCTGAATTCAGTGGCATACTCAATAACAGAACGTTTAGCCTGGCATAAAGACAACAAAGCAGATTCAGCGGTTGCACGGCGATTAGGGTCATCAAACATTAATGTCATAGCGGCCAAGAAATCATCCAAGTCATTTAACCGTGGGTCACGAGACTCAATCATCGGATTCACCCAGGCGAGCGCTTGTGAGGTCAGTAGCATTATTACACACAATACTTTGGATCTATCAGTAGGAAAACGGTCAGCATGCACATCAAAATATAGCACACATTGATTCACAAAGCCACGAAATTTGTCGCGATCACCATTAAATCTGAATGGGGGCAACTTAGGTGGGCTAGCTGGTGGCGGTTGCCCAGAGGGTAAAGTCACTTGTGCAGCTATTTGCGTGCTTATGTCCTGAAAAGCCCATCCATACTGGGACTCTATGCCAGCAAGTTTGTTTTCAGGGCTGCCATGCGATTGCTTAAGTCCTGCAAAGTTTGTCCAAACACTTGTTGATTGTGTTCAAAGCTTCCAAACTTCTTTTGCAGACCTTCCACATCTTTCTGCAGTGATCTAATTATGGAAAACACCTGCTCTAATCTGCTCTCTGCAGTCATTGTTCCAGCAATCTCTTTTTTTTTATGGCTAGATTATCCTGTAATAATTATAGGGGATAATTCAGGAGACTCTTTGCGTGGAACAAGACAACAGGACACAGTTTTATAAGTGGTAAAGTTTATATTATCACACGGTGATTCAAGCAGGTGCAGAGAGAAACTCAAGTCCACAACACTTGGTGCAAATAATAAACGCAGCTTAGCAGTCAATAGGAAACTTCAGAGGTAGATGCAAACAAACAGAAAGTCTATGAAACACAGTTATTCTTGAGAAAACTTGACACGAATAGATCCTTGACTTAGTCCAGACACAGATAGATATGCTATTAGGCAGTTCAAATCATATCTTAGCTCAACCCGGGAGGCCTGGTTAATAGTTTCAGGTTTTGCAGAGCAGAAACAACTTACATGTCCAGCAAATGCAGATGGTAGTAACACGAGCAGCAGATGAAGGAGGATTACTGAATACTGGTGTATGCAGCAGGAACTCAGAGCAGAGTGGCAGGATCTCCAACACAGGTTCACAGGAGCAGGTGCAGGTGCAGGTGCAAGGCCAGGGAGTAATCAGGAGCTCAATGCAAAGCAGAATAATCTAGCACACACTGAAGGCTGGGGTGGAGTTTTATAGCAGGAAGACAAGTGCACATGAGACCAAAGACGCCATGTTGGAAAAGGGCAGTAATGCACAAAAGGTAAAAATGTTCAGAGTCCTGACACACTGTGTGCGGGAGGTCCAGGGTCAATGGAGGTCATCACTGAGCCTACTGTGGAACCCATGCAGGTGTGGGTTGCACCTCATTTGGGTAAACTACCTTTTGTTCGGCGCAAGGGGCGTGTGTGTTTCAATTGCGGTAAAAGGGGCTATTTTGTGGGCACATGTCCCTCCCAATCATAGGGTAAACTGCTAGAAAAACTAGGTGGCACGTGTTGTGGGGAGGTTAGCAACCTGGCTGTCCTCATCACCTACGTGGGTAGGACACAATTTTTCCTACCAGCTGTAGCCCACCTGGATGGGTTTAAGGTGGATGTGCCTGGAGTTTAATTTGATCGACGCTAGGTTCATCCAGGTCCATGGCCTCATCCCACATACTCTGTCCAGACCTATACCCATAATCGCATCAACTCTGCCCCCTTGAGACAGGGGCATTTTAGTAAAGTTGTCCGAGACTTACAGCTTCAGGTGGGGGACATGCACATTGAGGTGTTAGCATGTTATGTGCTAGAGGGTCTTCACTTGCCTGTGGTACTGGGACATCCTTGGCTCATTCTGCACAATCCTGTAGTAGATTGGCAGACTCAGGAAGTAGTAAAGTGGAGTGGGTATTCTCAAGAACACTGCTTGTGTACCCGGTTTGCTAGGGTGGATAGCCAGTCTGTGCCTAGTTACCTGTTGGATTTTGGGAATGTGTTCTCGGTGCAGGGGTACCAAGAACTCCCTCCCCATCATTATTATGATTGCGCCATTAATCTCGTTCCTGGTGCCAAGCTGCCCAAGAGCAGACTCTATAATATCTCTGGTCCAGAGAGACAGGCCATGAAGGACTACATCGTGGAAAGCCTGACTAAGGGTCATATCAGACCATTCTCATCCCCCATTGCTGCGGGTTCTTTTTTGTAAAGAAAAAAGATAGGGGGTCACGCCCTTGCCTGGATTTCCATGAACTCAACACGATCACTGTCCGTGATCCTTATCTGCTCCCTCTCATTCCAGTCATCTTTAACCAATTTGTAGGGGCAAAATGGTTCTCTAAGGCTAGGTTCACATTTGCGGTTGAGTCCACAGCGTATCATCCGCAACCGTGAACGCATGCAAAAATGCATGCAAACGCAGCATTTTTTATCTGCATCAGCTTACGCATGATGGGAAAAAAACGCAACATTTGCATGCGTTTTCCATTCGTTTTTGCATGCGCTCGTGTTTTTGCATGTGTTTGATAGGAAAAAAATTTTCAAGGAGAATTTCCTTGAAACAAGCCATGCCCATTGCTCATGGGATTTCAGTATATATACCCTTGTACAGATGAAATCCTCACATTTTGCTCCTGTATCCTGCGTCAAGATGGATCTTCGCAATCGGAATCTGGATTTGGATGTCAACTTGTTTCTTCCCTTTGCATTTGCTTGTGAGCATGAACGGAAAAGAGGAAAACAGAGAAGACAGCGTCAGCGCTTTTTGCAGCACCCGATTCTTGAACTCCGACAGAGCCGTGGAGCCTACCACTCCTTATTCAATGAGCTCCGTGAAAACTCGGATAAATATTTCGAGTACACGAGGATGTCTCCAGACAGCTTCATGGAATTGCTGGTCTGTGTACAAGGAGCCATCAGCAGGCAGGACACCCACCTCCATAGAGCGATTCCTGCTGAGGAACGTCTGCTCGTGACCCTAAGGTACGTAATAATTAAACATCAACGCCTGTCATAATTCTTATTGTTCTGCAATGTACTCAATATTTTTCCCTTTTTTTGTTTTGCTAAAATACTGTCCTAAATATTATTGTTATAAAAGCCATGTCCTTTCCTTTTTTTTTTCTTTCTCTGTTTTGCAAAACCCAGTCATAAATATTATTGTTCTGATTTATTTTTTTCTTTCTCTGTTCAGCAGATTCCTGGCTACTGGAGAGAGCCTATCATTGCTCCATTTCCATTTCCGGATAGGAATTTCCACACTATATGGGATGTGGGATGTTATCCGGGAGGAATTTATCCCCCTACCCACTGCGTAAATCTGGCAGGAAAATGCCAATAAATACTGGCACATTTGTAATTTCCCCAACTGTTTGGGAGCAATGGATGGAAAACATATTAGAATTACCAAACCAGATGGAACTGCATCCGAGTACTTTAATTATAAAAAATATTTTCCCATAGTGCTCATGGTGATAGCAGCTGCGGACTGTAGGTTTGTCGCCGTGGACATTGGATCTTTTGGCCGTGGTAATGACTCCCAGACATTTAAAAACTCGGACATGGGCCAACGGTTGTATGGCAATAATTTAAATTTCCCCCTGTCACAACCTCTTCCCAACACTGAAGGTCTGCCAATGCCATTTGTTGTGGTTGGGGATTAAGCCTTTCAGATGTGTGGAAACCTCCGGAAACCATACTCCAGTCGGGACTTAACACACAAAAAAAGGATTTTTAATTACACACTGACCAGGGCAGGGAAGAACAGTTGAGTGTGCCTTTGGTATCCTTATCTCAAAATGGCACATTTTAGGGACAGCCATTAATCTCAAAATTCAGACAGTCGATGAGGTTGTCAAGGCGTGTGTGGTTCTGCACAACTACATAATGGCTAAAGAATGACTCAACGTTGAACTTGATGAACCTGTTTCTAACCCATTGCCAGATTACCATCATCACCCTCTCAGGACATCAGTTGAAGTTGCCCAAATGAGGGATACATTTGTGTCCTACTTTGTTTCTGAGAGTGGACGTATGTCCTGGCAAGATGAAATGGTTTAGTGTTCTTGTAATGTTGTGTGATGTTATGTACCTGTAATTATTAAAATGTACCTTTAATGTTTACTGCAGTTAAACACCTGTTCCAAGTGCCCTCTATAATAGAATAGTTTTTTTTTAAAGTTTAATAAGGTGATCACCGGTTCACAACTACAGTTTTTATAAAATCCACTCTGTGACGGGGTGTATGGCAGAGCAAGAAGGGACAACAGGCCAAGGGATGATTCAACAGATTTATTATCAAGAACGCTGGAACAACACATGCAGGTAGATCTACAGAGTCCACAATTAGTCCAACGGAACAGGTTCGGGGCACCTCCCGATAATCCTTGTGCCAGCTAACAAAGCAATAGTCCACACGAGTCCAACGGAACAGATTCGGGGCACCTCCCGATTATCCTTGTGCCAGCTAACAAAGCAATAGTCCACACGAGTCCAAGGGATCCCAAAACAATCCCACGAATGACGAGATATGTCCTCAGCTCAAGTCTCGCCCCGTTCACTTCCGCAGTCACAGATGGACGTGGGGTCTTGCCTCGGCTAAGAATCCCCACTCCTTCTCCTTCAAGGGTCAACTCACATCTGATCTCAAAAATAAGAATGGATTGTCTGAGCTCCTGGGATCAGTCCATGAAGGGGGTAGGGGTCACACCTTCTATTCAATGGTTGGGGGTCCACCAGAAGACTCTAGACTGGTCGGCTCTGCTTAGTCTATCCAGTATGTGCATTTGACTAGCCACTTGCTGTGAGGAAGAATGGCTATTCCTTCACTAGTGTTGACAAAGCTTAATTACATTATAGCTTAGGGCTGCAAGTATTGGGGGAAGGAGACAGGATAAGTTACATACATCCCATGACATTGCAAAGTTTACAGTAAATACAACCAAAGAGAAGTCGCACCACATCATGACATATTATACAAAATACAGGACAGGGAAAAAAGTACATATCATGACAATCCCTTCCCCTCCCAAATTGTGTACGTACTAGGGACCTCTACAGGTCGCTGGTTAAGTACACACAGGCATGGCTGACTGGACTCAGGGCTCCTCTTGCCTGGACAGTCCATCTGCGTTTGTGTCGACTGTTATGATCCCAGTGGTAGAGGATCTCTGGTATTCCGACAAGGAAAACAAAAACATAGGATCAGCTCTAGGGAGGTGGAAACTGGGCTAACCGCATAACTGATCCTAGCACAACAACTAGAAGTAGCCGGTGAACGTGCCTACGTTGATTCTAGACGTCTCGAGCCAGCCGGAGAACTGACTACCCCTAGAGGGAAAATAAGACCTCACTTGCCTCCAGAGAAATTGAACCCCAAAGATATAGAAAGCCCCCAACAAATAATAACGGTGAGGCAAGAAGAAAACACAAACGTAGAGATGAACTAGATTCAGCAAAGTGAGGCCCACTAGTCTAGATAGGCAGAAAATAGAAAGTGAACTATGCGGTCAGCAGAAAACCCTGCAAAAACATCCACGCTGAATATTTCAAGAACCCCCACACCGACTGACGGTGCGGAGGGAGAATATCAGCACCCTAGAGCTTCCAGCGAGCAGAAAATCACATATTAAGCAAGCTGGACAAAAACACTGAAAATGCAAATGATCCAAAGTATTCAAAACGGACTTAGCTTTTCTTGCATGAGACAAATGGAAAGGAATCAGGAGGAGACCATATAGGACTGGATACAACGATGCCAGGCAAGAGACTGAGTCCAGAGGAGACCTAAATAGGGAACACCCGCTGCTTAATGACCCAGCTGGAGCCCAGGCCTGCAACAAGACATGCCTAACACAGTACCGTTAATGACCACCAGAGGGAGCCCAGAAACACAGTTCACAACAGTACCCCCCCCTTGAGGAGGGGTCACCGAACCCTCACCAAGACCCCCAGGGCGATCAGGATGAGCAGCGTGAAAGGCACAAACCAAATCAGCCGCATGAACATCAGAGGCGACAACCCAGGAATTATCCTCCTGACCATAGCCTTTCCACTTAACTAAATACTGAAGTCTCCGTCTAGAGAATTTGAGAATCCAAAATCTTCTCCACCACGTACTCCAACTCGCCCTCAACCAAAACCGGGGCAGGAGGCTCAACAGCAGGAACCATAGGCACCACGTACCGCCGCAACAAGGACCTATGGAACACATTATGAATAGCAAATGACGCTGGAAGGTCCAAGCGAAAAGACACCGGGTTAAGGACTTCCAAAATCTTATAAGGACCGATAAAGCGAGGCTTGAACTTAGGAGAGGAGACCTTAAAAGGAACATGTCGAGAAGACAACCAAACCAAATCCCCAACACGAAGTCGGGGACCCACACCGCGGCGGTTGGCAAAACGCTGGGCCTTCTCCTGTGACAATTTCAAATTGTCCACCACATGGTTCCAAATCTGCTGCAACCTATCCACCACAGAATCAACCCCAGGACAGTCAGAAGGTTCAACCTGGCCCGAGGAGAAACGAGGATGAAAACCAGAGTTGCAGAAAAATGGTGAAACCAAAGTGGCAGAACTAGCCCGATTATTAAGGGCAAACTCGGCCAGTGGCAAAAAGGTAACCCAGTCGTCCTGATCAGCAGAAACAAAACATCTTAAATAAGTCTCCAACGTCTGATTAGTTCGCTCGGTCTGGCCATTAGTCTGAGGATGAAAAGCCGACGAAAACGACAAATCAATACCCATCTTAGCACAAAAGGATCGCCAGAACCTGGACACAAACTGGGATCCTCTGTCAGACACAATATTCTCAGGGATGCCGTGCAAACGAACCACATTCTGAAAGAACAAAGGAACCAAATCAGAGGAGGAAGGCAACTTAGGCAAGGGCACCAAATGGACCATTTTAGAAAAACGATCGCACACCACCCAGATAACAGACATCTTCCGAGATACTGGAAGATCCGAAATGAAATCCATGGAAATGTGCGTCCAAGGCCTCTTCGGGATAGGCAAGGGCAAAAGCAACCCGCTGGTGTTGTGAATTTGCTTTTTGCTCCCTCTAGTGGTTGCTAGTTTTTTGACTCTGGTTTTTCTGTCATTCCTTTTATCCGCACCTGGGTCGTTAGTTAGGGGTGTTGCTATATAAGCTCCCTGGACCTTCAGTTCAATGCCTGGCAACGTAGTTATCAGAGCTAGTCTGCTGTGCTCTTGTCTACTGATCCTGGTTCCAGTTATATCAGCTAAGTCTGCCTTTTGCTTTTTGCTATTTGTTTTGGTTTTGTATTTTTGTCCAGCTTGTTCCAAATCTATATCCTGACCTTTGCTGGAAGCTCTAGGGAGGCAAGAAAGGTCTTTGTTTTCCTCTACTAGGGGTAGCTAGATTCTCCGGCTGGCGCGTGTCATCTAGAATCAACGTAGGAATGATCCCCGGCTACTTCTAGTGTTGGCATTAGGAGTAGATATATGGTCAACCCAGTTACCACTGCCCTATGAGCTGGATTTTTGTACTCTGCAGACTACCACGTTCCTCTGAGACCCTCGCCATTGGGGTCATAACAGTTTGCCAGGCCAGTATTAAATGTTTAATGCATTGCAGAAGAGGGATTATAAGAAAGAAGATTCTGAGTTTTTTTTTTTTTCTTCTTCCCCTTTACCTCAGAGTGGCTATGCTTGCTGCAGACATGAATGTCCAGACCTTGATTACAAGTGTGGACCAGCTGGCTACTCGTGTGCAGGGCATACAAGACTATGTTATCAGAAATCCTAGGTCAGAACCTAAAATACCGATTCCTGAACTGTTTTCCGGAGACAGGTTTAAGTTTAGGAATTTCGTGAATAATTGTAAATTGTTTTTGTCCCTGAGACCCTGTTCATCTGGAGATTCTGCTCAGCAAGTAAAAATTGTTATTTCGTTCTTACGGGGCGACCCTCAGGATTGGGCTTTTTCGCTGGCGCCAGGAGATCCGGCATTGGCTGATCTTGATGCGTTTTTTCTGGCGCTCGGTTTACTTTATGAGGAACCCAATCTTGAGATTCAGGCAGAAAAAGCCTTGCTGGCTATGTCTCAGGGGCAGGACGAGGCTGAAGTGTATTGCCAAAAATTTCGGAAATGGTCCGTTCTGACACATTGGAACGAGTGTGCACTGGCCGCTAATTTTAGAAATGGCCTTTCTGAAGCCATTAAGAATGTTATGGTGGGTTTTCCCATTCCCACAGGTCTGAATGATACTATGGCACTGGCTATTCAAATTGACCGGCGGTTGCGGGAGCGCAAAACCGCAAATTCCCTCATGGTGTTGTCTGAACAGACACCTAATTCGGTGCAATGTGATAGAAAAACCGCAAATTCCCTCATGGTGTTGTCTGAACAGACACCTGATTTAATGCAATGTGATAGAATCCTGACTAGAAATGAGCGGAAAATTCATAGACGCCGGAATGGCTTGTGCTACTACTGTGGTGATTCTACACATGTTATCTCAGCATGCTCTAAACGTATAGCTAAGGTTGTTAGTCCTGTCACCGTTGGTAATTTGCAACCTAAATTTATTCTGTCTGTAACTTTGATTTGCTCACTGTCATCTTATCCTGTCATGGCGTTTGTAGATTCAGGTGCTGCCCTGAGTCTCATGGATCTCTCATTTGCTAAGCGCTGTGGTTTTACTCTTGAACCATTAGAAAATCCTATTCCTCTTAGGGGTATTGATGCTACACCATTGGCAGCAAATAAACCGCAGTATTGGACACAGGTTACCATGTGCATGACTCCTGAACACCGCGAGGTGATACGTTTCCTGGTTTTACATAAAATGCATGATTTGGTTGTTTTAGGGCTGCCATGGTTACAGACCCATAATCCAGTCCTGGACTGGAAGGCTATGTCAGTCTCAAGTTGGGGCTGTCGTGGTATTCATGGGGATTTCCTGCCTGTGTCTATTGCTTCTTCTACGCCTTCGGAAGTTCCGGAGTATTTGTCTGATTATCAGGATGTCTTCAGTGAGTCTGAGTCCAGTGCACTGCCTCCTCATAGGGACTGTGACTGTGCTATAGATTTGATCCCAGGCAGTAAATTTCCTAAGGGAAGACTGTTTAATCTGTCGGTACCTGAACATACCGCTATGCGTTCATATATCAAGGAGTCTCTGGAGAAAGGACATATTCGTCCGTCTTCTTCCCCTCTTGGTGCGGGATTCTTTTTTGTGGCAAAAAAGGACGGATCTTTGAGACCTTGTATTGATTATCGGCTTTTAAATAAGATCACTGTCAAATTTCAGTATCCTTTACCGCTGTTGTCTGACTTGTTTGCCCGGATTAAGGGTGCCAAGTGGTTCACCAAGATAGACCTTCGTGGTGCGTACAACCTTGTGCGCATTAAGCAAGGTGATGAATGGAAAACCGCATTCAATACGCCCGAAGGTCATTTTGAGTACTTGGTGATGCCTTTTGGGCTCTCCAATGCGCCTTCAGTTTTTCAGTCCTTTATGCATGACATTTTCCGGAAGTATCTGGATAAATTTTTGATTGTTTATCTGGATGATATTTTGTTTTTTTCTGATAATTGGGATTCGCATGTGGAGCAGGTCAGGTTGGTCTTTAAAATTTTGCGTGAAAATTCTTTGTTTGTCAAGGGCTCAAAGTGTCTCTTTGGTGTACAGAAGGTTCCCTTTTTGGGGTTCATTTTTTCCCCTTCTGCTGTGGAGATGGACCCAGTCAAGGTCCGAGCTATTCTTGATTGGACTCAGCCCTCGTCAGTTAAGAGTCTTCAGAAGTTCTTGGGCTTCGCTAACTTCTACCGTCGTTTTATCGCTAATTTTTCTAGCATTGTGAAACCTTTGACGGATATGACCAAGAAGGGCTCCGATGTAGCTAACTGGGCTCCTGCTGCCGTGGAGGCTTTCCAGGAGTTGAAACGCCGGTTTACTTCGGCGCCTGTTTTGTGCCAGCCTGACGTCTCACTTCCCTTTCAGGTTGAGGTGGATGCTTCGGAGATTGGGGCAGGGGCCGTTTTGTCGCAGAGAGGCCCTGGTTGCTCTGTTATGAAACCTTGTGCCTTTTTCTCTAGGAAGTTTTCGCCTGCCGAGCGAAATTATGATGTGGGTAATCGGGAGTTGTTGGCCATGAAATGGGCATTTGAGGAGTGGCGTCATTGGCTCGAGGGTGCTAAGCATCGTGTGGTGGTCTTGACTGATCACAAAAATCTGATGTATCTCGAGTCTGCTAAACGCCTTAATCCGAGACAGGCCCGCTGGTCATTGTTTTTCTCCCGCTTTGATTTTGTTGTCTCGTATTTACCAGGTTCAAAGAATGTGAAGGCCGATGCTCTTTCTAGGAGCTTTGTGCCTGATGCTCCTGGAGTCGCTGATCCTGTTGGTATTCTTAAAGATGGAGTTATCTTGTCAGCTATTTCTCCGGATCTGCGACGTGTGTTGCAGAGATTTCAGGCTGATAGGCCTGAGTCTTGTCCACCTGACAGACTGTTTGTCCCGGATAAGTGGACCAGCAGAGTCATTTCCGAGGTTCATTCCTCGGTGTTGGCAGGTCACCCGGGAATTTTTGGCACCAGAGATCTGGTGGCCAGGTCCTTTTGGTGGCCTTCCTTGTCAAGGGATGTGCGGTCATTTGTGCAGTCCTGTTGGACTTGTGCTCGAGCTAAGCCTTGCTGTTCTCGTGCCAGCGGTTTGCTCTTGCCCTTGCCTGTCCCGAAGAGACCTTGGACACATATCTCCATGGATTTCATTTCTGATCTTCCGCTATCTCAGGGCATGTCCGTTATCTGGGTGATATGTGATCGCTTCTCCAAGATGGTCCATTTGGTTCCTTTGCCTAAGCTGCCTTCCTCTTCCGATCTGGTTCCTGTGTTTTTCCAGAACGTGGTTCGTTTGCACGGCATCCCTGAGAATATTGTGTCAGACAGAGGATCCCAGTTCGTTTCCAGGTTCTGGCGATCCTTTTGTAGTAGGATGGGCATTGATTTGTCGTTTTCGTCTGCTTTCCATCCTCAGACTAATGGACAGACGGAGCGAACCAATCAGACTTTGGAGGCTTATTTGAGGTGTTTTGTCTCTGCTGATCAGGACGATTGGGTGACATTCTTGCCGTTGGCTGAGTTTGCCCTTAATAATCGGGCTAGTTCCGCCACCTTGGTTTCGCCTTTTTTCTGCAACTCTGGTTTCCATCCTCGCTTTTCTTCGGGTCATGTGGAGCCTTCTGACTGTCCTGGGGTGGATTCTGTGGTGGATAGGTTGCAGCAGATCTGGAATCATGTGGTGGACAACTTGAAGTTGTCACAGGAGAAGGCTCAGCGCTTTGCCAACCGCCGCCGCGGTGTGGGTCCCCGACTACGCGTTGGGGATTTGGTATGGCTTTCTTCCCGCTTTGTTCCTATGAAGGTCTCCTCTCCCAAATTTAAACCTCGTTTTATTGGGCCTTACAAGATATTGGAAATCCTTAATCCTGTATCTTTTCGTCTGGATCTTCCTGTGTCGTTTGCTATTCACAATGTATTTCATAGGTCCTTGTTGCGGCGGTACATTGTGCCTGTAGTTCCTTCTGTTGAGCCTCCTGCTCCGGTGTTGGTTGAGGGCGAGTTGGAGTACGTGGTGGAGAAGATCTTGGATTCTCGCCTCTCCAGGCGGAGGCTTCAGTACCTGGTCAAGTGGAAGGGCTATGGTCAGGAGGATAATTCCTGGGTGGTCGCCTCTGATGTTCATGCGGCCGATTTAGTTCGTGCCTTTCATGCCGCTCATCCTGATCGCCCTGGTGGTCGTGGTGAGGGTTCGGTGACCCCTCACTAAGGAGGGGGTACTGTTGTGAATTTGCTTTTTGCTCCCTCTAGTGGTTGCTAGTTTTTTGACTCTGGTTTTTCTGTCATTCCTTTTATCCGCACCTGGGTCGTTAGTTAGGGGTGTTGCTATATAAGCTCCCTGGACCTTCAGTTCAATGCCTGGCAACGTAGTTATCAGAGCTAGTCTGCTGTGCTCTTGTCTACTGATCCTGGTTCCAGTTATATCAGCTAAGTCTGCCTTTTGCTTTTTGCTATTTGTTTTGGTTTTGTATTTTTGTCCAGCTTGTTCCAAATCTATATCCTGACCTTTGCTGGAAGCTCTAGGGAGGCAAGAAAGGTCTTTGTTTTCCTCTACTAGGGGTAGCTAGATTCTCCGGCTGGCGCGTGTCATCTAGAATCAACGTAGGAATGATCCCCGGCTACTTCTAGTGTTGGCATTAGGAGTAGATATATGGTCAACCCAGTTACCACTGCCCTATGAGCTGGATTTTTGTACTCTGCAGACTACCACGTTCCTCTGAGACCCTCGCCATTGGGGTCATAACACGCTGGCACGAGAACAGCAAGGCTTAGCCCGAGCACAAATCCCACAGGACTGCACAAAAGAACGCACATCCCGCGACAAGGAAGGCCACCAAAAGGACCTAGCCACCAAATCTCTGGTACCGAAAATCCCAGGATGCCCCGCCAACACCGAAGAATGAACCTCAGAAATAACTCTGCTGGTCCATCTGTCAGGGACAAACAGTCTCTCTGGTGGGCAACGATCAGGCCTATCAGCCTGAAATTTCTGCAGTACTCGTCACAAATCTGGGGAAATGGCAGACAAAATCACTCCCTCTCTGAGAATACCAACCGGCTCCGTGACTCCAGGAGAGTCAGGCACAAAACTCCTAGAAAGTGCATCAGCCTTCACGTTCTTCGAGCCAGGCAGGTACGAGACCACAAAGTCAAAACGGGAGAAAAACAACGACCAACGAGCCTGTCTAGGATTCAGGCGCTTGGCAGACTCGAGATAAATCAGATTTTTATGATCAGTCAAGACCACCACACGATGTTTAGCTCCCTCAAGCCAATGTCGCCACTCCTCAAATGCCCACTTCATAGCCAACAACTCCCGATTACCAACATCATAGTTCCGCTCAGCAGGTGAAAATTTTCTTGAAAAGAAGGTGCATGGCTTCATCACGGAGCCATCAGAACTTTTTGGCGACAAAACGGCCCCTGCACCAATCTCAGAAGCATCAACTTCAACCTGGAAGGGAAGAGAGACATCCGGCTGGCACAAGACTGGCGCTGAAGAAAACCGGTGCTTCAGCTCCCGAAAGGCCTCCACGGCCGCAGGAGACCAATTAGCAACATCAGAACCCTTCTTGGTCATATCCGTCAAAGGTTTAACCACGCTAGAAAAATTAGCGATAAAACGACGGTAAAAATTAGCAAAGCCTAAGAACTTCTGCTGTCATGATTCCCAATGGCAGGGACATAGTCAAAATCAGGACTAGCTCTAGGAAGATGGAATCTAAGCTGACCGCGATGCTGAACCTAACGCACAACTAACAATAGCCGGGGAACATACCTGCGTTTTATCCCTAGATGTCTCGCACCAGCCGGAGATCTAGCTACCCCTAATAGAGGAAAACACAGACCTGGCTTGCCTCCAGGGAAACCCCAAAAGGATGATAGTAGCCCCCAAGATATAATGACGGTTAGTGGAGAGGAAAACACATACGTAGTATGAATACAGGTTCAGCAAAGAGAGGCCCACTAACTAAATAGCTGAAAATACAAAAGAGGACTTCGCGGTCAACTCAAAACCCTACAAAACACCATCCTGAAATGACTTTAAACTCCGATGTCAACTCATGACACTGGAGTGGTCATTTCAGTTCACTAGAGCTTCCAGCAACAAGATTCACATAAATGAACGCTAGACAAAAACATACAAAAATACAAATGATCCAACTTAGCTGAATCCGCAGACTTAGGAGAAGGTAGCAAGCAACAGAGGGACTCTGGTAACATTGATAGCCGGCACTAGAATGACTGAGAAGCCAGACTATATAGGAAACTCCCATTTCCTGATGGGAACAGGTGCACTGGAAATAGGAGACAGAAGTCAGCCCGTACCACCAGTAGCCACCAGAGGGAGCCCACAAACAGAATTCACAACAGTACCCCCCCCTTGAGGAGGGGGCACCGAACCCTCATGAGAACCACCAGGGCGATCTGGATGAGCCCTATGAAAGGCGTGGACCAAATCAGAGGTATGAACGTCAGAGGCAGTCACCCAAGAATTATCTTCCTGACCGTATCCCTTTCATTTAACCAAATATTGAAGTCTCCGTCTGGAAACGCGAGAGTCCAAAATCTTCTCCACAACATACTCCAATTCACCCTCCACCAGCACAGGAGCAGGAGGTTCAACAGAAGGAACAACCGGTACCTCGTACCTCCGCAACAACGACCGATGGAAAACATTATGAATAGTGAAAGATGCTGGTAGGTCCAAACGAAAAGATACAGGATTAAGAATCTCCAAAATCTTATAAGGACCTATGAACCGAGGTTTAAACTTAGGAGAAGAGACCTTCATAGGGACAAAACGAGAAGATAGCCACACCAAGTCCCCAACCCGAAGACGATAACCCACACAACGACGACGATTAGCAAACTGCTGAGTCTTCTCCTGGGACAACTTCAAATTGTCCACCACATGACTCCAGATCCGGTGCAATCTATCCACCATCGTGTCCACTCCAGGACAATCCGAAGATTCCACCTGGCCAGATGAAAAACGAGGGTGAAACCCCGAATTGCAAAAGAAAGGAGAAACCAGAGTGGCAGAACTAGCCCGATTATTAAGGGCAAACTCTGCCAACGGCAAAAAGGCGACCCAATCATCCTGATCAGCAGACACAAAACACCTCAAATAAGTCTCCAAGGTCTGATTAGTTCGCTCCGTCTGGCCATTCGTCTGAGGATGGAACGCAGACGAAAAAGACAAATCAATGCCCATCCTGGCACAGAACGCCCGCCAGAATCTAGACACAAATTGGGATCCCCTGTTAGAAACGATGCTTTCCGGGATACCATGTAAACGAACCACATTCTGAAAAAATAAAGGAACCAACTCCGATGAAGAAGGCAATTTGGGCAAGGGTACCAAATGAACCATTTTAGAAAAACGGTCACACACCACCCAAATGACGGACATTCTCTGAGAAACCGGGAGATCCAAAATAAAGTCCATAGAGATGTGCGTCCAAGGCCTCTTCGGAATAGGCAAGGACAACAACAATCCACTAGCCCGAGAACAGCAAGGCTTGGCCCGAGCACAAACATCACAAGACTGTACAAAAGTACGCACATCCCGAGACAGGGAAGACCACCAGAAGGACCTGGCCACCAAATCTCTGGTACCGAAGATTCCAGGGTGGCCTGCCAACACAGAAGAATGAACCTCCGAAATAACTCTACTGGTCCACTCATCTGGAACAAACAGTCTCCCAGGCGGGCAACGATCAGGCCTATCCGCCTGAAACTCCTGCAAAGCACGTCGCAAGTCTGGGGAGACAGCAGACAATATCACCCCATCCTTAAGAATACCCGTAGGCTCAGAATCACCAGGGGATTCAGGCTCAAAACTCATAGAAAGGGCATCTGCCTTCACATTTTTTGAACCTGGCAGGTATGAGACCACAAAATTAAACCGAGAGAAAAACAACGACCAGCGCGCCTGTCTAGGATTCAGACGCCTGGCAGACTCAAGGTAAATCAGGTTCTTGTGATCAGTCAAGACCACCACCTGATGTCTAGCACCCTCAAGCCAATGACGCCACTCCTCAAATGCCCACTTCATAGCCAAGAGCTCCCGATTACCAACATCGTAATTTCGCTCGGCGGGCGAAAATTTTCGAGAGAAGAACGCACATGGTCTCATCACTGAGCAATCGGAACTTCTCTGCGACAAAACCGCCCCAGCTCCAATCTCGGAAGCATCAACCTCGACCTGAAAAGGGAGCGAAACATCAGGCTGGCGCAACACAGGGGCAGAAGAAAAGCGGCGCTTAAGCTCCCGAAAGGCCTCCACAGCCGCAGAGGACCAATTGGCAACATCAGCACCCTTCTTAGTCAAATCAGTCAGAGGCTTAACAACACTTGAAAAACCAGTTATGAATCGACGATAGAAATTAGCAAAGCCCAAGAATTTCTGAAGACTCTTCAGGGAAGTAGGCTGCGTCCAATCACAAATAGCCCGAACCTTGACAGGATCCATCTCAATAGAAGAAGGGGAAAAAATGTACCCCAAAAAAGAGATCTTCTGAACCCCAAAAATACACTTTGAACCCTTTACAAACAAAGAATTGGCCTGCAAAACCTGAAAAACCTTCCTGACCTGTTGAACATGCGACTCCCAGTCATCCGAAAAAATCAAAATATCATCCAAATACACAATCATAAATTTATCCAGATATTCACGGAAAATATTGTGCATAAAGGACTGAAAGACTGAAGGGGCATTAGAAAGACCAAAAGGCATTACCAAATACTCAAAATGGCCCTCGGGCGTATTAAATGCAGTTTTCCACTCATCTCCCTGCTTAATCCGCACCAAATTATACGCACCCCGAAGATCAATCTTAGAGAACCACTTTGCCCCTTTAATACGAGCAAATAAATCAGTCAATAGAGGCAAAGGATACTGGTATTTGACTGTAATCTTATTCAGCCGATAATCAATACAAGGCCTCAGGGAGCCATCCTTTTTACCCACGAAAAAAACACCTGCTCCTAAAGGGGATGAGGAAGGACGGATATGTCCCTTTTCCAAGGACTCTTTAATATACTCTCGCATAGCAGCATGTTCAGGCACTGACAGATTGAACAAGCGACCTTTAGGAAATTTGCTGCCGGGAATCAAATCTATAGCACAATCGCAATCCCTGTGAGGAGGGAGAGAACTAAGTTTAGGCTCCTCAAAAACATCACAGTAGTCAGACAAAAATGCCGGAACCTCAGAGGGAGTAGATGAAGCAATGGAAACCAAAGGTACTTCCCCATGAGCCCCCTGACAACCCCATCTTACCACAGACACTGTTTTCCAGTCTAGGACTGGGTTATGAGTTTGTAACCATGGCAATCCAAGCACTAAAACATCATGCAAGTTATGCAACACAAGGAAGCGAATCACCTCCCGATGGTCAGGAGTCATACACATAGTCACTTGTGTCCAGTATTGTGGTTTATTCCTAGACAATGGTGTGGAGTCGATACCCTTCAAAGGGATGGGGACTTCCAGAGACTCTAGACTAAACCCACAGCGCCTGGCAAAGGACCAATCCATAAGACTCAGGGCGGCGCCAGAGTCCACATAGGCATTCACGGTAATAGATGATAATGAACAAATCAAAGTCAGACAAAATAAACTTAGACTGCAAAGTGCCAACTGCAAAAGACTTATCAACCTTTTTTGTGCGTTTAGAGCATGCTGATATAACATGAGCAGAATCACCACAGTAGAAGCACAACCCATTTTTACGCCTGTAATTCCGCCGTTCGCTTCTGGACAGAATTCTATCACATTGCATATTCTCCGGTGCCTGCTCAGAGGACACCGCCAAATGGTGCACCGGTTTGCGCTCCCGTAAACGCCGATCAATCTGAATAGCCATTGTCATGGACTCATTCAGACCTGTGGGCGTAGGAAACCCCACCATGACATCTTTAATGGCGTCAGAGAGACCCTCTCTGAAATTCGCCGCCAGGGCGCACTCATTCCACTGAGTAAGCACAGACCATTTTCGAAATTTTTGACAATATATTTCAGCTTCATCATGCCCTTGAGAGAGGGCTATCAAGGCTTTTTCAGCCTGAATTTCCAAATTAGGTTCCTCATAGAGCAACCCCAGGGCCAGAAAGAACGCATCCACATTGAGCAGCGCAGGATCCCCTGGTGCCAATGCAAATGCCCAATTCTGGGGCCACCCCGCAACAAGGAAATAACAATCTTAACCTGCTGAGCGGGGTTTCCAGCGGAACGAGATCTCAGAGAAAGATACAATTTACAATTGTGCTTAAAATTCAAAAAACGAGATCTATCTCCAGAAAAAAATTCTGGTATAGGAATTTTAGGTTCAGACATAGAGGCATGTACGACAAAGTCTTGTATATTTTGCACCTTAGAAGCAAGATTATTCAGATTTGAAGCTAAACTCTGGATATCCATTTCTCAACAGCTGAGACCTGAGCCATTCAGGGATTAAGAGGAGAGAAAAGCAGCAGACTGCAATTATGGCTAGACAGAACTTCAGAGCAAAAAAAAAAAAAAAAAGGTGTCAGGAACTTCTTTTCTCTCTTTCTTCAGCCAATACTTTTAACACATTGCGGCCGGCTATACTGTCTTGATTCCCAATGGCAGGGACATAGTCAAAATCAGGACTAGCTCTAAGAAGATGGAATCTAAGCTGACCGCGATGCTGAACCTAACGCACAACTAACAATAGCCGGGGAACATACCTGCGTTTTATCCCTAGATGTCTCGCACCAGCCAGAGATCTAGCTACCCCTAATAGAGGAAAACACAGACCTGGCTTGCCTCCAGGGAAACCCCAAAAGGATGATAGTAGCCCACAACATATAATGACGGTTAGTGGAGAGGAAAACACATACGTAGTATGAATACAGGTTCAGCAAAGAGAGGCCCACTAACTAAATAGCTGAAAATACAAAAGAGGACTTCGCGGTCAACTCAAAACCCTACAAAACACCATCCTGAAATGACTTTAAACTCCGATGTCAACTCATGACACTGGAGTGGTCATTTCAGTTCACTAGAGCTTCCAGCAACAAGATTCACATAAATGAACGCTGGACAAAAACATACAAAAATACAAATGATCCAACTTAGCTGAATCCGCAGACTTAGGAGCAGGTAGCAAGCAACAGAGGGACTCTGGTAACATTGATAGCCGGCACTAGAATGACTGAGAAGCCAGACTATATAGGAAACTCCCATTTCCTGATGGGAACAGGTGCACTGGAAATAGGAGACAGAAGTCAGCCCGTACCACCAGTAGCCACCAGAGGGAGCCCACAAACAGAATTCACAACATTCTGCAGGCTCTTAACAGACGTGGGCTGAGTCCAGTCATGAATGGCACGGACCTTAACTGGGTCCATCTCCACAGTAGAAGGGGAAAAAATAAAACCCAAAAAAGAAACCTTCTGTACCCCAAAGATACATTTTGAACGCTTCACAAATAAAGCATTCTCACGCAGAACCTGAAACACCATCCTGACCTGGTTTACATGGGACTCCCAATCATCAGAAAAAACCAAAATATCATCCAGATAAATAATCATAAATTTATCCAGATATTTCCGGAAGATGTCATGCATGAAGGACTGAAACACAGAAGGAGCATTAGAGAGTCCAAAAGGCATCAACAGGTACTCAAAATGACCCTCGGGCGTATTAAATGCTGTTTTCCATTCATCTCCCTGCTTTATGCGCACAAGGTTATACGCACCGCGAAGATCTATCTTGGTGAACCAACTGGCACCCTTAATCCGAGCAAACAAATCAGACAACAATGGCAAAGGATACTGAAATTTCACCGTGATTTTATTCAGAAGACGATAATCTATACAAGGTCTCAAAGACCCGTCTTTCTTGCCCACAAAAAAGAATCCTGCACCAAGAGGAGAAGAGGATGGGTGAATATGTCCCTTCTCCAAAGACTCCTTTATATAACTCCACATCGCGGCATGCTCTGGCACAGATAAATTAAAGAGTCGTCCCTTAGGAAATTTACTACCAGGAATCAAATCTATAGCACAATCACAGTCCCTATGAGCCTGAAATTTCTTTTGGCATGGCATTCTGTTATGCGGTCAGCAGAAAACCCTGCAAAAACATCCACGCTGAATATTTCAAGAACCCCCACACCGACTGACGGTGCGGAGGGAGAATATCAGCACCCTAGAGCTTCCAGCGAGCAGAAAATCACATATTAAGCAAGCTGGACAAAAACACTGAAAATGCAAATGATCCAAAGTATCCAAATGGACTTAGCTTTTCTTGCATGAGATAAATGGAAAGGAATCAGGAGGAGACCATATAGGACTGGATACAACGATGCCAGGCAAGAGACTGAGTCCAGAAGAGACCTAAATAGGGAACACCCGCTGCTTAATGACCCAGCTGGAGCCCAGGCCTGCAACAAGACATGCCTAACACAGTACCGTTAATGACCACCAGAGGGAGCCCAGAAACACAGTTCACAACAGTCGACTGCCTCATCTGTATTGTATGGTGCAGCTGTAGGCTTAAAGGCGGGCACCATTTTACATCCTCTTAGACTTAAACTCTGCTCCCGGCACCCACAAATTGACATTGTAGCTCTCCCACATCATTTCATAAGACAATATCTGCAGGCAGGCCCCTCATCACCCCAACCACGCATTGCTTGACCCCAAAGCCAAAGTCCAGTTTTACGCTTGCTTTTGGGATATTCTTCCATTGGCCTCCAGCTAATTCAATGGTAATCCCGTGTCCATGCTGTTTTGCCTCTGGCCGAACCACTCTGGGATCAGCTATGGTGAGAAATGCCCCAGAGTCACAAAAGCCAATAACTCTCCGACCGTCCAGCATGACCTCCTGTACGTGCTTTCTTTGAGGATTAAAGGAACTCATGGCTGTGGCCCTCACCCGATAAACCCCTAATGGTCGAACGTGGGTTTCTGAGCTATTAGGCAAATCAATTTGTAACGGAGGCACCTCTTCCTACATTGTATTTGGCTGTAAATAATTGATAGGCCGATTTGGTGCAGGGTCAATCCTCAATTGACCCTGAGTGCAGGTGTCTTGCAGATTCCCAGCCTGCCCACATTGGTAACATCTGCGCTGTATCGCATTCCTTCCCATGTGCACTCTGGAGACGGAGGTAAGAGAGCCTGGAGGCTGATATCTATGTGACGGTGCATGTGGTGGTTGTTTTGATTGAGACCGATTTCTGCACTGTATAGCTGGGCAGGTGGCCTGCAGATGCCCAGGATGCCCACATCCATAACACCTGCGCTCTACTACTTTCTCTCCTTGTAGCATTTCAGAGGAAGGGGTAGGACTAGCTGGAAGGTGAGTCACATGGGTATCAACATGAGGCGGTGGTCTAGTGGGACAGCCAACTTTGGGGACTGAAGGACAAGAGACCACTGGTGGTGGGGTGTTGGTAGTATTTACTCCATCCACCAGTAAATTTTTCCAATGAGGCTTGATAGTGAGAACCTCATCAGCTAAAGCAGCAGTTTCCTCCACAGTGGCTGGTCTCCTCTCACGCACCCATTCCTGGATCTCAGCAGGGCACTTGAAGTAAAACTACTCTTTTAGGATAACCCGGAGGAAGTTCTCCCAGGTTAAGGCCTCCTCTGCCTCCAGCCAGCGATGACATATTTGTTTGAGTCTGTGGGCATACATCTTGAAAGACACTTCCTCATCACAGGCTAAAGTACGGAACTGAGTCCTCTAAGTGTCTGGGGTAACAGCATAATGTTCTAGAATAGTCTGTTTAATCTCCGCATACTCACAGTTCCCCCGAGGGTCCATAGCTCTATAGGCTGCGGCAGCTCCACCCTCTAAGAGCCCCACCAGATGTCGGACTCGCTCCCTTTCCGGGACTTCCATTAATTGACACTGATGCTCAAAGTCCTGGAAGAAGCCCTCAATGTCGCCTGCAGCCTCATTAAATGGCTTGAAGTCTTTGCGGGACACTCTGTGGAGTTCCCTCATGGTGGGTGCTGGGGTTACAGTCTGTCTGGAGCTTCTAGCTGCTTCCAAAGTGATCTGCCTCTCCAGCAATGCCATCTCCTGAGCTCTGTGAATGGCCTCCCTCTTATCGTCTATGGTGGCCTCTTCTCCCAGCAATGCCAACTCCTCCTCGTACCACACAACCCACTGACTATTTTGGGTATTTACCTCCGGCTGCCGTCTTTCCTCCGTTTGCTGTGGGGATCCTTCCTCAGCGTAATCTTGCAGGCGAACTCCTTCCAAAGCCTCAATTAGCTGCTCCTTGGAGAGTCCCTTGTAGCTGACTCCCAGTTCACGGGCCTTTGTTTGTAGGTTCATCGCAGTCCAGTTCTTGTACTCTGCGGTGCTGGTTCCTGATGTTGATGGGCCTTTGTCCTCCATTCTTTCTGCTCTGATCCCACTGCTTGCCACCAGTTTTTGACGGGGTGTACGGCAGAGCAAGAAGGGACAACAGGCCAAGGGATGATTCAACAGATTTATTATGAAGAACGCTGGAACAACACATGCAGGTAGATCTACAGAGTCCACAATTAGTCCAACGGAACAGGTTTGGGGCACCTCCCGATAATCCTTGTGCCAGCTAACAAAGCAATAGTCCACACGAGTCCAACGGAACAGATTCGGGGGCACCTCCCGATAATCCTTGTGCCAGCTAACAAAGCAATAGTCCACACGAGTCCAAGGGATCCCAAAACAATCCCACGAACGACGAGATATGTCCTCAGCTCAAGTCTCGCCCCGTTCGCTTCTGCAGTCACAGATGGACGTGGGGTCTTGCCTCGGCTAAGAATCCCCACTCCTTCTCCTTCAAGGGTCAACTCACATCTGATCTCAAAAATAAGAATGGATTGTCTGAGCTCCTGGGATCAGCCCATGAAGGGGTTAGGGGTCACACCTTCTATTCAATGGTTGGGTCCACCAGAAGATTCTAGACAGGTCGGCTCCGCTTAGTCTATCCAGTATGTGCATTTGACTAGCCACCTGCTGTGAGGAAGAATGGCTATTCCTTCACTAGTGGTGTTGACAAAGCTTAATTACATTATAGCTTAGGGCTGCAAGTATTGGGGGAAGGAGACAGGTTAAGTTACATACATCCCATGACATTGCAAAGTGTACAGTAAATACAACCAAAGAGAAGTCGCACCACATCATGACATATTATACAAAATACAGGACAGGGAAAAACGTACATATCATGACACACTCGCTTTATCATGCAGATCGCATTAAACCTGGGATTAGATTATAACCAATTTGGGTTATGTAACCCATGCTTTACACTACACCTCTTCTCTTTAAGGTCAGTGCTATGGTAGGTGATGTTGGATTAGCTCCATCGTTTCTTCAGTCTGCTTTTCTGTAGTTCTATATATTAATGCAGACTGATGAGACGATAGAGCTAATCCACCTCATATCTTTACTCACCTGCCTGTGTGTCAGAACTAGTGCACCTAGGATGCAGAAAACACAGCATCCTGAGTGCACTAGTGCTGACACCTGGGCAGGTGAGCATTGATGACCCCTGACTTTTCTTGCTGTATTAATATATATTTTTGGAGGATTTTCAGTCCTCTTTGTGTTTTTGCCACCTCATAGCTCCATGACAGACACAAAAAGCAAAGCTGCAGTGTAAAGCAAATAAAGAAGAGGGGCAGTAGATTGTGTGTCATGGAGCTATGAGGTGGCAAAAACACAGTGTGTGTGTACACGGCGACATGTGTGTTGACGGCGCACGGTGTGTGTTGCCAGTGACAACAGAGACAAAGAACAAGCAGTGATTGGGGAAAAACAACACAAATTTATTTTACGAACCAGTGAGGGGGAAATGGTATGGACTTGGGGGGTGTGGAGCTGGGAGGATTGGCTACGGGTGGACGATGAAGGGGTTCAAGGGGAAGGGCTAACTAAACTTGTGGGGTCTGGGAGGTCAGAGATGGAAGTAGATACATTAGGAGTGGAAGCATGGGAAGGGAGAGACACAATGGAAGGGAGAGAAAAACTGGACAACACAGACACATTGGGAGGTTAGGGTGGAGGTAGTACGACACTTCTGCTGGCACAAATCTTTTTGGCTTTCTGTCCCGTTTTATGCAGCAGCTTCCTTTTTTTGTGTCTCCTTGGGAGAGTGGGAGTGGTGGGGTCAGCAGGTCATTCAGAATGTGAACCCAGCCTGGTGGTGGCTGTGGACTGCCATTTAGGATCTTGAGGCGGCCTAGTGGTGGACAACTCTGCAGGATCTTGAGGTGGCCTAGTGGAGGTGGTGGTGGAAAGCCGTGCAGGATTTTGAGGTGGCTTACTGCTGTGGCGGTGGACAGCCATGCAGGAGCAGGACTCGGCATGGTGGTGGTGGTGGAGTGGTTTTCAGCAGCACCCAGCATTTCCTGATCCTTGCTGTGGCACCACTGCAAACGTGGATCTCCTGTTTCAGGTCCTTGTTGAAGCAATCCTTCATCGAACGCCAATGAGTTTTGACTCCTCGCAGGAGTTTCTCGCATCACACACGGTTGGGTGATCCCGGCCTTCAGATTCACTGCCGCATCAGACCACACTGCAATACTTACAAAAAGCCTTTCTGACTCGTGACATGGAATTGTCCCAGTCATCCATCAACGCTTGTGAGTCACCCACCAGAGCCGTGGGGTACTCAGTACCAGGTCCGGTCACACTTAAAGGGGATGTCACGGTGGCTGCGACCCGGTCCGTGGCCCTGGGCGCTCAATTAAAAGGGGAAATGTCTTTTTAAGGGATTTGTATTAAAGTTTGTGTTTGTGACGCCACCTGTGGTTCTTGGTCAGAAGGGACCGACGCTGCTTAAAGGGGTTCTCTCGGGTGCTGTTACTGGAGCCAAGATGGTGATGCTTCCCACAGGTGAAGCGGAGTCCCCAGAGCTCCCGGTGTGCTGGGCAAGGATGGTGTATGCCGGCAAATAAATGGAGGACACAGAGTTGTAACTTCTTTACCTGGTTTACAGGTTGTAAGCAGCCGCAGTCCAGGGTACCAGGAACAGGTGGTGATATGGTCCAGCCGGCCTGGAGGCAATAGTGACCCTTCTTCCAGGTGAGGTCCGTAAGCCTTCCTACTCGCGCTAGTATGCGAGGTCCCTGCTGCCTGTAGCTTGCTGACAAAGTCCTCTCCTGTCCAGGGACAGTTACCGGTATGGTGGGCAGTGTGAGCCTCTTAATAGGGTCTTTATTACGACCCGGGTTCCTAGTGTACTGCTGCACCTTCAGGTGTGGGTGTGGGCAAATTACATAAAGTCCTCTGCCCTCCAGGTCTGCTGTGTGACCTGAAGTATAACACAGCCTTGGGCTCCCGGTGCCCAGGTCCTGTGCTTCGGCTCTGAGGGTGCCTGGTCACAGATCCTCTCTGCGCCCCTTTCCTTCTCCTGTTGCTTCTTTCCTCTGGTGCTCACTGACATGCAACCGTCCAGGTTCTCTTCCTTTTCCTGGAGCTGCAGTTCACATGTGGCTGCACAGCCCCACTGTCTGCTCTCCACTCCTCTCCCTTCACTGTCTGCTCCAGACTGATCTCTTTGGTCTCCCTGGACCAACTGACTAACTCCTCCTCTAGACCAGAAGACTTAAAGCTCGGGAAGCTCCCCTGAATCCGGGTTCTGAGCTCCCCCTTCTGGCCTTAATTCAGAATGTGTTGTATGTAGGTGCGTTACCTGGTAAAGAGAATCCTCCTTGCCTCCAAGCATGATATTACCCTCCCTGAAAGGAAGGCAACATCACTGTAACACCCGGTTACCTGGGGTGGTACACTTCCCCCGTTAACTCCAGTACTCCCGGACTGGGGAAAGAAAAAACAACAGTACAGGTTAAAGATGCAAAATTTTTAGACATGCATATCAACAGGTTTAACTGGTAAACCTTAGGCTTCCCTTTATGGGAGGTACTTTGCTTGAATGTTACATAACATATTTACATAAGTGCACGCAGGTGACAAGTGCAAACATTTTACACATTAAGTGCAACAGTTAAATAACAAGGTGTCCTTGTGCACCAATAATAACAATAATATGAGGGATCAGTCATCAGCCCCAATATTGTCCTTTGGTGGGTTGCCTGAAAATAGCAGCTATGTATGCACACGGCCAGCGAGTGGTAAAACCAATAAGGGGTACCTAAAGAGGTGCCAACTATGTACAAGGGAAAGTTCTCAGGTAATCACTGTCCATTACCCTACTGTCCTTTTTAAACTGGAAGAAACATCAAATAAACACAATCAAAACATAATCAAAACATTTTCAACATTTTCAAACAGGCGAATGTCTCATTACTTGTTCTTTTTCCAGGGCAGGTCCTGGTGTCCACAGCTTCCTGACTGAAAAAGTTCTATTGTATAGGTGTCAACAGGTAACTCCATAGGAAACTGTCCATCATCAGGGGTTTGTGTAGCCTGGGTATGCATTCCACTTTCAGTGGCTACACGGGTATTGGTATGCTGTCCTGGGCACCTTTTAACATGTAGGGCATAATATCCCCTTTCGTCATGGTGCCGGGTAAAGGTCACTTTATCTCCAGGGTACAGGCCACGGTCAGGGTGTCCTCTTAAGAGATGTGATTCAACGTCTCTACGGTTAACAAACAGTTCAGTTGTTCCACCATGTTCTTTAATGAAACCCCATCCTCTGTCCAAGTTAAAGGTGACAACAGTTCCTGATCTTAATGGTCCTCTATCCTCTGGTCTAGCTTTGCAGAACCTGATTTTAGCTAAGATGTTGCTTTCCTCCATTGCTTCCCACTTAGCTCTGCGTTCCTTTTCCTCTGCTGCAAGTTTTAATATCTGTTGTCTGCAATATCCTTCTTTTTCTATTCTCACATTGTTAGCTGCTGCTTGGGCCTCTACTGGGAATCCCATAAGGTCAGTTTTTGGGTGCTTCCAAAGTATGGCTCCTTTTGGCCTGCATGCCTTCAGGGGTGATGGTTCAGGTACTAGTGGCTCAGTTAGCTTATTCCTCAAGTCTGTCATGTGGTCCCAGGTTACTGTAATGTGACTACCTGGCCAGGCGTTAAGGTTGGCGGGGATTCTAGGGGTCCCACCAGGGTGTCTTCAGCTACTGGGGCAGTTTGCATACCTGTCTCGTCGGTGCCTGTGTCCTTTTCCGCCTCCGCTGGGGTCAGGATCAATGGTTGCAGGGCCTGGTGCTGCAGCATTGTCATCTCCTTTGGCAGCGCCTCACTTTCTGGCTCTGCTGGGGTTAAAGGTGCAGGCTCCGGGTCTTTCGTCGGCACCATCTCCTGCAGCAGCGTTGCTCCCTCCGGCTCCGCTGGGGCTATGAGCGCTGTTGGTGAGGTCGGAGGCTGTGCAGTCATCATCCTCCAGATCAAGGACTCTTTCCACGCCGCCACCGCCGTCATCTGGGTCCACAGGAGTCGTCGGGCCAGCGCCTCCATCTCTGTGTCGAGGAGCTCCGGATTCAAGATATTCATCAGGTCCGGTGTTTCTTGTTGTTGCTCTGGGACATTCTTTCTGGTGTCGGCAGGTCCCGACGGTTCTCCACTGCTGTCCTCCATCGCTTCTCCTGGGTAGTGTGCAGCCATGCTGCAGCCATGCTTTCCAGCGTCTTCCTCCTTATTGTTCCTCTCACTTTGTGGGCAATCTCTTCCACACTTTCCCGCCAGCCATCTCCGGGGGCGGATCCGTCCTGGTGATGGACATGTTTGGTTAGCATTCAAGTCTCTGTGTAACAACCCTGCTGGCATCACTGCATGGCCTCCCATCCCCCACCTGCATTACACTCAAACTCACTTCTCTGGGCCTTGTTGTGACTTCTCTCTGCTGCCAGCTCCATGCTGTGTGCCTCATGTCTGCTGCTTGCTCTGTGCATGCTCTGTCTGTGTGCATAGGGGGGCTGCACCGGCAACGCCTGTGTCTTATTGAGATTGTGTGCACCTTGCTAAGGTGTCCCTGGCCAATTGCCATGAGGCTTCCTGTATTTAAGACATCCCCACCCATTGGTGGGAGCCTGTGCAACTTACTCCCTCAGTCAGTTCTTAGCTGCTGAGGTGCCAGGCCCTGTCTCTGTTACTCTTATGTCCACCACCCAGGGGGGCGTTGTACCCTGGTCTGTGTCCTGTGTTTGCCATCCAGTGGGGCTTCGTACCCTGGCCTATGTCCACCACCCAGAGGGACGTTGTACCCTGGCTTGTGTCCATGTCTGTTCCATGTTCTGTTCCTGACTTTGTCTTAGCCTAGTCCTGTTCCTTTGTCCGTTTATATCCCTGCCTTGGTTTCCTTTCCCTGCTGTGCGTACTCTGTATCTTGCTTTGCTCTGCTTTTGGCTCTGCTCTCTGCGACCTTGCTTTGCTCCTGCTCTGCATTCTCTGACCTTGCTCTGCTCTCTGTGGTTTTGCTCTGGGCTCTGCACTCTGTGTCTTGCTCTGCACTCAGCTCTGCACTCTGACTTTGTTCTGGTCTGAGCTCTGCACTCTGTGGCTTTGTTCTCAGCTCTGCTGTCTGTAACTTTGCTCTGCACTCTGACCTTGCTCTGCACTCGGTAGCTTTGCTCTGCGGCTCCGCTCAGCTCTCGCTTTGCGGCTCCGCTCCTTGCGGTTATACCTGGCTCCGCTTCCTGCGTTTCTGCAGGTGACTCCTGCTCTTGGCTCTGCCTCCTGTGTTTCTGCACGTGGCCCCGCTTCCTGCTCTTGGCTCCACCTCCTGCATTTCTGCACTTGGCTCTGCGTCCTGTGTCTCTGCACTTGGCTCCTCCTCCTGGCTCCGCCTCCTGCATTTCTGTTCTTGGCTCTAGCTCCTGTGCTCCTGTGATTTCACTCTGCATCAGCTCTTGCTGTCTTTCTCTACCTATTCTTAAGTCCTCCTGTCTGAACAGGTTCTTACCTGTTTTACATACCTGCCTGCAGACCGGTCCCTACCGGTTTTTCCAGTGAACCAGCCTTGTCCGCCTGTCCTGCCAGAGAGCCAGCCGTACCTGCCTGCCAAAAAGGGAGCCAGCCGTGCCTTTGTAGTATCCGTACCTGCCAGCCCAAGAGTCAGCCGTGCCCGCCTACCAGTGTCTCTGTTGTACTCATCCGCCTATCTGTGTCCAAACCGTGCCGCCTGTCTGCCAGAGTGCCAGCCGTACCCGCTTGCCTGTCTATGTTCCCTTCTCCAGTGGGATCAGCAGCCATAGCCAGACACCACCCTGGAGTGGTACCTGGTAGCTTCCTGCTGCACAAGTCTGACCTCACCATCAGAGGCTCCAGCGAAGACCAAGGAACCTACTTAGTTATGCCCCTTCCAGGGTAGTCTGGTCTGTGGTCCAGTGGGGCCACACCCCTGCATGCCCGCGCCAACCAGTCTGGGCGCGAGCCTGACACTCTGTAGGGGGTGGATCCAGTTTCGCCCTGGTTCTTGAGCTCCACCCATGGCAACACATCTTCCTTTATCCACCTCGTGGTGCAACAATGGCAGCCATTAAACAATTTCATACAGTCCATTACAGTCCATGGCACACAGGACCCATTCCAATGGGTCGGTCCATCCTGTTTGTGATGCCAAAAATGAGTCGCCCGCCAGGGCCGTGGGGTACTCGGTACTGGGTCCAGTTGCACTTAAAAGGGATGTCACGGTGGCTGCAACCCGGTCCGTTTCCTTGGGCACCCAATTAAAAGGGGAAAGGTCTTTTTAAGGGATTTGTATTAAAGTTTGTGTTTGTGATGCCACCTGTGGTTCTCGGTCAGAAGGTACCGACGCTGCTTAAAGGAGTCCTCTGGGGTGGTGTTACTGCAGCCAAGATGGTGATGCTTCCCACAGGTGAAGTGGGGTCCCCACGGCTCCTGGTGTGCTGGGCAAGGATGGTGTATGCCAGCAAATAAATGGAGGTCTCAGAGTTGTAACGTTTTTACCTGGCTTACTGGTTGTAAGCAGCTGCAGTCCAGGGTACCAGGAACAGGTGGTGATATGGTCCGGCTGTCCTGGGTCTATCTATGGGTTTATAGGGTCTATCATGACCCGGGCTCCTAGTGTACTGCTGCACCTTCAGGTGTGGGTGCGGGCAAATTACATAAAGTCCTGTGCCCTCCGCTTCTGCCGTGTTACCTGGAGTACAACACAGCCTCGGGCCCCCCGTGCCCAGTTCCTGTGCTTCAGCTCTGAGGGTGCCCAGTCACAGTTCCCCTCTGAGCCCCTTTCCTTCTCCTGTTGCTTCTTTCCTCTGGTGCTCACTGACATGCAACCCTCAAGGTTCTCTTCCTTTTCCTGGAGCTGCAGCTCACACATGGCTGCATGGCCCCACTGTCTGCGCTCCACTCCTCTCCCTTCCCCAGACTGATCTCTTTGGTCTCCCTGGACCAACTAACTCCTCCTCCAGACCAGAACACTTAAAGCCCGGGAAGCTCCCCTGAATCCGGGTTCTGAGTTCCCCCTGCTGGCCTGGATTCATAATGTGTTGTATGCAGGTGCGTTACCTGGTAAAGAGAATCCCTCTTGCCTCCAAGCATGATATTACCCTCCCCAAAAGGAAGGCAACATCACTGTAACAACCGGTTACCCGGGGTGTTACACTTGGGCCACCTCATTCCACAGCCGCTGAATCACCACAGTGTCCGGGTGCTGCTGCTCCCGGGTGTCCCACAACGTAACTCGCTCTTGCACCAGGGTGATGAGAAGTTCGTTGTCAATTAATTCCTCCTCCCGGTTTGGAACCTAGAAATTAAACAAAGACATTAATGTTGGAAAGATGAAAACACTTTAAAAAAGCAAAAATAATAAAAAAAAGGCAAGAGTACCAAAAACAGTCAAGAATAAATAAAAACAGTCAAGGATACTTGCACGCCGTCTTGTCACCAGAACTTTGGCCTGAGCCTGCTTGCTCCTGCTCATCTGCACTGGAATGGTTCTGTAAAAAGAAAAATAAATATTTTGCCACATGTGTAATAGTGACAGTGGATACTTACCAATCACTAGCAAATGTACTCACTTCAGTCTCCTGTCCACTCTGTGAGGTCTGGTCTTCAATGGAGGAAATGATGAGGAATGCTGCAAGAGAGACAGAAATGATTACAGACTGCAGGGAGAAAAACAGACAGGCAAACATATAGCTTGTATACTCACATTATAGTCAGAGTCTTCCTATGCTTCCAAAAAAGATACTGCAATCCTAGTAGAGTCTTGAGAGTAACGGACGTCTGCTGCCCACACCTTCTTTTATAAGGTTTGTTTGGGAGGTGGCTTAAAACCAGTTCCTAGACATGTTTACTCATAAGAACGCATGTGTGTGCAAATGCAATCATACGCATGTACTTGCGTATGCATGTGTTCTCATAGACTGTAATGGGTTTATTTGACGCACTCCTTCCGCAAGTGTCCACATGCGTATGGCGGCAGAAATTTGCCACCATAAAAAATGCAACATGGTGCCTTAGACATGCCCAGCCGCACATCGCGAAAAGACGCATGCGTAAGCAAACGCGGGCGAACGCATGCAAACGCATGCACCTGTGTCTACAATGTTAAAGATAGGAAATCAAGATGCATGCGGAATTATGCATCAGAAACGCTGTGGACACAACCGCAAATGTGAAACCAGCCTAAGATGGACCTCAGGGGGCGTATAATCTCATCCGCATTAAAGAGGGGGATGAGTGGAAAACAATGTACAAAATGCCTGAGGGACAGTATGAGAAACTGTTTATAAATGACATCTTTAGTCACCTGGTAGGCAGATTCATGGTTATCTATCCAGATGACATATTAATTTATTCACCTGACCTTGAGTCACACCAGGTACATGTCAGGCAGATCTTACGTATTCTCTGAGACAATAAATTACATGTTAAACCCGAGAAGTGTATGTTATCGGTTGAGGAGATCTCTTTCCTTGGATATGTGTTGTCCTCCACCAATTTTCGCATGGATCCATTGAAAGTCCGGGCAGTATTGAACTGGTATCGTCCAGAGGATTTGAAGGCGTTACAAAGATTTTCAGGTTTCGCCAACTACTACTGTAAATTCATAATGAACTTTTCAGTAGTAGCCAGACCTCTTACAGATATGACCAGGAAGGGGGCGGACTTCTCCAAGTGGTCCAGTCCTGCCAGGGAGACATGTGTTATGTTCAAGAGGTGTTTTTCTTCTGCGCCGATCCTTATACAGCCTGATGTCTCTCAGTCTTCTATCGTTGAGGTTGATGTGTTTGAGGTAGGTGTGGGGGCTGTATGGTCGCAGGGTGCATCTCCTGGTAAATGGCAACCATATGCTTATTTTTCTGAAAAACTGTCACCTGCTAAGAAAAATTATGACATTGGTAACAGGGAACTCTTAGAAATCAAATGGGCTTTTGAAGAGTGGTGTCATTTTTTGGAAGTAGCGGTTTACCCAGTTATAGTAATACTATAAGTAATAGTCATGGATCATAGGAATCTGGTATATTTGGAATCGGCTAAACATCTAACACCTCGACAGACAAGATGCGCATTGTAATTTAACAGGTTTAACTTTTTTGTGACTTATAGGCCGGGGAACAAAAACATTAAGGCAGATGCCTTGTCCCGTTGCTTTACTGGGGGAGGAGATAAGTGTGAACCAGTACCTAATCTTCAAAAAGGGGTGGTTATGGCGTCTATATGCTTCGATCTGGAAAGAGAGGTGGTTGACGCTCAGGGGGACGCCCCTGCTGCCTGTCCACTCAGTAAACTGTTTATCCTGGTAAATCTCTGTTTTAGAGTCCTTAGCGAACATCACAATTCAGTGCTGGCCAGACACCCTGGTAATAAAGCCACCACTGATCTGCTTACTTGGCGTTTTTGGTGGCCAGGTGCTTATCAGGATGTCCAGGAGTATGTAGCCGCATGCAGTGTCTGTACACATTCTAAGACCTTTCATACTCATCCATCAGGGGCTCTCTAACCATTGGATATTCCCAGCAGACCTTGTCGATCGATTTTATCATGGATCTACCCGTGTCGGCAGGGAGTACTGTAATTCTGGTGGTAGATAGGTTTAGTAAAATGTCTAATTTTATCGCTTTTTCAGCTTTACCGAATGCCAAATCCTTGCCGCAAGTTTTCATCAGGGAAATATTTAGATTGCATGGGATCCTGACCGATATTGTTTCTGATCGGGGGGTGGAGTTTGTCTCCAAGTTTTGGAGGGCATTTTGCACCCGTGTGGGGATCCATTTGTCATTTTCTCCTGCTTTTCACCTGCAGTCTGATACACAGACTGAATGGGTTTACCAGAATCTAGAGACATATCCTAGGTGTTTTGTTTCTGAAAATCAGGAGGATTGGGTTACCTATTTACTGTTAGCCGAATTCGCTGTAAATAATCGTTGTCAGGAATCGACCAGTAAGTCCCCATTTTTCAGGGCATATGGGTTCCATCCTCAGTTTAGTTCTTTTAATGGTAATTGCCCTTCTGGATTACCAGAGGAAGAACAGTTTTCATCTTCCATTTCTACCATATGGCAGAAGGTTACTAATAATTTGAGGAAGATGGGTTCCAAATATAAGAGTGTGGCTGAGTGGAGACGATTGATGGGTCTGTACCTCTGTATTGGTGACTTTGTGTGGTTGTCCTCTAGGAACATTAAGTTGAAAGTTCAATCTTGGAAACTGGGTCCCAGGTTTATCAGTCCTTATAAGATCAAAGCCATCGTCAATCCCGTAGCATTTCGCCTTGCTTTACCGCCTACCTTTAGGATCCATAATGTATTTTATTGTTGTCTTCTCAAAAAATATGTCTTCTGTACCATCACGTATACCACCATCTCCTGTCATTGTTGATGGTAATTAAGAGTTTCAGATTGCGAAGATTTTGGACTCTCGTCTTGTTCGTCGCTTGCTTCAGTATCTGGTACATTGGAGGGGGTACGGTCATATTGAGATGTGGGTACCAACATCTGATGATCATTTGGCCAGACTGGTCCAGGCTTTTCACGTGGCTCACCCTGATAAGCCTAGTCCCGAGGTTCTGGAGGTCCCTCATAGAAGAGGGTACTGTCACAGGGTTACTGTGACAGAGTGAAGCCAGAAGACTGCAGCTTCTGATTGCTCCTACTCCGGCGCTCCTTCATTTTAAGGGTATGTGCACATGTAGAATGGTCCTCTGCGGATTTTTCCGCAGCGGATTTAATAAATCTGCAGGGCAAAAACGCTGCATTTTTGCTGCAGATTTATCGTGGATTTACCGCTGATTTACCGCGGTTTTTGTACGGATTCCACTGCGGTTTTCTATTGGAGCAGGTGTAAAACCGCTGCGGAATCCGCAGAAAGAATTGACATGCTGCAAAATGTAAACCGCTGCGTTTCCGCACATTTTTTTCTGCAGCATGGGCACAGCGTTTTCTGTTTCCCATAGGTTTACATTGTAATGTAAACTCATGGGAAACTACTGCGGACCCGCAGCTGCGGAAAGGCTGCGGATCCGCAGCAAAATCCGCATCGTGTGCACATAGCCTAAATGTGTTCATTTCTTCTGGCAGAACAAGGGTTAATTGGCCATGTTGGGAATCCTTGTGTTCACAGTTGATCTCAGCTAGCCACTCTTTCCCTTTATAATCTGGGCTCTGTTACTAATCCTTGTTAGAGCAAGCATTTGCTCCATGGCTAACGGAGAGAGAGGAGTACATATGAGAAGGAGAGTTGGACGAGTGATGTGTGACTGTTGTTTGGTTTGTATGTGTGGAAATTTCTTATCCTTCTCTGTTTTGGTTTGCATTCCTCTGTTATATGTGAGTGAATATTTTGTATGCCTGGAGTTTTCTACTAACCCTTGTCTGTGTTGCCTTGTTTATCAGGTTGGTACACTACGGTGCAGAGTAGCAGCCCCTCTTCCTTGGGTGGGGCAGGAGAACAGACGGAGGGCTAACTCAGGGGATAAGGCAAGGGCGGAGGTCCCGGCACCTTCTCCATCTGAAATATCCTAGGGAGAAGGGTGAGCTAGGGTGCCCCTAGTGTTAGGGACAGGGAAGGAGACCCTGGTCCCTCGACAGCTGTCATGACATATCCCCTTTGTATTAGATGTTATTTTGGGAATAACTCAAATGTCCAGCACCTCGATGGAGATGAGTGGCAGAGATTTCATTACATCTCCACATATAACTGCTGGGAGGTTGGCACATTTGGAAGGTATTGTGCACCTGTCCTAACCTAACAGATAGCCCCCATCCCATCAGGGACATGTACATATACAGTGCCTTGCAAAAGTAGTCAGCTCCCTGGAACTTTTCAACCTTTTCCCACATATCATGCTTCAAACATAAAGATACCAAATGTAAATTTTTGGTGAAGAATCAAGAACAAGTGGAACACAATTGTGAAGTTGAATGAAATTTATTGGTTATTTTAAATTTTTGTGGAAATTCAAAAACTGAAAAGTGGGGTGTGCAATATTATTTGGCCCCTTTAACGTAATACTTTCTTGCGCCACCTTTTGCTGCGATTACAGCTGCAAGTCGCTTAGGGTATGTCTCTATCAGTTTTGTACATCAAGAGACTGAAATTCTTGCCCATTCTTCCTTGGCAAACAGCTCGAGCTCAGTGAGGTTTGATGGAGATCGTTTGTGAACAGCCATTTTCAGCTCTTTCCATAGTTTCTCAATTGGATTGAGGTCTGGACTTTGACTTGGACATTCTAACACCTGGATATGTTTATTTGTGAACCATTCCATTGTAGATTTTGCTTTATGTTTGGATCATTGTCTTGCTGGAAGACAAATCTCCGTCCAAGTCTCAGGTCTCTTGCAGACTCCAATAGGTTTTCTTCAAGAATGGTCCTGTATTTGGCTCCATCCATCTTCCCATCAATTTTAACCATCTTCCCTGTCCCTGCTGAAGAAAAGCAGGCCCAAACCATGATGCTGCCACCACCATGTTTGACAGTGGGGATGGTGTGTTCAGGGTGATGAGCTGTGTTGCCTGAATGCCAAACATATCGTTTGGCATTGTTGCCAAAAAGTTAGATTTTGGTTTCATCTGACCAAAGCACCTTCTTCCACATGTTTGGTGTGTTTCCCAGGTGGCTTGTTGCAAACTTTAAATTACACTTTTTATGGAAAACTTTCAGAAATGGTTTTCTTCTTGTCACTCTTCCATAAAGGCCAGATTTGTGCAGTGTACGACTGACTGTTGTCCTATGGACAGACTGTCCCACCTCAGCTGTAGATCTCTGCAGTTCATCCAGAGTGATCATGGGCCTCTTGGCTGTATCTCTGATCAGTCTTTTCCTTGTTTGAGATGAAAGTTTAGAGGGACGGTCGGGTCTTCGTAGATTTGCAGTGGTATGATACTAGTTCCATTTCAATATGATCGCTTGCACAGTGCTCTTTGGGATGTTTAAAGTTTTGGAAATCATTTTGTATCCAAATCATCATCATCATTAGGCATTTAGGACAACATTGGATCAGTCAGAGATCCACAATGAACTTCTGGAGTGAGTTTGCTGCACTGAAAGTAAAGGGGCCGAATAATATTGCACGCTCCACTTTTCAGTTTTTGAATTTCCACAAAAATTTAAAATAACCAATAAATTCACAATTGTGTTCCACTTGTTGTTGATTCTTCACCAAAAATTTACATTTGGTATCTTTAAGTTTGAAGCATGATATGTGGGAAAAGGTTGAAAAGTTCCAGGGAGTCGAATACTTTTGCTAGGCACTGTGTAAGGCACAGTATTCAAAGTCATCAGAGCTTTTCTCCTCCAGTGAGCAGCTTCAGGTATACGCTTTAAGTTTTAACCCACTATGGTCCACTTACCCCCTAAATTTTCCTGGGTTTCAAGAACTTCAAGATATAACAAGGGATCTAGTATTTGTAGCATATTTTTTTCCTAAATTATAAACAAAAATAATCTTAAATTGTATAAATTGTTTGTGACAGCCAAACGCCCACAGTATCATGACGAAGGAAGCTAAATCCCCAAATAGCAGCTTGCCTTGCTTCCAGATATAGAACTGCACAGTAATATTGACGCACAGAACTCTTTACTGCACATCCAGGGATCTAAAATAGATGAGAGTAGGTGTTGATATAGAATATTAATGCCTTGATCCAAATAAAATAAGAATCTTCAAATCTGGGTTCAACTATTATTTATAGTTTTCATTTCTTGCTGAAATAAATATATGATCTAGTTATACTGCTTGTAAATACCCGTCACACGTACTATGATGTGCGACAGTATATGTGTGCATAAATATAACTATTTCTTCAATCAAAGATTTAAGATGCCTCATCTTTCTAAGATACTTTTCCAAGTAGTCAAAGCACAGTGTCTGCAAAGAGCTTTATTATCTGGGCATTTTATTGGCCATGATGTGATACTTCATTGCCACTGTGGAGGCACTGTAGATGAATTAACCCCTTTCTGCCCTGCACTGTATATTTGCATTGCTGGTAGTAGGTCATCAACGCGAAGCATCGTACATTACCAGTGTTCACATGGTGCAGGCTCAGGAACTTAAATAGCACTAATGGTACTGGGCGTAAGCTGCTACATACATCTGAATGATATCTGGCACAGCAAGGCAGAAATCGAGGTTTACCACTCAAAATCACTAATTAAATTAAGAAAATGTAGTGTAGTGACTTGACAAATATTGACAAAGCTTGGATAGTATTCATCCATGGATATTGAGGGAGTTTGGCTTGGTATTTGACAGACCGCTGTATTTTATCTTCTTAGACTCTCTTGCAACATGGTCTGTTCCACAAGATTGGAGGCAGGCTGAGGTGGTACTGATATTCATGAAGAGTAAGAAAGTGGACAAGTGCAACAACCACCCGGTAATATTGATATCAGTCGTGTGCACAATTCTTAAAGCCGTTTAAAGAGATGACCTGTAAAAATTAATTGCAGGGAAAGATATGATAAACGACAACCAGCATGGATTCAGGGAAGATAGGATATGTCTCACCAACATGTTGGGTTTCTATGAGGAGATAAGTAGAAATCTGGATTATAGTAATGCGGATGGTGTGATTTATCTGGACTTTGCAAAGGTTCTTCATAGTGTACCACATAACAGCCTTATACTGAAGCTCCAGAAGCAGGGACTAAGGGGTCTCTACTGTATATGCACATGGTAAAAAAACTGGTTAAGTGGCAGGAAACAAAAATGTTACATTCTCTAAATGGGATAAAGTCAGTAGTGAGGACCACAAGGATTTGAACTAGGAGCAGTGGGGGCCACAAGGATCTGTGTTAGGACTCATTCTTTTTAATCAATTTATTAATCACTTTATGGAGGGAATTAATAGTAAAGTGTTAGTCATTATTGATGACACAAAATTTATAAGATAACATAAACTGAGCTTGATAGTAAAATATTACAAAACAATCTGGATAAGATGTCTGCATGGGTAAACACATGGTAGATGAGGTTTAATGTAGATAAATGTAAAGTAATGCACCTAGGACGGAGTAATCCTACAGCTGCATATACAGTAAATGAGAGTATACGTGGGACTACAGAACAGGAGAAGTACTTGGGTATTCTTGTTACAAGTAATCTGAGCAGCAGTACTCAATGTCAACCAGCAGCTGCAAAAGTAAACAAGATTTTAGGATGTATAAAAAGAGAGAGAAAATCCCGCTATCCCAATGTAATGTTACTCCTTTATAAATCACATCTAGAATATGGGATCCAATTTAGGGTTCCACATTTTAAAAAGGATATTGAAAAGCTAAAGTAATTTCAAAAGTGGCAACTAGATTATAACAAGAGATAGAAGGCCTCTCGTTTGATAAGAATTTGGAAAAGTTGATCTTGTTTAGGTTAGAAAAAGATATCTCAGAGGAGATCTCAGTTATATGTATAAATACATATGTGCAGTCAGTACAAAGGACTGGCACACAACTTATTCCTTCAAGGAGGCAAGGGACATTCATTAGATGTGGAGGATCATCGCAAGGTCCCGATCATTGCCATGATGACCCGATGTCATCATGACGACATCCGGGTCGCCAGAGCCAACAAAGTTGCTTGATCATGCTCATACTGATGATCAACAAGTTTGCCTGTCAGTGCAGCGCTTACAGTTTGCATAGCACAGGGATGCTCCTGTATCTCTATACTATATAAGGGATCAGCTTGCAAAAATGAAAGTCCCATAGTGTAACAAAGTAAACAAATGAAAAAAAGCAAAAAAAAAGTTTTAAAAAATTGAAAAAAGATAAAAAATAAGACAAATAATAAAAAAATCTAAATATATTGCACCCATAAATAAATATTTTTTCTGGAAAAAAAAAACAATAAAAATACATATATTTGGTATCACCGCATCTGGAATGACGTGACCTATAAAACTGTCCCAGTAGTTAACCCCTTTGGAGAACACCATAAAAAACAAGGCAAAAAACAATGCTTTATCATCATACCACTGAATAATAGTGGAGTAAAACATGGTCAAAATGAGAAATGTATATAAACATGGTATCACTAAAAACATCATATTGTCCCCAAAACAAGCAATAATACAGCTCCATCAACAGAAAAATAAAAAAGTTCTAGTTCTCAGAATAAAGCGATGCAAAAATAATTATTTTTTCTATAAAATATTATTTATTGTGTAAAAGCGCCAAAACATAAAAAAAAAATAAAATGTGGTATCGCTGTAATCATACTGACCCATTGAATAAAACTGCTTTATCAATCTTACCAAATGTGGAAAGACATTGGAAAAAAGAACGTTCCAGAATTCCTGGTTTTTGTTCATTCTGCCTCCCAAAAATCAGAATAGAAAGTGATAAAAAAAAGTCATGTGTCTGAAAAAGGTGCCAATTAAAGCGTCAACTCGTTCTGCAAAAAAGCAAGCCCTCACATGACTCCGTGGACTGAAATATAGAAAACTTGTAGCTCTCAAAATATCGGGATGCATGTTTTTGCAATAAAAAGCATCTTTTAGTGTGTGACAGCAGCCAAACCTAGAAGAAAATATAAATCTGCTATCGCTGTAATCTCACCAACCCAAAGAATAAAGTCGTCTAAACATTTACAATCAGCTCACATTTATCCTACACTCTGCCCTTAATGCTTACACCGGGGTTTCCGTGTAATTCTCTGAAATACGTGATTCAGACAGAACCCCAAGCGAAAGATTCCCTATAATGATTAATTATACCGCTCGAGGAATGGCATAAAGAATAATAAAACCAATTCTTCACCTGTTGTTGATTTGTTTATTCTGCCTCCCACAGATTGCAGTAAGGCTCGGCACAAATTTATCTTGCGCTGAATGCTTACCTTGGGGTTTCTGTGTAAATCTCTGAAATACATGATCCAGACGGAACCCCCAGGGGAAGATTCCCTATAATGAGGCTGATGGTGGAACTGTGGACGCCATAGGATCTGTTTTCCGACGGTATCTGTCTTTTTAGGATTGCATAAAAGTGCTGTCGACCACAGTTTTATGCACTTCGGAAAAGAAGGACTCCGCTGAACAGAGGCCAGATAGAGTCCAGAGTAACTCTCCTACTTCATTATAGTGAAAGGATCTCTCAGGGGATTCATCTGAATCATGTCACTCAGAGATTTAGATGGAAGCCCCTATGTAAGTGCTCAGCATAGAGCGCCAGATAAATGTGATGCCAAACGTTATGTAAAATGTTTCTAACAAAAGCTTTAACTCAATCCACAAAAAAATAAATTCCCCCTAAAGGGGTTTCCAGGTTACTGGTAGCACAAAGGCTCTGAAAAAGCGAATTGGTTTCTCCAAATGCTCCCCTCCCTTCTGCTGGGCATAACGTATTGGTCACTATAAGGTACTGGTCATTACAATGTGCTGGTCACTACAACGGCAGTTTGCAATTTTCACTCAGCAACATACACTGCTGCTTGCTTTTGGAAAATGCCCATGGAGTCAAACTTGTCACTATATCTGTAGATAAATTCCCAAAGGGGTATTATTTCTAAAATGGGGTCACTTGAGGAGGGATTCTGCATTTCTAGCACTTATTATGGAATCCGCAAACTATTCTAGAAAAACTGCATTCCAGGAGGCAAATAGCGCTCCATCCTTCCCGAGTCTCTCCGTATGGCTAAAGGTACCGTTACACTAAACGACTTACCAACGATCACGACCAGCGATACGACCTGGCCGTGATCGTTGGTAAGTCGTTGTGTGGTCGCTGGGGAGCTGTCACACAGACAGCTCTCTCCAGCGACCAACGATCAGGGGAACGACTTCGGCATAGTTGAAACTGTCTTCAACGATGCTGAAGTCCCCCTGCAGCACTCGGGTAACCAGGGTAAACATCGGGTTACTAAGTGCAGGGCCGCGCTTAGTAACCCGATATTTACCCTGGTTAGCATTGTAAAAGTAAAAAAAAAAAACACTACATACTCACATTCTGATGTCTGTCACGTCCCCCGCCGGCGTCCACAGGGTTAAAACTGCTTTCGGCAAGAGCGCTGCTAATATGCACGCGCTGCTGCCGAGAGCTTCCCTGCACTGAATGTGTCAGCGCCGGCAGTAACAGCGGTGACATCACCGCTGTGCTCTGCTTTACGGCCGGCGCTGACACAGTCAGTGCAGGGAAGCTCTCGGCAGTAGCGCATGCATATTAGCAGCGCTCTTGCCGAAAGTAGTTTTAACCTGTGGACGCCGGGGGACGTGACAGACATCAGAATGTGAGTATGTACTGCTTTTTTTTTAACTTTTACAATGGTAACCAGGGTAAATATCGGGTTACTAAGCGCGGCCCTGCGCTTAGTAACCCGATATTTACCCTGGTTACAAATGAACACATCGCTGGATTGGCGTCACACACGCCGATCCAGCGATGACAGCGGGTGATCAGCGACCAAAAAAAGGTCCTGATCATTCCCCAACGACCAACGATCTCCCAGCAGGGGCCTGATCGTTGGTCGCTGTCACACATAACGAGATCATTAGCGGGATCGTTGCTACGTCACCAAAAGCGTGACGTTGCAACGATATCGTTAATGATATCGTTATGTGTGACTCAGCCTTTAGTAGTACTGTACAGCCACATATGGGGTATTACCACGTTCAGTAGAAATTGTGGGACAAATTTTAGTGCCATTTTTACCCATTTCCCAGTATGAAAATGTAAAACTTGGGGCTAACACACAATCTTGGTGGTAAAAATGTAAATTATTTTATCTTCACTGCTCAATGGTATAAAAGTCTGTGACACACCTGTGGTGTCAATATAATCAGTGCATCCCTAAATGAATTCACTGAGAGGTTTAGTTTGAAAAATAGGGTCACTTATGGGGGGTCCTGCTGTGTTGGCACCTCAGTGGTTCTGCCAATGTAGCATGGTACGCTCAAATAAGTGCAGCAAAATCTGCACTGTAATAGGCATTTCTTCCCTTCTGAGCTTTGCACTCTGCCTGAAAAGTAGTTTTTGATGACATATGGGCTATCGGTGAACTCACGAGAAATTGAACAACAATTTTTGGGGTCCATTTTCTCCTGTTACTCTTGTGAAAATGCTAAATTTGAAGCTAAAAAAACATTTTTGCAGGAAAAATAGGATTTGTTTTTTATTTTCACGACTTAACAATATAATCTTCTGTGAAGCACCTGGGGGTTCAGTGTGTCCACTACACATCTAGATAACTTACCAAAAGAGTCTAGTTTCCAAAATGGTGTCACTTGTGAGGGGTTTCCACTGTTTAGACACATCAGGGGCTCTCCAAACTTGACATGGCCTCCGCTTATTCCAGCAAATTTTACATTCAAAAAGTCAAATGGTGCCTCTTCCCTTCCAAGCCCTGCGCCAAAACTGTTGTTTTCCTCCACATATTGGGAATTTGCGCACTCAGGAGAAATTGCACAACAAACGTTATGGAACAATTTACCCTGATACCCTTATGAAAATGCAAAATTTGTAGCTAAAAAAGATTTATCGCAGAAAAATGTGTTGTTTTTTTTTCATTTTCACAGCTTAACGTTATAAACTTCTGTGAAGCACCTTTGTTGTAAAAGTGAGAAATCGCTAGTATAACGTCCTAACACAAAATATTATGTTTCCAAAATTGTGCTGATGTAAAATAGACATGGGGGAAATGTTATTTATTAACTATTTTGTGCAATATGACTCTCTGATTTAAGGGCATAAAAATTACAATTTCAACATTACAAAATTTTAAACATTTTCGCCAAATTTCCGTTTTTTTCACAAATAAACGCAAGTCATGTCAAAGAAATTTTACCACTATTATGAAGTACAATATGTCACGAAAAAAGAATGTCAGAATCAGTGGGATCCATTGAAGAGTTCCAGAGTTATGACCTTATAAAGTGAAAGTGGTCATAATTGTAAAAATTGGCCTGATTAGAAAGGTAAAAACAGGCTTCTGAGAGAAGGGGTTAATGGATACGATTATACAAAATATTGATTTTTTTAATTTCTTATTTTTTAACTAGGAAAGAGGGGATGATTAAAAATTTTATATTATATTTTCTTATGTTTTATTTTATTTGTTATAACGTATTTTTTAACTTTTGCTTTATTTTTTAATCCCCCTAGTGAGGCTGCCATCACACTAGCAGTATTTGGTCAGTATTTTACATCAGTATTTGTAAGCCAAAACCAGGAGTGGGTGATAAATACAGAAGTGGTGCATATATTTCTATTATACTTTTCCTCTAATTGTTCCACTCCTGGTTTTGGCTTACAAATACTGATGTAAAATACTGACCAAATACTGCTAGTGTGACGGCAGCCTGATTTTCTATACATTGAGATACAACAGTATTACTGATTTCTTTTGAAGCTCAGCTACATGCTTGGTGAGAATTGGTGCCTATAAAAGGTTCTCAGTCGGCATGGTAGCAAATTAACAAACTCATTGTTGGGGGCACTGGAATCTTTGTACCTTGCAATTGGGCCAGAGATGGATAAATTTAATAGTGAAACAGCAGTGACCAAAGCTTGCTCTTGTTCTAGCTGCTGTTAGCTGCAGATGCTGACTGTAAGGCCACGTTCACACTTTGCGGTTTTTACCGCGGATCCGCGGCGATTTTGATGCTGCGGGTCCGCAGCAGTTTCCATAGCGTTTACATTAACATGTAAACCCTATGGAAACTGCAAACCGCTGTGCACATGCTGCGGGAAAAACCGCGCAGAAACGCAGCGGTTTAAAACCCGCAGCATGTCACTTCTTTGTGCAGAATCGCAGCGATTCTGCACCCATAGAAATGCATTGAATCGCTTACTTCCCGCATGGGGCTGTGCCCACGTTGCGGGAAGTAAGCGGATAATGTGCGGTTGCTACCCGGGGTGGAGGAGAGGAGACTCTCCTCCAGGCCCTGGGAAGCATAAATAGTGTAAAAAAAAAAGAATTAAAATAAAAAATGATGTTATACTCACCTCTCAGCGCTGCCCGCGGCCGTCCGGTCTTCGGTTTGCTGTGCGAGCAGGACCTGCGGTGACGTCGCGGTCACATGACCGTGATGACGCCTCGGTCACATGACCGTGACGTCACGAAGGTCCTTCTCGGCACAGCATCTTTGGAACCGGACCGCCGGGTGCAGCGCCCAGGAGATCCGGACATCGGAGGGTGAGTATAACCAATTTTTATTATTTTTATCATTACTATTGATGCTGCATATTGCTGCATATGCCAGAAAGAAGCAGGGCGCGTCCGAGGGTGAGTATATACCTAATAGGAATATACTCACCCTCGGCTTCTTTCCGGCAGCCTTCCTTCTTAAGAATGAGCGCGTGAAGGACCTTTCGATGACGTCACGGCTTGTGATTGGTCGCGGCGGCCCACGTGACCGCTCAGCGACCAATCAAAAGCCGTGACGTAATTCTCATGTCCTAAATTCCTAGAATGAGGAATTTAGGACCTGAAAATTACGTCACGGCTTTGTGATTGGTCGCTGAGCGGTCACGTGGGCGGCCGCGACCAATCACAAGCCGTGACGTCATCGAAAGGTCTTCCAAGCGCCATTCTTAGGAACGGAAGATGCCGGTTACCAGCGGCGAAGTCCAGGCTGCGTTGGAGAGGTGAGTATATCAATATTTTTTATTTTAATTCTTTATTTTACACTTAAATATGGATCCCAGGGCCTGAAGGAGAGTTTCCTCTCCTTCATTCAGACCCTGGGAACCATAGTATCCCATTGCACTGCATTGGGTTTCGTGTTTCGGCCGACCCCGACCCCGACTTTTTTTATAGGATCGGCCGATTTCACTCGACCCGACTTTTGAGAAAGTCGGGTTTCGTGAAACCCGACCCGATCCTATAAAAATAAAAGTCGCTCAACCCTAATGGACATCTATCTATCTATCCAGTGGCAGACACTAACAGCTTGGGGCCCCTTTGCAAGAAATGTGTTTGGGCCCCCCCTCGTTTTATGGTGACCAAGCTGCAGATTATACAAATTATATATATTATGCATTATATAATATTTTTACCATGTTCATTAAATGCTAAAACTGACCTGCTATTATGATTCTCCAGGTCATTACGAGTTGACAGACACCGAACATGTCTAGGTCCTTTTTTATTTAAGTGGTGAAAAAAATTCCAAAATTTGAAAAAAAAAAAGAGAAAAAAATGGAAAAAATGGCGCCATTTTCTGAGACCTGTAGCGTTTCAATTTTTGTGATCTGGGCCGGGTGAGGGCTTATTTTTTGCACGGCGAGCTGACGTTTTTATTGATCCCATTTTGGTGCAGACACAATCTTTTGATCGCCCATTATTGTATTTTATTTTAATTCTGGCTTTTTGGATTTTTTCTCATTATGCCGTTTAGCGATCGGGTTAATCTTTTTTATGTTGTTAGATCTGGTGATTCTGAACGTGGCGATACCAAATATGTATATATTTTATTTTTTTATTGTTTTATTTTGAATGGGGCAAAAGGGGGGTGTTTTGAACTTTTATGTATTTTTAAAAAAAAAACTTTTTACATGCTTCAATAGTCTCCATGGGAGACTAGAAGCTGCAATACTTTGATTGCTTTTGCAACACACAGATGGAGATCAGATCGCCTGTGTGTAGTGTAGCAGAAATGCTCACTTGCTATGAGCGCCCACCACAGAGCGGCGCTCATTGAAATTTGGCAATGACAACCATAGAGGTCTGCTGCAGACCTCTGGTTGTCATGCCGACCCATCGGTGACCCGCGATCATGTGAGGGGGTCACAAATGGGTGGGATTAGGGTCAGTGTGAGTTAAATGCGGCTGTCAGAGATTGATAACTAGTTAATAGCAATGGGGTGGATCACGATTCCCCCATGGTTGTTGCGGGCACATGTCTGCTGTATAGATCAGTTGTCATTTGCCCGGAAAGGTGCGGGTTCAGCACCGAAGCCCGCACCAAACAGGGGGAGTCCGATGTGGGCGTACTATTATGCCCAACATCGGAAAGGGGTTAATAGACCCAGGAAACAAGTGCTTGACATAAAAATCATCTCCAAATGGATTTTTGAGGCCCAATATTATAATAATTATTAATCATTATTATTTCATAATCTGGCCCAACTGAGAGAACTCTGCTGGGCAAGTCTAAACCTGTTTTTACACATACATTAAGTGAAGGTTAATAAAAAATAATTCCTTCATCAACTTAAACTTTTACAGTTAGGATTTGTTGTCGCTAAGCCTCCAGTACCTTATCTATTTAGGAGAATTATCTGGCAATATGTATTATATTGATATGCAAATTTTACTGCATGTAATTAAGGAATTTATAAATAACCAAGCGACGATCACTATTCAGAGACTGCACCGTTAGTCACGCTCTAATGTCACCATTTACATATATCATTACATTGTGGGTTAGAAAATAGAAAAAATTCTTCTAGTTCAACTTGTCATGAATTTCATTTGTCATTTCTCATCTTCCGATCGTGTTCAAACCTTTTTATAATATAACACAGTCCTTTTCTGTCACTCCACTGGTCACTACAGAGTTATCAGGTCATCATAGCTTCTGTTCATGATGAAGTCATGACAATCTGTTTTTTATGTAACATGGCGCAGGGCGATAGCCGTGGGCGAGGTACTTGTCTCTTGTGCCCCTGCACGGTACATAAAGGCGGTGGTCCTGGCTGGGTGTGTGTGGACTTGTGCTGTGTGGACTTGTGTGTGGGGAGGGATTATATACCTCCTCACAGCTGTTCCTCCACATACAATCCTCTTTCTCCAGACACGCACGACCCCATCATGTCCCATCCTGCTCCCACCTTCTAACGCTCTGTCTGCTACTGGAGTGCCCCCAGATGCAGGGCCGCGGGTTACTCGGTACCGGGCCTCTCTGTCTCGGTCCTGGGGTTGTCACGGTGGCTAGACCCGGTCTGTGACCCTGCTAAGGGGCATCCAATGAAAGGTGTGATGGTGGTGTGTGGTGCAAAGCGCGATGAATAACGAGGACACAGGGTTGCAGTCTCTTTACCTTTTTACTGAAGGCTTCAGGATCCGTAATCCAGAGTACTGCTAACAGGGCTGGCTGAGACCGGCCGGTCCGAAGGCACATCCAGAGTTTCCTTTGCAGGTGGAAATCAGTGCCTACCTTCTAGCGCCTGTGTGTTGTAGAACCTCCCTGCTGAGCACCACGGGATAGTACTCACAACTGTTGTGTCTGTTTTTGATGTTCTTTCTCACAACTCGTATCTGTTCTGATGTTCTTTCTCCGTCCCCCAGATGATATGGCTAGGACGCACCCGTATGACGGGTAGGCCTGGAGTTCTTCCGGGACCCTAGCGTCGCCCCTCTCCCACAATTGCCCCCTATGTCTGCTTAGGTGATTTAGGTGAGACAGCCAACCTAAAATTAACTGTCCTGCCGCTGTTTGAAGTATTGCTTGGAGCCTAATACTTCCTCGGCATTCCGGCCACCGGCTACGCGCCTCAGTAGGATGTTGCCTCGATCTTACGGCACGACTCCCACTGGCTTTATCTCCTTTTTGCTGCGATCTCATTTCTCACTTCTCCACAATAAACCTCGCTTCTTTTCCTTTCTTAGGATGCCACCGCATTCAAGTGCAGGCGTGGCTCCGTAACGTTCTGTTCTGTTCGCTAGGCCACTGTCAGGATCCCACCCCTGACAGAGACCCCCCTGAATCTTCCCCCGCAACACCCTCTGCCACAGGATGTTGCCTGGATCCAACCCAGTCAGCTTCTCACTAACTTCCTATCCAGCCCCCAGTTTTACCAGATTGTGAGGAGTGGCCTAATACATAGAACTCTTTGCTCCCCCTGGTGGCCAGAATGTGAAATGTAAAGTGTGACTGTGATACCTGGTCAGGTGAACTCCTTAAGTGCCATCAGACGTACCATCACTCCCCTTAGCGGCGGAGCGTCAGTACTGCAACGACCAGGACTCTGGGGCGCTGCACTACTCCTCATCGCTGGTGACGTATCCCCAAATCCTGGCCCTCCTCAACACATCCCCACACTCATTTCTAACCCCCTGCCACGATCATCTACACGTTTTCTCAACCATGATAACCTCATATCCATTCTACCAGCCCCCACTCCCCCAGTCCCCCTACCTGGAGCACTATGGAACGCACGCTCCGTCTCCAACAAACTGCCATTTATCCATGACCTCTTCATCACTAACAAACTCTCCTTCCTCGGCATCACTGAAACCTGGCTCACCCCTTCTGACTCAGCCTCTCCAGCTGCACTTTCCTATGGCGGAATTCACCTTTCTCTCACCCCTCGCCCCAGCAACAAACATGGTGGAGGAGTTGGCTTGCTCCTGTCCACCATCTGCTCCTTTACTCCAATCCCACTACCACCCTCCACTACTCTTCCTTCGTTTGAGGTGCACTCTGTCCGCATCTATTCCCCCTTCAACCTCCAGCTGGCTGTCATCATGGGTGACTTCAATATCCCCACTGACACTTCCGTCTCAGCTGCCTCTTAACTTTTATCGCTTACTGCCTCCTTCGGCCTCACCGAATGGTCTTCTGGAGCCACTCACAAAGATGGTCACACACTAGACCTTATCTTTACCTGATTCTGTTCCCTTACTAATCTCACTAACTCATCCCTCCCCTGTCTGACCACAACCTACTGACATTCTCTTACCTCTCCTCTCCTAGTGCGCAACCCCCACTCCACAAACTCACTCACCCTCGCAGAAATCTCAAACACTTCAATTTACAATCACTCTCTGAGTCCCTTCTCCCTCTTACAGACATAGCTTCCCTTCATGACACAGATGCTGCTGCCACTTTTTATAACACCACAATAACAGCTACACTCGATTCGGCTGCCCCCCTCATGCATAGCAAAACTCGTACAATCAACAGACAGCCCTGGCTGACCAGCCTGACCAAAGAACTGAGAGAGATGGAAGAGATCCCACTCTGCCGAGCACTTCATCGCAGACCCACCTCTTCCGACAAGCCTACAACCTGCCGTAACCACCAATCGACCAAACTGCTGCACGACCAGCTTTACCCTCACCTACTGTATCCTCACCCATCCCTTGCAGATTGTGAGCCCTCACGGGCAGGGTCCTCTCTCCTTCTGTACCAGTTGTGACTTGTGTTGTTCAAGATTATTGTACTTGTTTTTATTCTGTATACCCCTCCTCACATGTAAAGCGCCATGGAATAAATGGCGCTATAATAATAAATACTAATAATAATAATACAAGCAGTCTCTCGCCAGCTTCAAGTTCATGCTCACTGCGGCAAAGCAAACTTATTTCTCATCTCTCATGTCCTCCCTGTCTCACAACCCTAAACAGCTTTTCAACAGTTTCAGTTCTCTACTTTTCCCCCAGCACCTCCTCCCCCCCCTTTATTTCTGCTGAAGACTTTGCCTCTTTCTTTAAACAGAAGATCGATACGATCAGATAAAGCTTTGGCCCGCAGCGCCAATGCCCCTCTTAGCTGCTCAACTCTGTTCCTCCAAAACCAGCTTTTCCACCATGACAGAAGATCAGCTCTCCACCCTCCTGTCTAGATTGCATCTCACCACTTGCATGCTTGATCCGCTCCCGTCCCATCTCATCCCTAACCTCACCACAGTCTTCATCCCAACCCTAACACACCTCTTCAACCTCTCACTCACAACTGGTGTCTTCCCCTTATCCTTCAAACATGCCAAGATCAAACCCATCTTCAAAAAGCCCTCCCTCGACCCATCCTCTGTGTCTAGCTATTGCCCGATATCTCTTCTCCCTTATGCCTCAAAACTACTGGAGCAGCATGTCCATCTTGAACTGTCCTCCCACCTCTCCTCCTGCTCCCTCTTTGACTGGTTACAATCTGGCTTCCGACCCCCTCACTCAACTCAAACTGCCCTAACTAAAGTCATCAATGACCTACTAACCGCCAAGAGGAAACAACACTACTCTGTCCTCCTTCTCCTGGACCTGTCTTCTGCCTTTGACACTGTGGACCATTCCCTCCTGCTACAGATTCTATAATCTCTTGGCATCACAGACTTGGCCCTATCCTGGATCTCGTCATATCTAACAGACCGAACTTGCAGTGTCTCCCTCTCCCACACCACCTCCTCACCTCACCCCTTGTCTGTCAGTGTCCCTCAAGGATCAGTTCTGTGATTCAGAAACACTTTAGGTACAGCTTGCATTTAATGTGGTCTTGCTTTTAATACATTTAGGAGGCCTTTATGGCACAGCGAATATAAAAAACATAGAGTAGGACTGCCCCATTATGAGAATGCCTTGACGTGGCGGGGTGGCTCAAAGAATTGATCAATTGTTTGCTAAATGTCTCATTTTGAAATACAGTTAGAAATATGTGCATGTGCACTTTATGTATTGCATTCTGACCATAAGCAGCACTGGCTTCTCACCTCTTTTGCTCAGTTCTGGGTCCCCTACTCTTCTCCATCTACACCTTCGGCCTGGGACAGCTCATAGAATCCCATGGTTTGCAGTATCATCTCTATGCCGATGACACGCAGATCTACCTATCCGGACCTGACCTCACCTCCTTACTCACCAAAATCCCACACTGTCTGTCTGCTATCTCGGCCTTCTTTTCTGCTTGCTTTCTAAAACTGAACATGGACAAAACAGAATTCATCATCTTTCCCCCATCTCAATCTACCCCTCCACCAGACCTATCCATCAATGTCAATGGCTGCTCACTTTCCCCAGTCCCGCATTCTCGTGGTGCCTCTGGGTGATCCTCGACTCTGCCCTCTCATTCAAGCCACATTTCCAAGCCTTTGCCTCCTCCTGCTGTCTCAAACTCAAAAATATTTCCCAGATCTGCGCATTCCTCAACAACGAAACCACAAAAACACTAGTGCACGCCCTTATCATCTCCCGCGTTGACTACTGCAACCTCCTACTATCTGGCCTCCCCTCTACCACTCTGGCACCACTCCAATCCATCCTACACTCTGCTGCCCGACTAATCTACCTGTCTCCCCACTATTCCCCAGCCTCTCCCCTATGCCAAGCCCTTCACTGGCTTCCTATCATCCAGAGGCTACAGTTCAAAACCCTTACTATGACATACAAAGCCATCCACAACCAGTCTCCTCCATACATCTGCGACATGGTCTCCCGGCACTTACCTACACGCAACCTTCGATCCCCACAAGATCTCCTTCTCTACTCCCCTCTTATCTCTTCTTCCCACAACCCCATCCAAGACTTTTCCCGTGCTTCCCCCATACTCTGTAACTCTCTACCCCAACACATCAGACACTCGCCTACCATAGAAACCATCAGAAAGAACCTGAAGACTCACCTCCTCCGACAAGCCTACAGCCTGCAGTGATCCTCAACCTTACTGAACCGCCACACGACCAGCTCTAGCTTCTCCTAGTGTATCCTCACCCATCCCCTGGAGGTTGTGACACCTCGTGGGCAGGGTCCTCCCTCCTGTACCTGTTAGTGCCTTGTTTGTTGCTCATGCTTATTGCATTTGTCTATATTTGCCCCCTTTTTACATGTAAAGCACCATGGAATAAATGGCACTATAAAAATGTATAATAATAATAATATACAGGAGATATTGGGCAGATATGTTAATGAATGTTTCCTTTACAATACAGAGTATTTTTCACACACAGTATCCATTTCTTCCTCTTTTGTCTCTCTTAAACCCTATCTTCAATGTTCCTTTACACTTCACGAGAGCCCAGCTAAGTGTAAACTTCTAGTAGGTACGTGGGATACAGTGACGAGCAGGAGGCAGAGCAAGAGTTAACAGGTTTTTTATATAAAGTTATCACTGCAGTAAATACTCTACGCAGAGAGTAAGGGAGTGAGAGTACATACAGTAGAAACACAAAGTGTTAACGGTAATAGAGTAATAATGAGGGTCAAATAATGAGTTAACTTATCAATCTCTGGTTCCTGGGTGGTGGAGGCTGGAAAATCCCATGATGGTGCCGTAGGTGACGCGAGAAGTCTCTGAGCTGGTCCTGGAGGAAAGTGAAGCGCTGTCTCTGAATGACGGTGAAGTATCCTAGCCTTCCTACACGTGGTATCCTAGCCTTCCTACATGTGGTCTCGGGGTCCTGGAACGAGGTGCTGACCAAAGGGAGGTCTTAAACACCGCAAATGGTGTACAAAGTCCCGGAGTGGAGGCCGCAGTCTCGCTACTACAATCAGCGTGCACCATGGGATCAGTACTGCATGCATGTCGGAAGTTGTCAGCGGTACAGACCGGTTAGTACTGTTGAGGTCAGAGGGTGGTGGGGAAATGGTCTCTGGAGGTACGTAGTCTGCATGCATGGGGAATGGAAGGTGTAACACGGGCCTGCAGGTTGGCGTCAGTCAGCGGAGAGGGAGTCAACCTTCACATGTTGTGTACCCGCCAAAAGCCCCGTTCTCGCTTGCTCACTCTCTTTTATATCAGACCCACCCCCAGCAGTCAGGTGCAAAAGCCTGCTCTGGTCAGAAAGTCCTTCCCCCGGCAACAATGGTGACAGCCCCAACAGTTCTGGCCCAGACACGCAAGAGTGACCACTAGCCCGATCCATCTTCCTACATCAGTAACACAGTCCAGTTAGTAACTGTAACAAATGGAAGTGGAGGCACAGGTGATGAAGTTCACATTCGTTTTTTATTTTTAGAGTGGAACCTCGGGACTTTGGTCCGGGGGGCTCTGAAGGGGGCATAACTAGTGAGTCCCAGGTATCCGTAGTAAGATCCCCTTGAACAGGACCAGAGTGGAATACCTGGGGGACACAGTTGCTACCTCCAGTTAGACTCCGGACACGTGGCAGCTGTCCCAGCAGGACAAACGAGTAAACAAATATAATAGAGATGTTGGAACAGACAGACGGACACGGGTATGAGATGTGCAGGTGGCTCTGATAATTGTAGTCAGATTCCGAGTGGATGGGAGGAAGCTGGCTTTGGCACCTTTAGCGTTGTCCAGGGTACGGATGGCGGGTGGCGGAAAGGGATGGCACTTGAGTATAAAGGTGTAGGAGCCGTCTGAGGATTGCCGAACAACTGGACACTGATATTCTATGGAAACAAATAGTATAAGCAGAGTGCAAAACAGAATGCTATTATAGTGCAGTCAGACTAGGAACAGAACTGGAAATAACATGAGTAGATACTCGTTTCTCCGGCACCCTCCCTATGACGGAGGGGCCAGAAGTAATCAGTATGCTGCCATTGGCTAATTAAAATTTTCAAAAAATGCGTGCTGTTCCTTTAAGAGGTACATGCATGCGTGTCCTAAGCATTCTCCCTGGAGGCCTGCTGGCAGCGTGCCAGGAAGTGGGGGAGGGAGAAGCAACAGGAGGACGCCGAGGAACAGACCGAGAGTGAGGATCCAGGCAGGGACCTCTCAGAGGCGCAGGGACTGCCTCGGGAGCAGGAGCAGGTGAGGGACAGAACTGGGGGCAGCACCAGAACCGGGTGTAACAGTAACATTCTACTCTCATCCTGTGGTTCCGCGTCGTCTCTCCCCTCTAGGGAACTATGTTACAGTATGGCCGATACTTATCTTCTGTGACTCTGATGTTCTGGAATTCCCATCCTGGGCACTCTCTTTGTCTCACGAACTCTGGCCTTTCCTGGCCCGTTACCTCTGGGAGTTATAAACTCTAGGCCTTACTGCGAGATGTCCTGACCCAGGACCCATATTTGATCAATCATTCTGTTCTTTCGGTCACTTATCTCTCTGCTAGGATCCTGCTACCCTCTTAGTCTGTCTTCTCTCTCATTAGGGACACCCACATAATGGGGCACTGCTCACACTAGACCTTAGCTATTCTTTCTGCGCCCTCTGGACCCTTTTTAACTTCCTGACAGGAAACTGGATCTCTCCCTTCAGCTTCCCACTCCCACTCTGGCCTAGTCCCAACCATTATCTTTTATTTTCCCTTCTGTGAAACAACATACAGTAGGGAAAATAAATATTTGATACACTCCCGATTTTGCAACTTTTCCCACTTACAAAGAATGGAGAAGTCTGTAATTTTTATTGTAGGTACACTTCAGCTATGAGAGACATAATCTAAAAATAAAAAAAAAAACAGAAAATCACATTGTATTCTTTTTAAATAATTAAATTGCATTTTATTGCATGAAATAAGTATATGATTCTATACAATACAATAACATAGCACTGGACTGCATGCTAATTACTGAGCCACCAAGCTGCCCTTGTTCATTAATCACAATGTCCACATAATAAGCTAAACGGCACATCCCAAAGATTAACTGAAAATAAGCTCAAGCTTATAGTATAAAGCCTGAATAATGAGGAGATCCATAATATAAAAACAAATAACTTTATTAGAAAATTGTTCTTAAAATCAACCATAAAAAAAGCTGAATGAAAGGTGACGCTGCAGAATCCTGACCAAAAAATAGGTAAATGGTATCTTAAGAGGAAAATATATAATCACATATGGATAACATACAGTACAGACCAAAAGTTTGGACACACCTTCTCATTTAAAGATTTTTCTGTATTTTCATGACTATGAAAATTGTACATTCACACTGAAGGCATCAAAGCTATGAATTAACACATGTGGAATTATATACTTAACAAAAAGTGTGAAACAACTGAAAATATGTCTTATATTCTAGGTTCTTCAAAGTAGCCACATTTTGCTTGGATGACTGCTTTGCACACTCTTGGCATTCTCTTGATGAGCTTCAAGAGGTAGTCACCGGGAATGGTCTTCCAAAAATCTTGAAGGAGTTCCCAGAGATGTTTAGCACTTGCTGGCCCTTTTGCCTTCACTCTGTGGTCCAGCTCACCCCAAACCATCTCGATTGGGTTCTGGTCTGGCCAGGTGACCTGGCGTAGCACCCCATCACTCTCCTTCTTGGTCAAATAGCCCTTACACAGCCTAGAGGTGTGATTAGGGTCATTGTGCTGTTGAAAAATAAATGAGGTCCAACTAAACGCAAACCGGATGGAATAGCATGCCGCTGCAAGATGCTGTGGTAGCCATGCTGGTTCAGTATGCCTTCAATTTTAAATAAATCACCAACAGCAAAGCACCCCCACACCATCACACCTCCTCCTCCATGTTTCACAGTGGGAACCAGGCATGTAGAGTCCATCCGTTCACCTTTTCTGTGTCGCACAAAGACACGGTGGTTGGAACCAAAGATCTCAAATTTGGACTCATCAGACCAAAGCACAGATTTCCCTGGTCTAATGTCCATTCCTTGTGTTCTTTAGCCCAAACAAGTCTCTACTGCTTGTTGCCTGTCCTTAGCAGTGGTTTCCTAGCAGTTATTTTACCATGAAGGCCTGCTGCACAAAGTCTCCTCTTAACAGTTGTTGTAGAGATGTCTCTGCTGCTAGAACTCTGTGTGGCATTGACCTGGTCTCTAATCTGAGCTGCTGTTAACCTGCAATTTCTGAGGCTGGTGACTCGGATAAACTTATCTTCAGAAGCAGAGGTGACTCTTGGTCTTCCTTTCCTGGGGCGGTCCTCATGTGAGCCAGTTTCTTTGTTGCGCTTGATGGTTTTTGCAACTGCACTTGGGGACACTTTCAAAGTTTTCCCAATTTTTCAGACTGACTGACCTTCATTTCATAAAATAACGATGGCCACTCATTTTTCTTAACTTAGCTGCTTTTTTCTTGCTATAATACAAATTCTAACAGTCTATTCAGTAGGACTATCAGCTGTGTATCCACCAGACTTCTGCTCAACACAACTGATGGTCCCAACACCATTTATAAGGCAAGAAATCCCACTTATTAAACCTGACAGGGCACACCTGTGAAGTGAAAACCATTCCCGGTGACTACCTCTTGAAGCTCAACAAGAGAAAGCCAAGAGTGTGCAAAGCAGTCATCAAAGCAAAAGGTGGCTACTTTGAAGAACCTAGACTATAAGACATAATTTCAGTTGTTTCACACTTTTTGTTAAGTATATAATTCCACATGTCATAGTCATGAAAATACAGAAAAATCTTAAATGAGAAGGTGTGTCCAAACTTTTGGTCTGTACTGTACATATATATATATATATATATATATATATATATATATATATACTGTACATACACACACATATATAATATATATAATATATATATCTTTGGTTCCACAAATATGCACATATATGGCATCATCCCTATCATAATGACCCATAAAATGAATAAAACATATTCTGAAAAAAACAATAGTGGCAATGAATCCCCTCAGAATCCTGAAACGATGGCATACTCTAGTGACATTTTGAAAAAATAAAAAGTTATAAAAATATTTTATTTCTTATAAGATTGTGTTTGGTCCTGTAAACTCTAGGTGGCACTGTTGCTTCTACAATTCGGACAATTTTACATTAATGAAGCAAAGCTACTGGCAATGTGACTTCTTCATAACAACGCAGAACAACGTAGGTTCCAACTTGAGTGGGAATGTCTATCTCTAACTCTTTTGCCCTTGTATTTTAACTTTTTATTCTGAGTCTAAAAACACAATTATCTATAGCTCTTTATGTATCCAGTACTCAAAAACAAATAACATGAAGCATAAGTAATAACTGATATAAGAGTTAGAATATAAACCATATAGAGCCATATAAAGTAAAAGCAATAGAACATAAAAGAATGACATACAAATTAGCAAGAAAGTGGCTGCTGCATATCTGTCAACACTTGAAGTTGTCCAGCCTATCCACAAATGGATTAGTAGGTTATGTTCACACGTTATGTTTTTATCTCAGCCAAAACCTGCACTCTTAGCAGTAAAAATGCTCGGTTGAAAACATCGCTGCATTTATGGGGCTTTTTTGCTGCATTTTTGGTGCTGATTACTTGAGTCATTTGTCTACAATTCATGTTTAAAGGGAACCTGTCATTTAAAATAACGTTATTAACCTGCAGATATGGGGTTAATAGCGTTCTGACACCGTGAAGTGCTGGCACTGAGAGCCCTGCTGCCTGGGGGTAATAAACTTCTGTCGTAGGGGAGATGCTGGCACAGTTTCAGTCACTGCCCCCTGCACTGACTGACAACCATCTCTAGTGCTGTCAGTCCGTGCCAGTGGTGTGGTTGTAGCAGCTGCTGTCTATACACAAAGCGGTGACTGAAACCATGCCAGCCCCGACCCTATGACTGGAAGGCAAATGCTGCCTGGGAAAATAAAGTTTATTTCCTCCAAGCAGCAGGGCTCTCAATGCCGGCATCGCACAATGTCAGAACGCTATTAACCCCTTCATCCCGAAGCCTGTTTTCACCTTCCTGACCAGGCCAATTTTTACAATTCTGACCACTGTTACTTTATAAGGTAATAACTTTGGAACGCTTCAATGAATTCCACTGATCTGAGAATGTTTTTTTTGCGACATATTGTACTTCATGATAGTGGTCATATTTATTTAATATGACTTATGTTTATTTGTGAAAAAATAGGAAATTTGGTGAACATTTTGCACTTTTCAAACTTTTTTTAATTTTTATGCCCTTAAATCAGAGTTATGTCACACAAATTAGTTCATAAATAACATTTCCCACATCTACTTTACATCAGCACAATTTTTGAAACATAATTTTGTTTTGTTAGGAAGTTAGAAGGGTTAAGTTGATCAGCGATTTTTAATTTTTTCAACAAAATTTACAAAACCATTTTTTTAGAGACAACCTCACATTTGAAGTGACTTTGAGGGGTGTATATGGCCGAAAATACTCAAAAGTGACACCATTCTAAAAGCTGCACCCCACAAGGTGCTCAAAACCACATTCATAATTTTTTTTTTAACCCTTCAGGTGTTTCACAGGAATTAATGTAATGCGTATAGAAAAGATGAATATTTAACTTTTCTATTAAACCCAATTTGTTTTATTTTCACAAGAGTAACAGGAGACAGTGGACCATAAAATTTATTGTGCAATTTCTCCTGAGCACCGATACCCCATATGTGGGGAAAATAACACTGTATGGTGGCATAGAAGGGCTCGGTAGGGAAGGAGCGATATTTGACTTTTTGAATGTAAAATTTGCTGACATAAATAGCAGATGCTATGTTGTGTTTGGAGAGCCCCTGATGTGCCTAAACAGTGGAAACCCCCAACAAGTGACACCATTTTGGAAACTATACCTCTCGGGGACCTTATCTAGATGTGTGGTGAGCACCGTTAACCCCCAGGTGCTTCACAGAAGTTTATAATGTTCAGCCGTGAAAATGAAAAAAAAAATCAAATTTTTACCACAAAAATGTTTTTTTAGCAATAAATTTTGCATTTTCATAAGGGTAACACGAGAAATTGCTCCATACAATTTGTTGTGCAATTTCTCTTGACTATGCCGATACTGAATATGTGGAGGAAAACTACTATTTGGATGCACGACAGGGCTCGGAAGGGAAGGAGCGCCATTTGACTTTTTCAATGCAAAATTTGCATGAATAATTAGCGGACGCCATGTCCAGGTTTGAAGAGCCCCAGATGTGCCTAAACAGTGAAAATCCCCCACAAGTGACACCATTTTAGAAACTAGACCCCTCAGGAGATGTTATCTAGATGCTTTCCCACAAAAATGTTTTTTAGACCCCAAATGTTACATTTTCACAAGGGTAACAGGAAAAAATGAACACCAAAAGTTGTTATGCAATTTCTCCTGAGTACACCGAAATGTAGTCTAAAACTCAGAAGGGAAGAAGCGCCACATTGGAGTTCAGATTTTGCTGGACTGATTTGACGGTGCCATGTCACATTGGTAGAGCTCCTGAGGTGTCAGACAAGCAGAACTCCCCATAAGTGACCCCGTTTAACCAACTACACCTCTCAATGAATTCATCTAGGGGTGCAGTGATCATATTGACACCACTGACGTGTCACAGAATTTTAAACCATTGGGCAGTGAAGAAAAATTAATAACATTTTTACCACCAAGATTATGTGTTAGCCCCAGATTTTATATTTTCCTAATGGGAAATGGGTAAAAAGGCACCAAAATTTGTCCCACAATTTCTGCTGAATATTGAAATTAGCAATATATGGTTGTACAGTACTGCATAGCCACACGGCGAGTCTCGGTAAGGACTGAGGGCTATTTGTCTCCTGGAGTGCAGATTTTCCTAGAATAGTTTGCAGACTCCATATATAGAACCATTAACTGCTAGAAAACAGAATCCCCCCTCAAGTGATCCCATTTTGGAAATTATACCCCTTTTAGGAATTTATCTACAGGTGTAGTGACGATTTTGATTCCATGGGTGCTTTCCAGAAACATGAAGCAATGGATGTTGCGGAGTGAAAATGTCTAATCTGCTATTGCAGTGCCTAGTATGTTGTGGTAACCAGTACATTATGCCTAGCTCATGTTTCTGGAGACATGCACCTGTAAATTAGGCAGGCTCTCATCACTACAGAAATGCCAAACATGTGGACGCTAAATTTGGTTTAACCCCTTTACCCCAAAGGGTGGTTTGCACGTTAATGACCGGGCCAATTTTTACAATTCTGACCACTGTCCCTTTATGAGACTCTGAGAACGCTTCAACGGATCCTGATGATTCTGACATTGTTTTCTCGTGACATATTGTACTTCATGATAGTGGTAAAATTTCTTTGATATTACCTGCGCTTATTTGTGAGAAAAATGGAAATTTGGTGAAAATTTTGCAATTTTCCAACTTTGAATTTTTATGACCTTAAATCACAGATATGTCACACAAAATAGTTAATAAGTAACATTTCCTACATGTCTACTTTACATCAGCACAATTTTGGAACCACATTTTTTTTTTTAGGGAGTTATAAGGGTTAAAAGTTGACCAGCAATTTCTCATTTTTACAACATAATTTTTTTTTAGTGACCACATCACATTTGAAGTCATTTTGAGGGGTCTATATGACAGAAAATAACCAAGCGTGACACCATTCTAAAAACTGCACCCCTGAAGGTGCTCAAAACCACATTCAAGAAGTTTATTAACCCTTCAGGTGTTTCACAGGAATTTTTCGAATGTTTAAAACATTTTTCAACTTTTTTTCACAAAAAATTTAGTTCAGCTCCAGTTTGTTTTATTTTACCAAGGATATCAGGAGAAATTGGACCCCAAAAGTTGTTGTACAATTTGTCCTGAGTACGCTGATACCCCATATGTGGGGGTAAACCACTGTTTGGACGCATGGAAGAGCTTGGAAAGGAAGGAGCGCCGTTTGACTTTTCAATGCAAAATTGACTAAAATTGAGATGGGACACCATGTTGCGTTTGGAGAGCCCCTGATGTGCCTAAACATTGAAACCCCCCACAAGTGACACCATTTTGGAAAGTAGACCCCCTAAGGAACTTATCTAGATGTGTTGTAAGAGCTTTTTTTCACACAAAAATGGTTGTTTAGCCCCCCAAATTTTTATTTTCCCAAGAGTAACAAGAGAAATTGGACCCCAACAGTTGTTGTCCAATTTGTCCTGAGTGCGCTGATACCCCATATGTGGGGGTAAACCCCTGTTTGGGTGCACGGGAGAGCTCGGAAGGGAAGGAGCACTGTTTTAAATTTTCAACGCAGAATTGACTGGAATTGAGATCGGATGCAATGTCACGTTTGGAGAGCCCTTGATGTGCCTAAACAGTGGAAACCTCCAATTCTAACTGAAACCCTAACCCAAACACACCCCTAACCTTAATCCCAACCACACCTCTAACCCCAACACACCCCTAATCCCAACCCTAACCACACCCCTAACCCTAATCCCAACCCTAACCACACCCCTAACTCCAACACACCCCTAATCCCAACCATAACCCTAACCACACCCCTAACCCTGACACAACCCTAAGCCTAATTCCAACCGTAAATGTAATCCAAACCCTAACCCTAACTTTAGTCCCAACCCTAACCCTAACTTTAGCCCCAACCCTAACCCTAACTTTAGCCCCAACCCTAACCCTAAATTTAGCCCCAACCCTAACCCTATCTTTAGCCCCAACCCTAACCCTAACTTTTGCCCAAACCCTAACTGTAGCCCTAACCCTAACCCTAGCCCCCACCCTAGCTCCAACCCTAACCCTAGCCTCAACCCTAACCCTAGCCCCAACCCTAACCCTAGCCCCAACCCTAGCCCTAACCGTAACCCTAGCCCCAACCCTAACACTAACCCTAATGGGAAAATGGAAATAAATAAAAAAAAATTAAATTTTATTATTTTTCCCTAACTAAGGGGGGTTTGATTTACTTTTATAGTGGGTTTTTTAGCGAATTTTTATGATTGACAGCCTTCACACACTAAAAGACGCTTTTTATTGCAAAAAATAGTTTTTGCGTCTCCACATTTTGACAGCTATAATTTTTCCATCTTTTGGTCCACAGAGTCATGTGAGGTCTTTTTTTTTTTGCGGGACGAGTTGACGTTTTTATTGGTACCATTTTCAGGCACGTGACTTTTTTGATCGCTTTTTATTCCGATATTTGTGAGGCATTATGACCAAAAACCAGCTATTCATGAATTTTTTTTTTTTCGGGGGGCGTTTATACCATTCCACGTTTGGTAAAAGTGATAAAGCAGTTTTATTCTTCAGGTCAGTGTGATTACAGCGTTACCGCATTTATATCATTTTTTTATATTTTGGCGCTTTTATACAATAAAAACTATTTTATAGAAAAAATAATAATTTTTGCATCGCTTTATTCTGAGGACTATAACTTTTTTAAATTTTTGATTGATGATGCTGTATTGTGGGACAAGATGACACTTCCAGCGGTACCATGGTTATTTATATCCGTATTTTTGTTCGTGTGTTATTCCACTTTTTGTTCGGCAAGATGATAATAAAGCGTTGTTTTTTGCCTCTTTTTTATGGTGATTACTGAAGGGGTTAACTAGTGGGACAGTTTTATAGGTGGGATCATTACGGACGCAGCGATACTAAATATGTGTACTTTTATTGTTTTTTTTTTAGATAAAGAAATGTATTTATGGGAACAATATTTTTTTTTTTCCTTATTTAGGATTTTTTTTTTTTTTTTTTTTACATGGGTGAATATTTTTTTTCTTCACTTTATAACATTGCCCCATGTGGGGGCATCATGTTTTAGGGTCAGATTGCTGATCTGACACTTTGCAGTGCACTGTGTCAGATCAGCGATCAGTGCACCGCTGGAGGCTTGCAGGCACCATGGAAACAACAAAAACCCTCACTGTTGCCCTGATCCACTCCTGCCTGGACTATTGTAATGTTCTATTAATTGGCATCCCCTCACTTTCCCTTCTCCAGTCCATTCTTAATGCAGCTGCCAGAGTCATCCATCTGGCTAATCGGTACTCAGACGCGGCCACTCTTCACCAATCATTGCACTGGCTACTCATTCATTATAGGATCCAATTCAAACTGCTTGTTCTCACCCACAAAGCTCTCCACAGTGCGGCACCCCCTACATGTTCTCCCTCATTTCTGTTTATCAGCCTACTGGCTCGTTACGACTAACAACTTTCTACTAACCTCTACACTAATCCGCTCCTCCCATTCCTATCTCCAAGGCTTCTCCCGCATTACAACAATCCTCTGGGATGCTCTACCCCAAGAAATTAGGACTATCCACAACTTGCACAATTTTAGGCGCTCGCTCAAAACACATCTGTCCAGAGCGGTCTATCATGTTCCCTAATAAAAAGTTCATGTGTGTAGCCCATTCACTATCTGAGAATAACACTCCATCAAACTCCACCGCACCCAACAGCACCACAAATAATGGCTGGTGACTAGGGTTGAGCGACTTTCATTTTTTTAAGATCGAGTAGGGTTTTGGGAAACCCGATTTTGTCCAGAGTCGAGTCGAGTGCAGTCGGCCGATTATCGCTAAAAGTCGGGGATCGACCGAAACACGAAACCCAATGCAAGTCAATGGGGAAGCATAGTCGGCAGTGAGTGGAGGCCAGGAAAACACCTACAGTGCCCATTTTAATGCCAAAAACATCCATTCTTGTTTCTGAAGCTTGCCAATCTTAATTAACTGTATAATAATAGTTGGGCATAGGGAATTGGGGGAAAGTTGTGGGGGGAGTAGGGCTGGCTCAAGTTTTTCGTGGGCCCAGGAAATGCGGACTACGTCACGGCGGTGTTGCAGGGAAAGGTAAGTATTTAAAAGTTGCAAGTGCTGTGATCCTGAGCAAGCAGGGGGGGGCCCACTCGTTCGCATTGCCACTGGCACAGGGCCCCTCAAAGTACGGCGGTGTGTTTGCATGGCGGGGGCGCCTCCCACCAGCAGCGACACTTTTGCGTACTCTGAGGGGCCCTGTGCCAGTGACGTCGCCAACGAGTATGCCCCCCCACCTGATGAAGGAACCTGCACTTTCATCTGCACCTTCCTCTTTGTCCCTGTGTAAGGTGGTATAACATGCGGGAAGGGGAACCTTACTTTCAGCAGGGACAGATTCTGGCTGTGTAGAGTACAAGGGGAATGTAGTGGTCTAGGTCAATGTACCAGCAGACTCATTTAGCAGTGGCTGGGCAATGGGCAGGATGAGGAGGAAACAGATATAGGGCCAAAGAATAAAGTAGGCTACATGCAGTTCAAAATTGGTAACAGGACTAAACAGGCGGCATTGCTTTGTTCAGTGGAGTAGCAAACCCAAGAGCAGCAGACACTGTTTCAAGGGCCTAACCACACTAGTAGGCCAAATGCAGTTTAATATCTGATAGTATAGGGCGAAAGCCAGAATGTGGAAGCTCAGCTTTGTTCAGTTGAGGACAACACCAGGGAGGGGCAGACACCTTTAGTAGGCCGGAAAAGCCTATTGCATTTTTTAAAATGGTAATTTGGAGCAGAAGGTTGAAGCTCAGCTTTATTTAGTTGAGGGCAACACCAGGCAGGGGCACACAGACAGACACCTTTAGTAGGCCGGAAAAGCCTATTGCATTTTTTAAAATGGTAATTTGGAGCAGAAGGTTGAAGCTCAGCTTTATTTAGTTGAGGACAACACCAGGCAGGGGCACACAGACAGACACCTTTAGTAGGCCGGAAAAGCCTATTGCATTTTTCAAAATGGTAATTTGGAGCAGAAGGTTGAAGCTCAGCTTTATTTAGTTGAGGGCAACACCAGGGAGGGGCAGAAGCCGTTAGTAGGCCCTAACCACCATTTTTTTTTTTTAAAACCACTTAATGAGAGCCGGAAGGTTGAAGCTCAGCTTTATTTAGTTGAGGACAACACCAGGGAGGGGCAGAAGCCGTTAGTAGGCCCTAACCACCATTTTTTTTTTTAAAACCACTTAATGAGAGCCGGAAGGTTGAAGCTCAGCTTTATTTAGTTGAGGACAACACCAGGGAGGGGCAGAAGCCGTTAGTAGGCCCTAACCACCATTTTTTTTTTAAAAACCACTTAATGAGAGCCGGAAGGTTGAAGCTCAGCTTTATTTAGTTGAGGACAACACCAGGCAGGGGCACACAGACAGACACCTTTAGTAGGCCGGAAAAGCCTATTGCATTTTTTAAAATGGTAATTTGGAGCAGAAGGTTGAAGCTCAGCTTTATTTAGTTGAGGACAACACCAGGGAGGGGCAGAAGCCGTTAGTAGGCCCTAACCAAAGTTGAAGGCCAAATGCAGTTTAATTTCTGATACTATAGGCCGAAAGCCAGAAGGTGGAAGCTCCGATTTAGACAGTGGAGGACAATTTGAATTAGGGACTGCAGACAGACTTAGTAGGCTGTCCCCTGTGGACCATGCATCCACCACATTAACCCATTGCGCCGTAATGGACACGTAATCTTCCGTGGCCATGCCTACAGGTCCATGCGTCTGTTGTCAGGTGCACCTTTGTACTCACAGATTGCCAGAGTGCATGGACAATGCGGTCTTCTACATGCTGGTGGAGGGTTGGGATGGCTTTTCTCGCAAAAGAAGTGTCGACTGGTTAGCTTGTAGCGTGGTACAGCGTAGTCCATCATGGCCTTATTAATAGTAAATAAAATATATAACTAGGCTCTATGAACTTTTAAATAGGTTCCAGGGGTACACGGGCAGCATTGGTGTGGTCAGTGGAGGAGTATTGCAAGTAGGGGCTGCAGACAGGCTTCAAAGGCCTAAAATAACAAACAATAGGCTCATTGCAGTTTTACAGCGGTTACATGGATAGACGGGCAGGCAGCTTGGTGGTGAGTGGAGGAGTATTTAAAGTAGGGACCGCAGACAGGCTTCAAAGGCCTAACATAAGAAAATGGGCTGGCTGTAGGCACTTTATAATTGGTTCCAGGGGTACACGGGCAGCAGTGGTCTGGTCAGTGGAGGAGTATTTAAAGTAGGGGCCGCAGACAGGCTATCAAAGGCCTAAAATAACAAACAATAGGCTCATTGCAGTTTTACAGCGGTTACATGGATAGACGGGCAGGCAGCTTGGTGGTGAGTGGAGGAGTATTTAAAGTAGGGACCGCAGACAGGCTTCAAAGGCCTAACATAAGAAAATGGGCTGGCTGTAGGCACTTTATAATTGGTTCCAGGGGTACACGGGCAGCAGTGGTCTGGTCAGTGGAGGAGTATTTAAAGTAGGGGCCGCAGACAGGCTATCAAAGGCCTAAAATAACAAACAATAGGCTCATTGCAGTTTTACAGCGGTTACATGGATAGACGGGCAGGCAGCTTGGTGGTGAGTGGAGGAGTATTTAAAGTAGGGACCGCAGACAGGCTTCAAAGGCCTAACATAAGAAAATGGGCTGGCTGTAGGCACTTTATAATTGGTTCCAGGGGTACACGGGCAGCAGTGGTCTGGTCAGTGGAGGAGTATTTAAAGTAGGGGCCGCAGACAGGCTATCAAAGGCCTAACATAACAAACAATAGGCTCATGGCAGTTTTACAGCGGTTACATGGATACACGGGCAGGCAACTTGGTGGTGGTGAGTGGAGGAGTATTTAAAGTAGGGACCGCAGACAGGCTATCAAAGGCCTAAAATAACAAACAATAGGCTCATGGCAGTTTTACAGCGGTTACATGGATACACGGGCAGGCAGCTTGGTGGTCAGTGGAGGAGTATTTAAAGTAGGGACCGCAGACAGGCTATCAAAGGCCTAACATAACAAACAATAGGCTCATGGCAGTTTTACAGCGGTTACATGGATACACGGGCAGGCAGCTTGGTGGTCAGTGGAGGAGTATTTAAAGTAGGGACCGCAGACAGGCTTCAAAGGCCTAACATAAGAAAATGGGCTGGCTGTAGGCACTTAATAATTGGTTCCAGGGGTACACGGGCAGCAGTGGTCTGGTCAGTGGAGGACTAGTGGAAGGAGGGACCGCAGACAGGCTTCAAAGGCCTAAAATAACAAACAATAGGCTCATGGCAGTTTTACAGCGGTTACATGGATACACGGGCAGGCAGCTTGGTGGTCAGTGGAGGAGTATTTAAAGTAGGGACCGCAGACAGGCTTCAAAGGCCTAACATAAGAAAATGGGCTGGCTGTAGGCACTTTATAATTGGTTCCAGGGGTACACGGGCAGCAGTGGTCTGGTCAGTGGAGGAGTATTTAAAGTAGGGACCGCAGACAGGCTATCAAAGGCCTAAAATAACAAACAATAGGCTTATGGCAGTTTTACAGCGGTTACATGGATACACGGGCAGGCAGCTTGGTGGTGAGTGGAGGAGTATTTAAAGTAGGGACCGCAGACAGGCTATCAAAGGCCTAACATAACAAACAATAGGCTCATGGCAGTTTTACAGCGGTTACATGGATACACGGGCAGGCAGCTTGGTGGTCAGTGGAGGAGTATTTAAAGTAGGGACCGCAGACAGGCTTCAAAGGCCTAACATAAGAAAATGGGCTGGCTGTAGGCACTTTATAATTGGTTCCAGGGGTACACGGGCAGCAGTGGTCTGGTCAGTGGAGGACTAGTGGAAGGAGGGACCGCAGACAGGCTTCAAAGGCCTAAAATAACAAACAATAGGCTCATGGCAGCTTTACAGCGGTTACATGGATACACAGGCAGCTTGGTGGTGAGTGGAGGAGTAGTGCAAGGAGTGTCTGTCCCAGTACTCCCAAAATATAAATAGATGTTAATGTCTCGCAAAACAACCACAACAAAAAAAAAGGTGGCATACTTAGGTACAGGGGTGGGCTCATCTACTGAGTTTCTGACATAGTAATTTGGCAGTAACTATTTAATGGTGCCAATATAGGACACAGACACAGACTACTTTAAGTTGCATCATAGATGTCTACAAATTTGTATTGTCAGTGCCAGACATTGAATGATGTCAGCGAATAGACTAAAGATTGGTGGAGCTGTGCGACATAATTTTGCATGTGGTAGAGCACATTTTGAGCTGGGGTAGGGGGGAACTCTCTAGAGGCCGGCGGGACCGCCCCAGGGCCCCTCATGTTACAACGGTGTGTCTGACGTTGGGTGTGCACCACCACCGCCAGAGACACTACATTGTACTATGAGGGACCCAGTAGCAATGCCGTCAACCAAAAGCGAGCACACCCACCTCTTCAGACAAACAGCAGTCTCACGGGTGCTTGCGCCAAGTCGCGATACCACGGCCCCGTGTGGGGAGTTTGGCCATTTAGGGAGGTGTAAACATGTCGTATGCTGTACAATCAGCTGCAGCAAATTAGACATTAGAAAAGTAATTCACAGGCAAGAGCCTTTCATAGGAAAGCTAGGTGTCGGCCGGGCAAGGTGGGGCAAAAGATTTCGAAATCCAGTTGTGGTTCATTTTAATGAATGTTAGATCGTCAACATTTTGGGTAGCCAGACGAGTCCTTTTTTCGGTTAATATTGAACCTGCAGCACTGAATACTCTTTCTGATAGGACACTTGCTGCCGGGCAAGCAAGCTCCTGCAATGCATATTCTGCCAATTCTGGCCAGGTGTCTAATTTGGAGGCCCAGTAATCAAATGGGAATGACGGTTGAGGGAGAACATCGATAAGGGATGAAAAATAGTTAGTAACCATACTGGACAAATGTTGTCTCCTGTCACTTTCAATTGATGCAGCAGTACCTGTCCTGTCTGCGGTCATAGCAAAATCACTCCACAACCTGGTCAGAAAACCCCTCTGTCCAACGCCACTTCTGATGTGTGCACCCCTAACACTCCTAGTCTGCTGCCCCCTGGAGCTCGTGTGAGAACGATCACGTGTGCTGTGTGCTGGGAATGCCTGAAGCAAACGGTCAACAAGAGTTGATTGTTTGGTTGCTAATATTAGTTCCAAGTTCTCATGTGGCATAATATTTTGCAATTTGCCTTTATAGCGTGGATCAAGGAGGCAGGCCAACCAGTAATCGTCATCGTTCATCATTTTCGTAATGCGTGTGTCCCTTTTTAGGATACGTAAGGCATAATCCGCCATGTGGGCCAAAGTTCCAGTTGTCAAATCTCCGGTTGTGATTGGTTGAGGGGCAGTTGCAGGCAAATCTACGTCACTTGTGTCCCTCAAAAAACCAGAACCCGGCCGTGACACGCAACCAATTTCCTGTGCCCCCGGGAAAGGTTCGGCATTAAAAATATACTCATCCCCATCATCCTCCTCGTCCTCCACCTCCTCTTCGCCCGCTACCTCGTCCTGTACACTGCCCTGACCAGACAATGGCTGACTGTCATCAAGGCTTTCCTCTTCCTCTGGTGCAGACGCCTGCTCCTTTATGTGCGTCAAACTTTGCATCAGCAGACGCATTAGGGGGATGCTCATGCTTATTACGGCGTTGTCTGCACTAACCAGCCGTGTGCATTCCTCAAAACACTGAAGGACTTGACACATGTCTTGTATCTTAGACCACTGCACACCTGACAACTCCATGTCTGCCATCCTACTGCCTGCCCGTGTATCCTCCCACAAATAAATAACAGCACGCCTCTGTTCGCACAGTCTCTGAAGCATGTGCAGTGTTGAGTTCCACCTTGTTGCAACGTCTATGATTAGGCGATGCTGGGGAAGGTTCAAAGACCGCTGATAGGTCTGCATACGGCTGGCGTGTACAGGCGAACGTCGGATATGTGAGCAAAGTGCACGCACTTTGAGGAGCAGGTCGGAGAACCCAGGATAAGTTTTCAATAAGCACTGCACCACCAGGTTTAAGGTGTGAGCCAGGCAAGGAATGTGTTTCAGTTGGGAAAGGGAGATGGCAGCCATGAAATTCCTTCCGTTATCACTCACTACCTTGCCTGCCTCAAGATCTACTGTGCCCAGCCACGACTGTGTTTCTTGTTGCAAGAACTCGGACAGAACTTCCGCGGTGTGTCTGTTGTCGCCCAAGCACTTCATAGCCAATACAGCCTGCTGACGCTTGGCAGTAGCTGGCCCATAATGGGACAACTGGTGTGCAACAGTGTCATCTGCCGATGGAGTGGTTGGCAGACTGCGCTCTGTGGAAGAGCTGTAGCTTCTGCAGGAGGACGAGGAGGAGGAGGAGGAGGGGGTGCGAACGCCTACAGCCAACTGTTTCCTAGACCGTGGGCTAGGCACAACTGTCCCTAAATTGATGTCGCCTGTGGACCCTGCATCCACCACATTCACCCAGTGTGCCGTGATGGACACATAACGTCCCTGGCCATGCCTACTGGTCCATGCATCTGTAGTCAGGTGCACCTTTGTACTCACAGATTGCCTGAGTGCATGGACGATGCGCTGTTTAACATGCTGGTGCAGGGCTGGGATGGCTTTTCTGGAAAAAAAGTGTCGACTGGGTAGCTCGTATCGTGGTTCAGCGTACTCCATCAGGGCTTTGAAAGCTTCGCTTTCAACTAACCGGTAGGGCATCATCTCTAACGAGATTAGTCTAGCTATGTGGGCGTTAAAACCCTGTGTACGCGGATGCGAGGATAAGTACTTCCTTTTTCTAACCAGAGTCTCATGTAGGGTGAGCTGGACTGGAGAGCTGGAGATCGTGGAACTTTCGGGTGTGCCGGTGTACATGGCAGACTGAGAGACGGTTGGAGACGGTATTGTTTCCGCCGGTGCCCTAGATGCAATATTTCCTCCTACAAAACTGGTGATTCCCTGACCCTGACTGCTTTTGGCTGGCAAAGAAACCTGCACAGATACTGCCGGTGGTGCGGAAAATGGTGGCCTTACAGTGACGGAAGGGATGTTGCGTTGCTGACTAGCTTCATTGGCCGAGGGTGCTACAACCTTGAGGGACGTTTGGTAGTTAGTCCAGGCTTGAAAATGCATGGTGGTTAAGTGTCTATGCATGCAACTAGTATTTAGACTTTTCAGATTCTGACCTCTGCTTAAGCTAGTTGAACATTTTTGACAGATGACTTTGCGCTGATCAGTTGGATGTTGTTTAAAAAAATGCCAGACTGCACTCTTCCTAGACTCGGATCCCTTTTCAGGGATTGCAGACTGAGCTTTAACCGGATGGCAACGCTGTGCTCCAACAGGTTTTGGCTTTGACACGCGTTTTGGGCCAGATACGGGCCCGGCAGATGGAACCTGTTGCGATGTTGATGCCTGCTGCGGCCCCTCCTCCACCTCCGCTTCTGAACTACTGCCGCCTGCACCCTGTTCCCCCAATGGCTGCCAATCAGGGTCAATAACTGGGTCATCTATTACCTCCTCTTCGAGCTCGTGTGCAACTTCGTCTGTGTCACTGTGTCGGTCGGTGGTATAGCGTTCGTGGCGGGGCAACATAGTCTCATCAGGGTCTGATTGTGGATCTGTACCCTGAGAGGGCAATGTGGTGGTCTGAGTCAAAGGAGCAGCATAGTACTCTGGCTGTGGCTGTGCATCAGTGCACTCCATGTCAGAATATACTTGTAATGGGCATGGCCTGTTAAATGTTTCACTTTCTAAGCCAGGAACGGTATGTGTAAAGAGCTCCATGGAGTGACCCGTTGTGTCGCCTGCTGCATCCTTCTCTCTTGTTGTAGTTTTTGCTGAGGAGGACAAGGAAGCGACTTGTCCCTGACCGTGAACATCCACAAGCGACGCGCTGCTTTTACATTTACCAGTTTCGGAAGAGGAGGCAAAAGAGCTAGAGGCTGAGTCTGCAATGTAAGCCAAAACTTGCTGTTGCTGCTCCGCCTTTAAAAGCGGTTTTCCTACTCCCAGAAAAGAGAGCGTTCGAGGCCTTGTGTAGCCTGACGACGAAACTGGCTCCACAGCTCCAGACTTAGGTGGAATATTTTTATCCCCACGACCACCTGATGCTCCACTACCACTACCATCATTACCAGCTGACAATGAACGCCCACGACGACCTCTTGCACCAGACTTCCTCATTGTTTTAAAATCTTAACCAAAGTAACTTTATTTGTTGCTGTCAAACAACTTACACGGTGAGCTATAACTTCAGTATGATTTCAATATCCCTTAACAGGTTGGTGAGACCACAAGGAAAATCAGGCACAATGTTACACACTCTGTTTTCTGTGGCACAAAATCACAGAGATGACACACACGCAGGACTGTCACTCAAGCACTAATGTCAATATTAATCTCCCACCTAATTTATGTATTTTTTTTTTTCAGGGAGACTTTAGAAACCAAATAATAAGAAAAAAAATAAATAAATAAATAGGCTTTCTATAGCCCACTGAATGAGAGATAGCACACACAGCAGTGGCACACAAGCCCTGACTGAGGCCAATATTTTTCTCCCACTGATTGATGTAGTGTTTTTGTGTTGAGGTAGAATTTAGAACACAAATCACGGAAAAAATAAATAGGCTTTCTATGGCCCACTGAATGAAAGGGAGAGAGGTGGCACACCCAGGAGTCAAGACTGGCACACAAGCTGAAAGGGCAATATTACTCTCCCACTGTTTTTTGTATGGTTTTTTTTTTTTTTCAGGGAGACTTTAGAAACCAAATAATATTAAAAAAACCAAAAAAAAAATAGCCTTTCTATGGCCCACTGAATGAGAGAGAGAGGTGGCACACCCAGGAGTCAAGACTGGCACACAAGCTGAAAGGGCAATATTACTCTCCCACTGTTTTTTTATGTATTTTTTGTTTTTTAAGGGAGACTTTAGAAACCCAATAATATTTTTAAAAAAAAATAAATAGCCTTTCTATGGCCCACTGAATGAGAGAGAGAGGTGGCACACCCAGGAGTCAAGACTGGCACACAAGCTGAAAGGGCAATATTACTCTCCCACTGTTTTTTTATGTATTTTTTGTTTTTTAAGGGAGACTTTAGAAACCCAATAATATTTAAAAAAAAAAATAAATAGGCTTTCTATGGCCCACTGAATGAAAGGGAGAGAGGTGGCACACCCAGGAGTCAAGACTGGCACACAAGCTGAAAGGGCAATATTACTCTCCCACTGTTTTTTTATGTATTTTTTGTTTTTTAAGGGAGACTTTAGAAACCCAATAATATTTAAAAAAATAAATAAATAGGCTTTCTATGGCCCACTGAATGAGAGGGAGAGAGGTGGCACACCCAGGAGTCAAGACTGGCACACAAGCTGAAAGGGCAATATTACTCTCCCACTGTTTTTTTAGGTTTTTTTTTTTTTTCAGGGAGACTTTAGAAACCAAATAATATTAAAAAAAAAAAAAAAAAAATAGGCTTGCTATAGCCCACTGAATGAGAGATAGCACACACAGCAGTGGCACACAAGCCCTGACTGAGGCCAATATTTTTCTCCCACTGATTGATGTAGTGTTTTTGTGTTGAGGTAGAATTTAGAACACAAATCACGGAAAAAATAAATAGGCTTTCTATGGCCCACTCAGTGAGAGATGGCACACACAGGGATGGCACTGTAGCAGAAATGCCAATCTTAATCTCCCACAAAAAAAAACAAAACAAAAAAAAAAACTGTCCTACAATTACTATCTCCCTGCAGTAATGTAAGCCAGGTATGGCAGGCAGCAATAGGAGTGGACTGATGCACAAATTAAATAAAAAGTGTGGACAAACAAAAAAGATAGCTGTGCAGAAAGGAAGGAACAAGAGGATATGTGGTTTGAAAAAAGCAGTTGGTTTCCACAGTGGCGTACACACAGCAATACAGCTATCACGGAGCCTTCTAGGGCAGCCCAATGAGCTACAGCGCTGAGGGGAAAAAAAAAAAAATAGCTTCCACAGTCCCTGCACACCGAAGGTGGTGTTGGACAGTGGAAATCGCTGCAGCACAAGCGGTTTGGTGGTTAGTGGACCCTGCCTAACGCTCTCCCTGCTTCTGACGAAGCGGCAACAACCTGTCCCTAAGCTCAGATCAGCAGCAGTAAGATGGCGGTCGGCGGGAACGCCCCTTTATAGCCCCTGTGACGCCGCAGACAGCAAGCCAATCACTGCAATGCCCTTCTCTAAGATGGTGGGGACCAGGATCTATGTCATCACGCTGCCCACACTCTGCGTTCACCTTCATTGGCTGAGAAATGGCGCTTTTCGCGTCATTGAAACGCGACTTTGGCGCGAAAGTCGCGTACCGCATGGCCGACAAGCACAGGGGTCGGATCGGGTTTCATGAGACGCCGACTTAGCCAAAAGTCGGCGACTTTTGAAAATGATCGACCCGTTTCGCTCAACCCTACTGGTGACCACCTCATGCAGCCTTACTTTTTCTCCCATTCTCTCAAGATGGCTGGTCCATGATTGTAAATGCGTAAATACTCACCTGTACTTTGTGCCTTGTAGAATGTAAGCTCTCACAAGCAGGGTCGTCTTATTTTGCTTTATATATTGCATTATCTTTAACGTTGTTACTTATGAGTGTTGTTTATGAACCGTTAAACTGTAAAGCTCTGCGGAATATGTTGGAGCTATATAAATAAAGATTATAATTATTATTACCAGATTTACAGTACAGACCAAAAGTTTGGACACACCTTCTCATTTAAAGATTTTTCTGTATTTTCATGACTATGAAAACTGTAAATTCACACTGAAGGCATCAAAACTATGAATTAACACATGTGGAATTATATACTTAACCCCTTAATCCCATATGACGTACTATACCGTCGAGGTGGGGTGGGCCTTAATTCCCGGTGACGGTATAGTACGTCATACGCGATCGGCCGCGCTCACGGGGGGAGCGCGGCCGATCGCGGCCGGGTGTCGGCTGCATATCGCAGCTGACATCCGGCACTATGTGCCAGGAGCGGTCACGGACCGCCCCCGGCATATTAACCCCCGGCACACCGCGATCAAACATGATCGCGGTGTACCGGCGGTACAGGGAAGCATCGCGCAGGGAGGGGGCTCCCTGCGGGCTTCCCTGAGACGATCGGTACAAGGTGATGTACTCACCTCGTACCGAACGTCTTCTCCCTGCAGGCCCCGGATCCAAAATGGCCGAGGGGCTGTATCCGGGTCCTGCAGGGAGCACTTCCGGGTCGGAGCAGGCTGCAGATGAAAGCTGCAGCCTGCTCCGATGAAAGTATGATCGCGGATCTGATAGAGTGCTGTGCACACTATCAGATCTGCGATCTGTGATGTCCCCCCCTGGGACAAAGTAAAAAAGTAAAAAAAAAAATTTCCACATGTGTAAAAAAAAAAAATAATAATTCCTAAATAAATAATAATAAAAAAAAAATATTATTCCCATAAATACATTTCTTTATCTAAAAAAAACAAACAAAAACAATAAAAGTACACATATTTAGTATCGCCGCGTCCGTAACGACCCAACCTATAAAACTGGCCCACTAGTTAACCCCTTCAGTAAACACCGTAAGAAAAAAAAAAAAAAAACGAGGCAAAAAACAACGCTTTATTACCATACCGCCGAACATAAAGTGGAATAACACGCGATCAAAAAGACGGATATAAATAACCATGTTACCGCTGAAAACGTCATCTTGTCCCGCAAAAAACGAGCCGCCATACAGCATCATCAGCAAAAAAATAAAAAAGTTATAGTCCTCAGAATAAAGCGATGCCAAAATAATTATTTTTTCTATAAAATAGTTTTTATCGTATAAAAGCGTCAAAACATAAAAAAATGATATAAATGAGGTATCGCTGTAATCGTACTGACCCGACGAATAAAACTGCTTTATCAATTTTACCAAGCGCAGAACGGTATAAACGCCTCTCCCAAAAGAAATTCATGAATAGCTGGTTTTTGGTTATTCTGCCTCACAAAAATCGGAATAAAAAGTGATAAAAAATGGTCACGTGTCCGAAAATGTTACCAATAAAAACGTCAACTCGTCCCGCAAAAAACAAGACCTCACATGACTCTGTGGACCAAAATGTGGAAAAATTATAGGTCTCAAAATGTGGAGACGCAAAAACTTTTTTGCTATAAAAAGCGTCTTTTAGTCTGGTTTCACACTTGCGTTTTTATCTGCATGCGTTTTTTAAAAAAACCGCATGTGTGAAAAAATGCATGTAAACGCGGTAAAACGCATGCGTTTTTATAGAAAAACACAAGAAAACAAGAAAAAAACAAAAAACCCTAACCCTACCCCTAACCCTACCCCTAACCTGAAATACGTGGCACTGAAATATACGTTTATATACGTATATACGTATATAAGTGCCACGATATTTCAGTGGCCACGTATATAAGTGCCACGTATTTAAGTGCCACGTATTTAAGTGCCACGTATTTAAGTGCCACGTATTTAAGTGCCACGTATTTACGTGCCACGTATTTACGTGCCACGTATTTTTCAGTGCCTGAAATACGTGGCACTGAAATACGTGGCACTGAAATATCGTGGCACTGAAATATCGTGGCACTGAAGTATTTACGTGCCACGTATTTTTCAGTGCCTGAAATACGTGGCACTGAAATACGTGGCACTTAAATACGTGGCACTTAAATACGTGGCACTTAAATACGTGGCACTTAAATACGTGGCACTTAAATACGTGGCACTTAAATACGTGGCACTTAAATACGTGGCACTTATATACGTGGCACTTATATACGTGGCACTTATATACGTGGCACTTATATACGTGGCACTTATGACTGTCAGAAAATGTTCAGTAAACGGTTAGGGGTAGGGTTTCAGGTAGAATTGGGGAGTTTCCACTGTTCAGGCACATCAGGGGCTCTCCAAACGCGACATGGCGTCCAATCTCAATTCCAGCCAATTCTGCGTTGAAAAAGTAAAACAGTGCTCCTTCCCTTCCGAGCTCTCCCGTGCGTCCAAAAAGGGGTTTACCCCAACATATGGGGTATCAGCGTACTAGGGACAAATTGAACAACAACTTCTGGGGTCCAAGTTCTCTTGTTATCCTTGGGAAAATAAAAATTTGGGGGGCTAAAAATCATTTTTGTGGGAAAAAAATATGTTTTATTTTCACGGCTCTGCGTTGTAAACTGTAGTGAAACACTTGGGGGTTCAAAGTTCTCACAACACATCTAGATAAGTTCCTTGGGAGGTCTAGTTTCCAATATGGGGTCACTTGTGGGGGGTTTGTACTATTTGGGTACATCAGGGGCTCTGCAAATGCAACGTGACGCCTGCAGACCAATCCATTTAAGTCTGAATTCCAAATGGCGCTCCTTCCCTTCCGAGCTCTGTCATGCGCCCAAACAGTGGTTCCCCCCCACATAGGGGGTATCAGCGTACTCAGGACAAATTGGACAACAACTTTTAGGGTCCAATTTATCCTGATACCCTTGTGAAAATACAAAACTGGGGGCTAAATTTCATTTTTGTGAAAAAAAAAAAAAAATTATTTTCATGGCTCTGCGTTATAAACTGTAGTGAAACACTTGGGGGTTCAAAGTTCTCACAACACATCTAGATAAGTTCCTTGGGGGGTCTAGTTTCCAATATGGAGTCACTTGTGGGGGGTTTGTACTGTTTGGGTACATCAGGGGCTCTGCAAATGCAACGTGACGCCTGCAGACCAATCCATTTAAGTCTGCATTCCAAATGGCGCTCCTTCCCTTCCGAGCTCTGTCATGCGCCCAAACAGTGGTTCCCCCCCACATAGGGGGTATCAGCGTACTCAGGACAAATTGGACAACAACTTTTAGGGTCCAATTTATCCTGATACCCTTGTGAAAATACAAAACTGGGGGCTAAATTTCATTTTTGTGAAAAAAAAAATAATTTTTATTTTCACGGCTCTGCGTTATAAACTGTAGTGAAACACTTGGGGGTTCAAAGCTCTCAAAACACATCTAGATAAGTTCCTTAGGGGGTCTACTTTCCAAAATGGTGTCACTTGTGGGGGGGTTTAATGTTTAGGCACATCAGGGGCTCTCCAAACGCAACATGGCATCCCATCTTAATTCCAGTCAATTTTGCATTGAAAAGTAAAATAGCGCTTCTTCCCTTCTGAGCTCTGCTATGCGCCCAAACAATGGTTTACACCCACATATGGGGTATCGTCGTACTCAGGACAAATTGCACAACAACTTTTGTGGTCTAATTTCTTCTCTTACCCTTGGGGAAATAAAAAAATGGGGGTGAAAAGATCATTTTTGTGAAAAAATATGATTTTTTATTTTTACGGCTCTGCATTATAAACTTCTGTGAAGCACTTGTTGGGTCAAAGTGCTCAACACACATCTAGATAAGTTCCTTAGGGGGTCTACTTTCCAAAATGGTGTCACTTGTGGGGGGTTTCAATGTTTAGGCACATCAGGGGCTCTCCAAATGCAACATGGCGTCCCATCTCAATTCCAGTCAATTTTGCATTGAAAAGTCAAATGGCGCTCCTTTGCTTCCAAGCTCTGCCATGCGCCCAAACTGTGGTTTACCCCCACATATGGGGTATCAGCGTACTCAGGACAAATTGTACAACAACTTTTGGGGTCTATTTTCTCCTGTTACCCTTGGTAAAATAAAACAAATTGGAGCTGAAATAAATTTTGTGTGAAAAAAAGTTAAATGTTCATTTTTATTTAAACATTCCAAAAATTCCTGTGAAACACCTGAAGGGTTAATAAACTTCTTGAAAGTGGTTTTGAGTACCTTGAGGGGTGCAGTTTTTAGAATGGTGTCACACTTGGGTATTTTCTATCATATAGACCCGTCAAAATGACTTCAAATGAGATGTGGTCCCTAAAAAAAAATGGTGTTGTAAAAATGAGAAATTGCTGGTCAACTTTTAACCCTTATAACTCCGTCACAAAAAAAAATGTTGGTTCCAAAATTGTGCTGATGTAAAGTAGACATGTGGGAAATGTTATTTATTAAGTATTTTGTGTGACATATGTCTGTGATTTAAGGGCATAAAAATTCAAAGTTGGAAAATTGCGAAATTTTCAAAATTTTCGCCAAATATTCGTTTTTTTCACAAATAAACGCAAGTTATATCGAAGAAATTTTACCACTATCATGAAGTACAATATGTCACGAGAAAACATTGTCAGAATCGCCAAGATCCGTTGAAGCGTTCCAGAGTTATAACCTCATAAAGGGACAGTGGTCAGAATTGTAAAAATTGGCCCGGTCATTAACGTGCAAACCACCCTCGGGGCTTAAGGGGTTAACAAAAAAGTGTGAAACAACTGAAAATGAAACTGAAAAATCTTATATTCTAGGTTCTTCAAAGTGGCCACCTTTTGCTTTGATGACTGCTTTGCACACTCTTGGCATTCTCTTGATGAGCTTCAAGAGGTAGTCACCAGAAATGGTCTTACAACAATCTTGAAGGCATTCCCAGAGATGCTTAGCACTTGTTGGCCCTTTTGCCTTCACTCTGCGGTCCAGCTCACCCCAAAGCATCTCGATTGGGTTCAGGTGTGGTGACTGTGGAGGCCAGGTCATCTGGCGTAGCACCCCATCACTCTCCTTCTTGGTCAAATAGCTCTTACACAACCTGGAGGTGTGTTTTTGTGATTGTCCTGTTGAAAAATAAATTATGGTCCAACTAAACGCAAGCCGGATGGAATAGCATGCCGCTGCAAGATGCTATGGTAGCCATGCTGGCTCAGTATGCCTTTAATTTTGAATAAATCCCCAACAGTGTCACCGGCAAAGCACCCCCACACCATCACACCTCCTCCTCCATGCTTCATGGTGGGAACCAGGCATGTAGAGTCCATCCGTTCACCTTTTCTGCGTCGCACAAAGACACGGTGGTTGGAACCAAAGATCTCAAATTTGGACTCATGAGACCAAAGCACAGATTTCCACTGGTCTAATGTCCATTCCTTGTGTTCTTTAGCCCAAACAGGTCTCTTCTGCTTGTTGCCTGTCCTTAGCAGTGGTTTCCTAGCAGCTATTTTACCATGAAGGCCTGCTGCACAAAGTCTCCTCCTAACAGTTGTTGTAGAGATGTGTCTGCTGTTAGAACTCTGTGTGGCATTGACCTGGTCTCTAATCTGAGCTGCTGTTAACCTGCGATTTCTGAGGCTGGTGACTCAAATAAACTTATCCTTAGAAGCGGAGGTGACTTTTGGTTTTCTTTCCTGGGGCGGTCCTCATGTGAGCCAGTTTCTTTGTAGCACTTGATGGTTTTTGCAACTGCACTTGGGGACACTTTCAAAGTTTTCCCAATTTTTCGGACTGACTGACATTCATTTCTTAAAGTAATGATGGCCACTCATTTTTCTTTACTTAGCTGCTTTTTTCTTGCCATAATACAAATTCTAACAGTCTATTCAGTAGGACTATCAGCTGTGTATCCACCAGACTTCTGCTCAACACAACTGATGGTCCCAACCCCATTTATAAGGCAAGAAATCCCACTTACTAAACCTGACAGGGCACACCTGTGACGTGAAAACCATTTCCGGTGACTACCTCTTGAAGATCATCAAGAGAATGCCAAGAGTGTGCAAAGCAGTCATCAAAGCAAAAGGTGGCTACTTTGAAGAACCTAGAATAGAAGACATATTTTCAGTTGTTTCACACTTTTTTGTTAAGTACAGTATATAATTCCACATGTGTTAATTCATAGTTTTGATGCCTTAAGTGTTAATTTACAATTTTCATAGTCATGAAAATACAGAAAAATCTTTAAATGAGAAGGTGTGTCCAAACTTTTGGTCTGTACTGTATATTGGGTTTTTATGTTTGGCTGCTGTCACACATTAGAAGACGCTTTTTATGGCAAAAAGTAGTTTTCACTTCCCGATATTTAGACAGCTATAATTTTTCCATATTTCGACTCTCAGAGTCATGTGACAGCTTCTATTTTGCAGGACTAGTTGACATTTTTATTGGTATAATTTTCGGCACATGACACTTTCTATACCAGTGAACAAAAAACAGCAATCCAGTGTTTTTTTTTATACCATTCCACGTGTGGTAAAATTGATAAGGCAGCTTTATTTTTCAGTTCAGTACGATTACCACATTTATATCATTTTTTTATGTTTTGGCGCTTTTACACAATAAAAACTAATTTATAGATAAAATAACTTTTTGCATCGCTTTATTCTGGGAGCTATAACTCTTAATTTTCTGCTGACAAAGCTGTATGGTGGCTTGTGTTTTGCGGGATAAGATGACGTTTTCAGTGGTACCATTTTTACTTACATTCGTCTTTTTGATCACGTTTTATTGCACTTTTTGTTCGGTATTATGATTATAAAGCATCTTTTTTGCCTTGTTTTTTGCGATGTCCACTGAACTGGGGTTAACTAGCGTAACAGTTTTATAGGTTGAGTCGTTCTGGACATGACAATATCAAATATGTGTACTTTTTTTGGCATAAATAAATGTATTTATTTGATTAATATTTTTCATTTTTTTGTTCTTTATTTGGGGATTTTTTTACAATTTTTAATAACTTTTTTTTTTAACTTTTTGACATTGTCTTACTATGGGACGTCATCCTTACACGCACAGATCTCCAATCTGATACTCTGCAATGCTTCTGTTCTTAGCAGGCACTCACAGGCCACCTTCCCTGTAGGACCCTGAAGGACCCCACCGCCATCTTGAGGCCAAGGGTCACTATAGAGACAATTGTCACAACGTGATCACATCGCATTGTGCCGACGGGAGCAGACAGGGAGTTCACTCCCTCTGTAATGCTCCTTGATGTCGCTATCACTATTGACAGCTGAATCTAAGGGGTCAAATGTCCACAATTGGTGCTAGCACCGATCATTGACATTGCTGTAGGGCAGTGATGGCAAACCTTTTAGAGACAGAGTGCCCAAACTGCAATACAAAACACACTTATTTATTGCAAAGTGCCAACACGGCAATTTAACCTGAACACTGAAGTTTTAGATTAGAAAAACAACTGCTTAATTTAAATATATAAAGGATTCTGTATAAAGGCCCCACATGCTCCAAACTGCATAATGTGCCCACATAGTGCTCCATACTTGCTTAATGGCCCCACATGGTGCTCCATACAGTATAATGGCCCCACATGATACTGCATACTGTATAATGGCCACACATGATGCCCCATTGTTAGGGTTGGCGGAACACACCAAATATAATATAATAATTAGGTGCATTCGCAACCTACGATCCTCCATGCAGAGATGGAAATTGCCGTTAAGCAAAGGCAGACACTATATGGTGGTAGAACACCAAATAGAAGTGGGTTAAATGTCACCTGGTGTGAACAGCAGTAAGCTCTGTTACTCCACAGAGTCGCAGCTAACAAAATACTATAATGCTGTTCCCTGTTAGCTGTCACATTGCACAGCAGATGTAGAGCGAGTGAAGTCACAAGACTCAGCCCCTAGGAAGCGGGGGTTGGAGTCACACTGGACCCACTCTGCGCATGGCGTCGCACTGGCAATGCTACTATTCGACGCAACCTCTACAGATTAGGCACGAGTGCGGTCTCTAAACTCAGCCCCTAGAATGCAGGGAATAGAGTCTGACTGGACCCACTGTGCGCACAGCGTCGCACTGGCGATGCCTCTACTCGGCGCTGTTTCTAACTCCAATCACCCTATACACATACACAACCAGAGGGTAGGGGATCATTAGGAGCTTGCACCAGAAACATTCACACATGCAAACACTTCACATGTTTGGACTATACTAGCGCACGGCCGTGCGGCCATGAGATCCTTTTATAGATGCTAGTCTGCAAGGACCTTGCTAGAGAGCCAATCCGGACTCGCTTGAGGACCCAGGCATGTGACCTTCGACCACCAATGAGTGGTCGTCTCACGGGCATGCTCAGAAGGGAAAATGCTGGACTTAGTCCCAGGAATGTCTGCCTGCCACTGTCTAATGCTGGGTGCTATAGCTGTACCTGTAGAGGCAGCAGCAACCAGACGCACAGCTCAAGTCTGAGCAAGACGCTGGGACTGGACCGACGTCTCTGCTGAGCAGGATCCTCTGTGGCCGAGATTAAATGGGAGACTGCAAAAGACAAGGCTTGGGATTCCTCCTGTGCAGCGGGAGAATCCCGATGCCTAACACCCATATTGTATAATGACCCCGCACCCATATGATGCTCCATACTGTATAATGGCGCCACATAATTCTCCATACTGTGTAATGTACCCACATAGTGCTCCGGGCTATATAGTGGCCCAACATGATGCTCCACACTGTATAATGGCCTCACATAGTGCTCCATATTGTATAATGGCACCACATAGTTCTCCATACTGTATAATGTGCTCAAATAGTGCTCCATACCGTATCGTGGCCCAACATGATGCTCCACACTGTATAGTGGCTCCATACTGTATTATTGTATAATGGCCTCACATGATGCTCCATACTGTATAATGGCCACACATGATGCTCCATACTGTATAATGGCCTCACATAATGCTCAATATTGCATAATGACCCCACATGATGCTCCACGCTGTATAATGTTCTCACAAAAAAATTGCTACTCACCTTTGCCTGTTCCAATGCTGATCTGGTCTCATCATATATCACAATCCTACCTGTGGGCACATGCACCATCTACTCAGCAATAGCGCCGCCACTCTCTTCATCCCACTCACCATCCCCCCTACTCAGCACACGCGCAGACTGATGAGTAGGGGGGATGGTGTGCAGCATGATGGGACGGCGCATGTGCAGAGGAGAGAGACCGCGGCGCTAGTGATGAGGGAGGTGGCAAGCTGGCTGAGGAGAGTGATGGCGATGCTAGTTTTGAGGAAATGGCATGCGTGACCACCGGGAGGGTTCTGTATGCCCCCTCTGGCATGCGTGCCATAGGTTCCCCACCGCTGCTGTAGGGTGTCAGCTCTCACATAGAGCTGACACCTGCACTCAGCAAGAGCCCGCACGATCGTGGTGCCATATATATACTTGCAGATTAACCTCATATCTTCAGGTTAATAACATTATTTTATATGACAGGTTCCTTTTAACAAAAATTATTTTTATTCAGGAAAAATGCTGCAAAAATACTTAATTGCAGTTTTGCAGTTTTTTTTTACTTTCTATGAGTGAAAAAAATGGCAAAAATGCTGAAAGAATTGACATACAGCAGATTTAAAAAACACTGCAGTATTCTAATTCAGGCAGGAAAAAAACAATTGTGTGCATGAGATTTCTGAAATTTCATAGCTTTTGCTGGTATTGTGAAAAGTAACAATGTAAATATAGCCTTATAGTGACCAGTTACTCTATTGTTCCAGGTTCTAGTTTTCCATTTGTATAGATGATTCCATTTTTAATTAGCATTTTTAATTATTTCTCATTACTACTGAATCTACCAGTGCATTCTGCTGTGGGTATAGTGTAGTAATTTGATCTTTCTTTGATGTAATACACTTGGCTCTACTTAGAATATACATTTTGAAATGGATTATGTCATCTGCTAACCCATTAGCGATATCATTACAACTTTTCAGAAAATAATAAAGTTTCTTAAGCAGCGAGGATAGTCTGACGGGTGCGGCCTTAAGAACTGCAGTATAATCTTTCGCACCATCCATCTTCCACTTCATCGTACACCCTTTGCATGACAAACAATATCTCTGCTAGACATCATATATCAATCATTTGGATGAACGGAATAGGGGTCAGCATTAAAAATAAAACATTATTATTGTATTACACGTGATGACTAGAGATGACCGAGCACTAAAATGCTCAGATGCTCGTTACTCAAACCAAGCAAATCCTAATGCTCAGGTGCTCGTTTTGAGTAATGAGTATATTGGGAGTCAATGGAAAATCTGGGCATTTTTCCAGTAGATTTTTCAAGTATATATTGGTCGGCGCAAAAAGCGGCAATATTAGGGGAGAAAAGATTCTTTGCAGCTGCAAAACAGGACAAAAACCACCAATATTGTCAACAGTAGAAAATATAAAACCTTAGGCTTGTTTTGCGCTATGCAAATAATCTCCACCTTCTGATGAAATAAAAACAAACAAAAAAAAAAACAACTTTCTGTTTTCTATAAAGCCAACAGCTTTTTTATATGTATACATCAGTATCATGCAACTGTTAGCAGCAAGTCCACCCACGTAAATTAAAATCAACACGAAAATATAAAAATGGTTGCTATAAAAACAAACCCCCAATCTTGCGTTGACTATATAACAATTATTTTAAGTACCGCAAATTCATTAGCAGTTTAATATAGTAAAATGTGTAACGCTAGTCAGTACCTCCTTAGACAATGGTGTCAGTCTCCGAAGTGGAGGTGCAGTCCCAGATGCTGTCCGGATAAAATCCGAAGTGGAAGAAATGTTTCTTCAGGAGTGTAGTCCCGGCCGGTGACTAACACCCCCTAAGCGTCCTCACTGATGGTGCGCACTAGAAGCTTGGAGCCTGAGGCCGATTGGCTTAAACAGCGAGGTTGAACTGTTTGCATTTACTTAATGAAGTTTTTTTTTTTTTTTACCTGGAGTAGACATAGAAATTGTAGTGTTAAGGTACCGTCACACTAAACGATATGGCTAGCGATCCGTGACGTTGCAGCGTCCTGGATAGCGATATCGTTGTGTTTGACACGCAGCAGCGATCAGGATCCTGCTGTGATATCGCTGGTCGTTGATTAAAGTTCAGAACTTTATTTGGTCGTCAGATCGCCGTGTATCGTTGTGTTTGACAGCAAAAGCAACGATACCAGCGATGTTTTACAATGGTAACCAGGGTAAATATCGGGTTACTAAGCGCAGGGCCGCGCTTAGTAACCCGATGTTTACCCTGGTTACCAGTGTAAAATGTAAAAAAATAAACAGTACATACTCACCTTCTGATGTCTGTCACACGTCCCTCGCCGTCCGCTTCCTGCACTGACTGAGCACCGGCCATAAAGTGAAAGCACAGCGGTGACGTCACCGCTCTGCTGTTAGGGCCGGCACTCAGTCAGTGCAGGAAGCGGACGCCGGGGGACGCGAAGGTGAGTATGTACCAAACAGTACATACTCACCTTCGCGTCCCCCGGCGTCCGCTTCCTGCACTGACTGAGTGCCGGCCCTAACAGCAGAGCGGTGACGTCACCGCTGTGCTTTCACTTTATGGCCGGTGCTCAGTCAGTGCAGGAAGCGGACGGCGAGGGACGTGTGACAGACATCAGAAGGTGAGTATGTACTGTTTATTTTTTTACATTTTACACTGGTAACCAGGGTAAACATCGGGTTACTAAGCACGGCCCTGCGATTAGCAACCCAATGTTTACCCTGGTTACCCAGGGACCTCGGCATCGTTGGTCGCTGGAGAGCGGTCTGTGTGACTGCTCTCCAGCGACCAAACAGCGACGCTGCAGCGATCGGCATCGTTGTCTGTATCGCTGCAGCGTCGCTTAGTGTCACGGTACCTTTAGGGTATGTGTCCACATTCAGGTTTGCTTCAGGCTTTGGTCAGGATTTTATGCAGGTAAAACCCTGACCAAAAATGCACCTGAGGTCACTGGCAGGTCACCTGCGGTGTTCCTGCGTGTTTTGCTCATTGTAGCAACATGCTGCATTCTGAAAAAACGCACCGAATGTGCGTTTTTGCGGGAAGAACGCATGCGTTTTTTACTGCACAGTGGAGACGGGATTTCATTAAATCCCCTCCACTATGCTGTAACATCTGGACGCTGCCTTTTTGACGCTGCGGCTCAACGTTGCGTCAAAAACGCAGCGTTTCCTGAACGTGGACACATACTCTTAGTCACCGGCTGTGCACCTCCACTTCGGAGACTGACACCATTGTCTAAGGAGGTACTGACTAGCGTTGCACATTTTACTATATTAAACTGCTAATGAACTTGTGGTACTTAAAATAATTGTTATATAGTCAAAGCAAGATTGGGGGTTTGTTTTTATAGCAACCATTTTTATATTTTCGAGTTGATTTTAATTTACGTGGGTGGACTTGCTGCTAACAGTTGCATGATACTGATTTATACATATAAAAAAGCTGTTGGCTTTATAGAAAACAGAAAGTTGTTTTTTTTCATCAGAAGGTGGAGATTATTTGCATAGCGCAAAACAAACCTAAGGTTTTATATTTTTCCAGTAGACCCTACAAACTGGTCTGAGGGACAGTGAAAATGTTGAAATGGATGGAAAAAGTTCTGAGTGGTAGGCGAACAGCATGGAGAAGACCCCTTGAAGTATCTCTGACTCCCAGATAGCAGCTGGTAACAATGATGTCACACTTTTACTCCATTTTAGGCCAGTCTCACACGTCCAGATAATTCCGGTACCAGAAAAATCGGTACCGGAGTTATCCGTGTCCGTTTGTCCGTGAGCTCACATAGGCCATCCGTGTGGCACACGTGCGGCACACGTGCAGCAGCCGTGTGCCGCCTGGGTACCACACGGACCGTGCAGGAGAGACAGCGCTACAGTAAGCGCTGTCCCCCCAGCATGGTGCTGATGCCGCCATTCATCCGTTCTCTCAAGCGCTCGCTGGGGAGAAGGGATGAAAAATATTTTTTTTTTGTGTTTAAAATAAACTCTAGGGCATCCTCCCCGCTCCCACCCCCTGTGCACCCGGCCGCAGGCATTAAAATACTCACCAGCCTCCCTCAACGCTTGCTCTCCGCCCCGCAGCTTCTCCTGTATGAGCGGTCACGTGGTGTCACTCATTACAGTTGATGAATATGCGGCTCCACCTCCTATAGGGGTGGAGCTGCATATTCATCACTGTAATGGGCGGCACCACGTGACCGCTCACACAGGAGAAGCTGCGGGGCGGAGAGCAAGCGTCAAGGGAGGCGGGTGAGTATTTTAATGCCGGCGGCCGGGCGCACAGGGGGTGGGAGCGGGGAGGATGCCCTAAAGTTTATTTTAAACACAAAAAAACAAAAAAAAGAAGATTTTTCATCCCTTCTCCCCTACGAGCGCTGGGGAGAATGGATGAATGGCGGCTTCAGCACCATGCTGGGGGGACAGCGCTTACTGTAAGCGCTGTCTCCAGCATGGCACACGGACTGCACACGGAAAACATCCGTGTGCGATACGTGTTTTACACGGACCCATTGACTTTAATGGGTCCGTGTAATCCGTGCGCTCCCACGAACACTGACATGTCTCCGTGTTTTCCAAATGGACACACGGTCCGCGAAAACACGCTGACATGTGCAGAGACACATTGATTTTAATGTGTCTACGTGTGTCAGTGTCTCCGGTACATGAGGAAACTGTCACCTCACATACCGGAGCCACTGACGTGTGAAACCGGCCTTAAGGACTTACAATAAAGCACTCAAAATCGCCAATAAATTGGAGACTACAAGAAAAAAAGTTAATAAATATTCTTTCCTGTATAATTACTTGTAAATACGGAACAATTTAAAAAGAATGTAAAAAAATAATAATTTAAGTAAACTAAAACTGACATTTTTATTAAATTTTATTAAAACAATGGAAATTTCAGTGTAATTTATGAAGGAAGGAAGAACTGACAAAAAGTAGATATTCAACCAAAGAGACAAAGAAAATGTGCCTTGAACAAAGTACAACAATATCTTGGTAAAACTTAAATTTTATTCAGTAGATTAAAAAATATATACGGTAACAATAACAATAAATAGTACAATGCAAGCAAATATAAGAGAGCAGGCACAAATGACAACAGAAATTGTTGGGTGAGCTAGTCAAAGAAGTATATCAATAGTATATCAATAGGATTTGTAGACACATAGGAATATATCAGATACAGAAGAAAATAAGGTAGTATTGCATATCAAGTAGCTAGTTTGCAATTACCTATAAGCACAAGATAAAAGAACGATAACACCAAATTGTTCTGATATAACAAAGTTGTCTATGAATCTCCTATCAAGAGACCACATCAGTAATATAATAGTATAATAATGTGTAGAAAGGTATGAATAGGGTATTGCATATAGTATATGGACAACAAAACCAATAATACATGGATACGATCAGCTCACTCACCAACAGACCCAACACGTGTTTTACCTCTGCTTCATCAGGAGTAGTTATTAAGGGGGTCAGAAGGGTATAAATATGATTGCTGGCCAATCAGAATGAAAAAGAAAAGGTATGCCACCTCTCTAGATGCGAAGGAGAGATCCAACTGAAAGACAATGCCGGCGTATGCACAGATGCAATGACCTACAAGGGTTACATGACCAAAGAAGAAGAGCTGGCTGTGAGACCGTCGCGTCTCAATGAAATGAGCATGTGCTGACTGCGCATTGCAGGACCTGACATCTCGCATGGGAAAAAACGAATAGGACCTGCCACAACATAACTATTTTGACTAGATGGCAGGTCATGAGTGATGTTTCATTAGCGTCAAGACAATGAGGTGTATGAAATTCAAGTGCTGGGAAGGATTAATATAGCCGAATACCGTGGCTCAGGTAAGACGCTTTGTTGTTTATTGGTCATAACACAAGGAATGTGACACTTGTAGCCCATGTCCTGGATACGTCTGTGTGTGGTGGCTCTTGAAGCAATGACTCCAGGAGCAGTCCACTCTTTGTGAATCTCCCCTAAATTTTTGAATGGCCTTTTCTTAACAATCCTTTCAAGGCTGCGATTATCCCGGTTCCTTGTGCACCTTTTTTTACCACACTTTTTCCTTCCACTCAACTTTCAATTAATTTGCTTGGATACAGCACTCTGTGAACAGCCAGCTTCTTTAAGGCCCCGTCTCACATAGCGAGATCGCTAGCGAGATCGCTGCTGAGTCACTAGTTTTGTGACGCAACAGCGACCTCAGTAGCGATCTCGCTATGTGTGACACGTACCAGCGATCAGGCCCCTGCTGCGAGATCGCTGGTCGTGTCGGAATGGCCTGGACCTTTTTTTGGTCGTTGAGGTCCCGCTGACATCGCTGAATCGGTGTGTGTGACACCGATCCAGCGATGTCTTCACTGGTAACCAGGGTAAACATCGGGTTACTAAGCGCAGGGCCGCGCTTAGTAACCCGATGTTTACCCTGGTTACCAGCGTAAATGTAAAAAAAAACAAACACTACATACTCACCATCTGATGTCCGTCAGGTCCCTTGCCGTCTGCTTCCTGCTCTGACTGAGATCCGGCCGTACAGTGAGAGCACAGCAGTGACGTCACCGCTGCGCTCTGCTCTCACTGTACGGCGGCTCAGTCAGAGCAGGAAGCAGACAGCAAGGGACCTGACGGACACCGAAAGGCGAGTATGTACTGTTTGTTTTTTTGGTAACCAGGGTAAACATCGGGTTACTAAGCGCGGCCCTGCGCTTAGTAACCCGATGTTTACCCTGGTTACCCGGGTGCTGCAGGGGGACTTCGGCATCGTTGAAGACAGTTTCAACGATGCCGAAGTCGTTCCCCTGATCGTTGGTCGCTGGAGAGAGCTGTCTGTGTGACAGCTCCCCAGCGACCACACAGCGACTTACCAACGATCACGGCCAGGTCGTATCGCTGGTCGTGATCGTTGGTAAATCGCTATGTGAGACGGGGCCTTTAGGAATGAGATTTTGTGACTTACCCTCCTTGTGGAGTGTGTCAATGTCTGCCTTCTGGACATCTGTCAAGTTATTTACTGAGATAATGACTTTTGGGTTTTCATTGGCTGTAAGTCATAATCATCAACATTAACAGAAATAAACACATGAAATAGATCACTCTGTTTTTAATGACTCTATATAATATATGAGTTTCACTTTTTATATTGAAGAACTGAAATAAATTAACTTTTTGATGATATTCTAATATTGTGAGAAGCACTTGTATATATGCTTATTGACGTAACCTGAAGCAGCAAAGTGCAGGAAAATGTGAAAGTATACTATACTGTAGGTATATTGATATACCACATACTGCCCTAAGAGAACATATATGTGTAAAGTGCACAAGTATCTGTACATGTTCCTGACACATGTCAATTTGAACTAAAAGTGCAAAGTGCTGAATATAATCAAAGTAGATAAAGTGACCAAATGCAAAAAAATATATATTTGTAATTTTATTAAGAAAAAGAGGCACCAAAGGTTAGTGTTGTTCATATATGCACAATAAATAATGATGCTTCAATAGATTGCAGAACAGTAATAGATTAGGGTAAAAAGTCCACAAATCTAAGTGTCCAAACAGGTGTAGAAATAAGAATTATCCAGAGCCCTCATGCGCAAACCTGTGTTTAGGATTGTGGGAAAGGGAAATTTTCTTTACTGAGCCTGCCCAAAAAATCCAACAGGTTCACTTCTGCGGTAGATATACTGATGATATATTGATGATATGGCAGGGCCCCAGAAGTGAACTTGAAACATTAATTTCTCATTTGAATAGGAATCAATGCAGCATCAAACTTACTCATGTGGAAAGCTGGACATCAGGGCCGGACTGGCCATAGGGCAGTTCTGGCAAATGCCAGAAGGGCCGATGGCAGTAGTGGGCCGCTCGAGTGTGCCGCTGTCGGCACACTCCCCACGCTGTCGCGGCACACTCCCGGCCCCGCATTTAACTATACCGGCTTCATAGACGCCGGTACAGTTGAATGCAATGATGGAGGAGAGCGCGTCTGCTGACGCCCCCTCTCCCATCATTCCCCGCTCTGCCTGCCGCTGACACTGCGGGTGCGCGATGACGTCATATCATCGCGCACCTGCTGTGTGACCGGGCGGGCAGACTGCGACTGCTGAGACCAGAGCCAGAGCAGCGCGGGACACGAGGAGAGAGGTGAGTAGAGTGTTTGTTTTTTTTTTTATCAATGAGTGATGACTGGATTGTGGAGCTATGGGGGGGGCTTCCTGCCTGCCTGCCTGCATTACATTCTATGGGGGGCTGCCTGCCTGCATTACTTTCTATGGGGGCTGCCTGCCTGCATTACATTCTATGGGGGCTGCCTGCCTGCATTACATTCTATGGGGGCTGCCTGCCTGCATTACATTCTATGGGGGCTGCCTGCCTGCATTACTTTCTATGGGGGCTGCCTGCCTGCATTACATTCTATGGGGGCTGCCTGCCTGCATTACATTCTATGGGGGCTGCCTGCCTGCATTACATTCTATGGGGGCTGCCTGCCTGCATTATATTGTATGGTGTCTGCCTGCATTACATTCTATGGGGGCTGGCTGCATTCCATTCCATGGGCCTGTGCTGCATTATATTCTATGGGGCTGGTTGCATTCCATTACATGGGCCTGTGCTGCATTATATTCTATGGGGCTGGCTGCATTCCATTCCATGGGCCTGTGCTGCATTATATTCTATGGGGCTGGCTGCATTCCATTCTATGGGCCTGTGCTGCATTATATTCTATGGGGCTGTGCTGCATTATATTCTATGGGGCTGTGCTGCATTACATTCTATGGGGCTGTGCTGCATTACATTCTATGGGGGCTGCCTGCATTACATTCTATGGGGCTGTTCTGTATTACATTCTATGGGGCTGGCTGCATTACATTCTATGGGGGCTGTGCTGTATTACATTCTATGGGGGCTGTGCTGTGTTACATTCTATGGGGGCTGTGCTGTATTACAGTCTATGGGGGCTGTGCTGTATTATAGTCTATGGGGGCTGTGCTGTATTATAGTCTATGGGGGCTGTGCTCTATTATAGTCTATGGGGGCTGTGCTCTATTATAGTCTATGGGGGCTGTGCTGTATTATAGTCTATGGGGGCTGTGCTGTATTACATTCTATGGGGACTGAGCTGTAATGCTGGATACAGCTGTAATTATATGTTATATAGTCGTGTTACACTCCCCTCACTTCTTGTAGCCTACAAGTGTACAAAGATATACAGTCACCATTCGACAAGTGGGCCTGTGTGACTTCAAATGCCAGGGCTGAATTTTAGTCCCAGTCCGGCCCTGCTGGACATCCGTCAACTTCATGGATATCTCTATCACAGTGCACTATCTTGGCTTTATACAAACAGTTATATGTAGGAAAAAGATAGTGGCCAGCACTAAATTTATCATCCTGTCATCCATTGCATCTTCTAAGAAACATACCCACTGGACAATTTCTACACGCTCAAAAAATTGATTCGGAAGAACTATCCTACCACCAACAAGAACAAGAATTGACGAAAAGATTTAAGGAATGTGGATATAGTAAAAGGTGCATCAAGAAAGCCAAAGCATGTGCTCAGCACACAGACAAATAGAATGGATCGGCCACATCAGTCATTCACTCTATCTGTCCATCATCTCCTGCCTTGACTACTGCAACCTCCTGCTCTGTGGCCTCCACTCTAACACTCTCACCCCCCACCAATCTATTCTAAACTCTGCTGACCGACTAATCCACCTGCCCCCCGCTATTCCCCGGCCTTTCTCCTTTGTCAATCCGTTCACTGGCTCCCCATTACCCAAAGACTCCAGTTGAAAACCCTAACCATGGCATACAAAGCCATTCACAACCTGTGTCCTCCATACATCCGTGACCTTGTCTCCCATTACTTGCCTGCACGCAACCTCCGATTTTCACAAGATCTTTTTCTCCACTCCCCTCTTATCTCCTCTTCCCACAATCGCATACAAGATTTCTCCCGTGCATCACCCCTACTCTGGAACTCTCTACCACAACATATTAGACTCTCGCCTACCATGGAAACCTTCAAAAAGAACCTGAAGACCTACCTCTTCCAACAAGCCTACAACCTGCAGTAACCACCGATCGACCAAACCACTGTACGACCAGCTTTACCCTCGCCAACTGTATCCTCACCCATTCCTTGTAGATTGTGAGCCTTCACGGGCATGGTCCTCTCTCCTCCTGTACCAGTCCTGTACTTGTTTTAATTATGTATACCCCTCCTCACATGTAAAGCGCCATGGAATAAATGGTGCTATGATGATAAATAATAATAATAATAATAATAGAGTTCAATAGTGCAAATAAATTCAGTAAAGTGCATAGTGCCACATTACCATAAGATATAAGGAATAAACATGCTCGCAATCAAATAATAAACAATAATATGGGCATAAAGAAAGCGAAACGCGCGTTGGGGTTTCCCATCTTCCACATCTCTTGCCGGTCTCTCTATCTGTGCATCTTTGGCCATGTCTATTTTGCTTTCACTTGACTTTATAAGTGTATAGCCTATGGTTAGGTTTCTGCCTACACTTTCTTTATATCCATATTATTGTTTATTATTTGATTGTGGGCAAGTTTATTCCTTATATCTTATGGTACTGTGGCACTATGCACTTTACTGAATTTATTTGCAGTATTGATTTTCTTTGAAATTTGATCTTACTATGATGTATATCTTTGGCCATTGTAGTGGTTTCTTTATATCGGCAATATTGTGTTACTGGGGTGTAGTTATATATATTGCTCATAATTATGTCTCTAGGACAGTTTACTTTTGTATAACAAGTTAATATATAATTTTCTTTACACCGAGTATTCACTTCTAACTTTGATTTTATTATATTTTTTTGTATTTAAACCACTACCAAAAATATCTGCTTTGATTGATTTTGTTCAGGCTAATAGATAGACTTCCTACCACTCCCCTGCTCTGATGTGGCACTTAGGTGTCGTTTTCTGTTTTAATTTTTTCTTTGTCTCTACTGCATTTATTATTTATCATGTTATTTAATTCTGTAATAAAAAAATATTGAGTATTTTATATAACTCTGGTGTCCATTTCTCTTTGGTTTTCTAATAGTTTTTTATGGATGTGCTTTTTCTATTGTATGCCCCTTTTTTGGTTTAATGTTTCTCCATAAAGCCTCGTGGTTATCACATCACATGGCATAATGCAGTCAATCTGAAGTGTCTATCAGAGCCACTATAAAAGCTGGGGAAGGGAATGCAGTACCCATTTTTGTATCCTATAGAGGGGACCTCAGAGCGCACAGCTCAACATGAGATATAGGAGAGAAAGAGTTAAAATATTTGACAGCTACTCTAGATAGAGTGTGATGTACAACTGCAGCTCTAAAGGTAGAATATAGGAGTCTGTGATTAATACATAGACTCCATTAATAGTAGGAGAGAAACAGAAGGGGTGTCAACAGTAACAGACTCACTGAGATTGATCAGTGATGTTGGCAAGGAAAAATTGGACCTTATCTTGCTACCTGTGACATTTCTTTCTCCATTCTTTCAGCACTAGAAGCCTGGAATCCAGTTCAAGGTCCTCATGACATTCTGCTGAAGAAGTGCTAGTCAAAGAAAATGTGCTTGTTTGCTTGTGAGAAGCAATAAGTGACTGTTGTAAGATTTTGCATTTCTTGCACAATCTTTTTTGTGAAGGGGTGAATAATTGTTTTTTTTAAAGACAAAAGAAAATTCCCAACAATCCAGACATTTACATGCGAGTGTCTACTAACAATAAGTGCATGTTACAAAAATTGTTTTTATTTTTGCATACAAGTTTTTCCTATGAAAGGTTCAACGGCCTCAGGCTAAGGCTGCCGTCACACTAGCGAGTTTTACGGACGTAAGAGCGCATAAAATACGTCCGTAAAACACGCCTAACAAATGGCCCAATTATTCCCAATGGGTCAGGTCCTATCAGCCGTATATAACGCATCCGTAATATACGCCTTTCTACGGCCGTACAAAATCGCAGCATGCTGCGTTTGTCAGCGTATTGCGCAAAAAATACGCCAATGAAAGTCTATGGGGGCGAGAAAAATACGGATTCCACACGGACCAGCAGTGTGACTTGCGAGAAATACGCAGCGGTGTTAGTGAAAAGCCGGTAATTCAATTGCCGGCTTTTCATTTCTCCTTCCCCAACCCGACATACAGTAAACCATCTCATATCCTTTTTTTTTGCATATTCCACACTACTAATGTTAGTAATGTTGCCTTTCTATCAGCTCGAACCAGTCTGCCCATTCTCCTCTGACCTCTGGCATCAACAAGGCATTTCCGCCCACAGAACTGCCGCTCACTGGATTTTTTTTCTTTTTCGGACCATTCTCTGTAAACCCTAGAGATGGTTGTGCGTGAAAATCCCAGTAGATCAGCAGTTTCTGAAATACTCAGACCAGCCCTTCTGGCACCAACAACCATGCCACGTTCAAAGGCACTCAAATCACCTTTCTTCCCCATACTGATGCTCGGTTTGAACTGCAGGAGATTGTCTTGACCATGTCTACATGCCTAAATGCACTGAGTTGCCGCCATGTGATTGGCTGATTAGAAATTAAGTGTTAACAAGAAGTTGGACAGGTGTACCTAATAAAGTGGCCAGTGAGTGTATATATATATATATATACTGTATATATGTTTTACCGAACATTTGAGCACATAAATCCATTAGATGTCGGTTTTGCAAGCCTGCGAGAAAATATCACAGTACGGATGCCATACGGATTACATACGGAGGATGCCATGCGCAAAATACGCTGACACACCCTGCCTACAGATGACATACGGACCACTATTTTGGGAACATTTCTCCGTATTATGGCCGTATTACGGCCGTAAAAAACGGACCGTATTGTCTTACGCTGAGTGTGACGCCGGCCTAAGGCCACATTCACACATTGGATGTTTGGTCAATATTTTACAACATTTGTAAGCCAAAATCAAGAGTGGAACAATCCGAGGAAAAGTATAATAGAAACACGTCACTGCTTCTGAATTTTTCACCCACTGCTGGTTTTGTCTTACAAATACAATACTGACCAAATACTGAACATGTCAGCGTGATTTTTTTCTTTGCTTGCAATGTACTAAAAGTGAAAGGTCCCACTTAAGTTTTCCCACTCAAAAGAAATAACTAAACCAACTAAGAGTCCATAACAGTTGTGCAGAGCCTTGAAAAAGTATTCATATTCCATGAACTTTTCTACACTTTTCACATTATGTATTTTCTTGGGATTTTATGTGATATACCAACACAAAGTAGCAGGTTTTGTGATGTGTAAATAAAATTATACACTTTTATTTTTTATTTTTTTTTATATTTTTAAAATATAAATCTGAAACTTGTGACAAGCATTAGTATTTAGCCCCCTGTACACCTAAATAAGATCCTGAGTGATCAATTGCCTCCAGAAGTTACATAAGTAGTAAATTGAGTCCACCTGTGTGTACGTAATTTATTCTCAGTATAACTACAGCCGTTATATGAAGGCCTCAAAGGTTTGAGAACATTAGGGATTAAACAGCATCATGAAAACAGAAGAACACCACATACAGGTCAGGGATAAAGTTCTGAAGAAGAGTAAAGCAGGGTTAGGATATACAAAAATAGCCCAACGTTTGGGATATAGCGATTTGCACAGTGAAACACAAACTTTGCAGGGACGAGAGAGAGAGAGAGAGAGAGAGAGAGAGAACAGAGAGAGAGAGAGAGAGAGAAAAAAAAATAATTAAATAAATATCCATTGACCTGCATTGGGTTTCGTGTTTCGGTTGGCCTCTGACTTTTCACAATAATCGGCTGATTTCACACGATCCGACTTTCGAGACAGTCGGGTTTCACGAGACCCGACTCGATCCTAAAAAAGCAAGTCGCTCAACCCTACTTCTGACCACTGTCACTTTATAAGGTAATAACTCTGGAACGCTTCCACGGATCGTGATGATTCTGACATTGTTTTCTTGTGACATATTGTACTTCATGATAGTGGTAAAATTTCTTTGATATGACTTGCATTTATTTGTGAAAAAAATGGAAATATGGCAAAAATTTAGAAAATTTTGCAATTTTCAAATTTTAATTTTTATGTCCTTAAATCAGAGAGTCATATCACACAAAATAGTTAATAAATAGTATTTTCCACATGTCTACTTTACATCAGCACAATTTTGGAGCCAAAATGTTTTTTTGTTAGAAAGTAATAAGGGTTAAAAGTTGACCAGCGATTTCTAATTTTTTCAACAAATTTTCCAAAACCATTTTTTTTTAGAGACAACATCACATTTGAAGTCACTTTTAGGCCATGTGCACACGTCAGGATTTCTTGCAGAAATTTCCTGCAGAAAACCGGAAATTTTCTGCAAGAAATCCGCATTTTTGTTTTGCGTTTTTTTCCCGTTTTTTTTAGCATTTTGCAAGCGTAATTAGCTTGCAGAATGCTAAAGTTTTCCAAGCGATCTGTAACATCGCTTGGAAAACTGACTGACAGGTTGGTCACACTTGTCAAACATAGTGTTTGACAAGTGTGACCAACTTTTTACTATAGATGATGCTTATGCAGCATCGATAGTAAAAAGATATCATGTTAAAAATAATAAAAAAATAAAAAAATGGTTATACTCACCTGCAGACAGCCGATCTCCTCAGCGGCGTACGTTCCTATAGATGGTGTGTGTGTGCAGGACCTTCGATGACGTCGCGGTCACGTGAGCGGTCACATGAGCGGTCACGCGACCAATCACAAGCCGCGACGTCATCGCAGGTCCTTCACACACACCATCTATAGGAACAGAAGCGGCAGCATGCACCGCTGAGGCGGGAAGACTCCGGGGCCATCGAAGGTGAGTATATGACTATTTTTTATTTTAATTCTTTTTTTTTTTTACCAATTATATGGTACCCAGTCCGTGGAGGAGAGTCTCCTCTCCTCCACCCTGGGTTTCAACCGCACATAATCTGCTTACTTCCCGCATGGTGTGCACAGCCCCGTGCGGGAAGTAAGCAGATCAATGCATTCCTAGGTGTGCGGAATCCACGCAATTCCGCAAATTTAATGAACATGTTGCTTTTTTTTCCACGATGCGATTTTTTCGCGGAAAAAAAAGCAACATTTGCACAAGAAATGCGGAATACACTGTAAATAATAGGAGGCATATGTAAGCATTTGTTTTGCGTTTGTTTCGTGTTTTTATCACGTTTTTATAGCGAAAAAACTCGAAAAAAACGCAAAAAATACTGAACGTGTGCACAAAGTGACACCATTCTAAAAACTACACCACTCAAGCTGATCAAAACCACATTCAAGAAGTTTTTTAACCCTTCAGGTGCTTCACAGCAGCTAAAGGAACGTGGAAGGAAAAAATGAACATTTAACTTTTTAGTCACAAAAATGATCTTTCAGCAACAATTTTTTGTTTTCACAATTGTAAAAGGAGAAAATGGACAGCAAACATTGTTGTGCAATTTCTCCTGAGTACGCCGATACCCTATATATGGGAGAAAACCACTGTTTGGGCGCACGCCAGGCTCGGAGGGGAAGGAGCAACTTTTGACTTTTTGAACGTAAATTTGGTTGGAATTGATAGTGGACGCCATGTCGCGTTTGAAGAGCCCCTGATGTGCCTAAACATTGGAAAACCCCCACAAGTGACCACATTTTGAAAACTAGACCCTTCAAGGAACTTATCTAGCCATGTGGTGAGCACTTTGAACTCCCAGGTGTTTCACAGTAGTTTAGGACATAGAGCCGTGAAAAACAAAAATCCCATTTTTTTCACAACAATTATTTTTCAGCAACAATTTTTTTATTTTCACAAGAGAAAATGGATGACAAAAGCTGTTGTGCAATTTCTCATGAGTATGCCGATACCCCATATGTGGGGGAAAACCACTGTTTGGGCGCACAGCAGGGCTCAGAATTGAAGGAGTGACGTTTTGTATTGCAGATTTTGATGGAATGGTCTGCAGGAGTCATGTTGCGTTTGCAGAGCCCTTGATGTGCCTAAACATTGGAAAACCCTCACAAGTGACCCCATTTTGGAAACTGGACCCTTCAAGAAACTTATCTAGCTGTGTGGTGAGCACTTTGAACTGCCAGGTGCTTCACAGAAGTTTAAAACATAGAGCCGTGAAAATAAAAAAATCACATTTATTCCACAAAAATGATTTTTCAGCAATGATTTTTTTTATTTTCACAAGTGTAAAAGGAGAAAATGGACCACAAAAGTTGTTGTGCAATTTCTCATGAGTACGCCAGTACCCCATATGTGGGGGAAAGCCACTGTTTGGGCGCACGGCAGGGCTCGGAATGGAAGGAGTGACTTTTTGGATTGCAGATTTTGATGGAATGGTCTGCAGGCCTCATGTTGTGTTTGCAGAGCCCCTGATGTGCCTAAACAGTGGAAACCCCTCACAAGTGACCCCATTTTGGAATCTACACCCTTGAATGAATTTATCTAGAGGCATAGTTTTATAGTATTGATTATAATGCTTTTTGTTTTACTGGTGTATGAATTTATAATGTGGTGTTATATGTAAGATGTGCGGGGTACATCAGATTTATAAAAGTGTGTTGTGTCAACAGGGTATAAACATATTTTATTAATTTGTGGACATGTGGTATGCTTTGAAGCAATCCTTTATGCAAAGGCCAGGTTTCTCAGGGCAGGTTTCACAATGGTGAATTGTGTCCTTTCGGATTCCCCTCTTGGAGCATACTCTGCACCGTTTTTGTGATCGTCCTGTCCTCGCTGTTTGGGGAACCTGTCCTAGGAAATGTTGACCTGGGACAATATGGGCACTATCAGATTCAGAAGTACTGGGACCCTCACCTCCCTGAGTGCCAAACATTAGGGCCTTGATGATTACCTCCTGAAACTGAAGGAAGGTCCCCATATTGCCTGCAGATCGGAACAGCACAAAATCATTGTTCATTGCCATCTGTACAATGTGCAGGGCCAATTTTTTGTACCATACTTTGGCTTTTCGCATGGCACTGTATGGTTGGAGGACCTGATCTGAAAGATCCACACCCCCCATGTACTGATTGTAATCCAAGATACAATCTGGCTTTGGGACTTGTGTTGTGGTCCCATGAACAGTGACAAGGGTGCTGTTGTCACGGTGTATGGTGGTCAGGATAAGGACATCCCTTTTGTCCTTATACTTGACCACCAGCGTGTTGTTGCTGCATTGGGCTCTGCCTTCCCCTTTTCTCAGCATTTGCCCAATTAGCGGCTTAGGGAGGCCTCGCTGATTTTTTCGCACGGTGCCACATGCAGCTGTACCTCTGGCAGAGAGGGCCTTGAAGAGTGGGATGCTGGTGTAAAAGTTGTCAATGTAGAGGTGATAACCCTTATCCAGCAGTGGGTGCAGCAATTCCCACACAATTTTCCCACTCACCCCCAGGGTGGGGGGGAAGACATTCAGGGGGGTTAATTTGGGTGTCCTTCCCCTCGTAGACCCTAAATCTGTGGGTGTACCCCGAGGTATTCTCGCACAGTTTGTACAGCTTTATTCCGTACCTGGACAGGTATTGTTGGAATTTTAGCCTCCCTTTGAAGTGAACAAGAGATTCATCAATAGCGATGTCCCTCTGGGGTGTGTACGCCTCAGCAAATTTTCTGCTGAAGTGTTCAACCACTGGACGAATTTTATATAGACGATCAAAGTTAAGATCGTCTCGGGGAGGACACTGAGCATTATCATTATAATGCAAAAATGTATGGATCCCTTCAAAACGTTTCCTTGTCATGGCCATGCGGAATACCGGTGTACTGTAGAGAATATCACTACTCCAGTATTGACGAATCTCTGATTTTTTTTATTATGCCCATATGCAGTAAAATTCCCCAAAATGTCATAATCTCTGCTGCATTTACAGGGGTCTATCTGGCGTATGATGACGTGGAATTATGGGTGAAAATTTGTTGAGCATACAGGTTCGTCTGGGCCACCATAAGATTTATTATTTCATCACTGAAAAAGAATTTGAAGAAGTCAATTTCAGTGAGGCCAGTTGTGTCAAACTGGATTCCTGAGCTGCTGCTGAAATCCGGAATGACGGGCTGAAAATTTTCAGGGGGTGCAATCCATACGGGATCGATTGCTGCAGGAGTTGCCTGGGTCCTAGAGCGCCTTGCTGGGGTCCTTCCTCACCAGATGAGGAGGAGGATGATGAGGAATAGAGTAATGTGGGATCTTCCTCACTGGCTGAATCCGTGTCGGACGCAAGGATGGGGTAAGCCTCCTGGTGAATAGCGCCTTGTTGACGAATGGGCCATTTTTTTTTTTTTTTCCCAAACTCTGGGGATGTGTGTTTAAGTGGTGCTTTTACACGTGTAATGTGTGGGGCTTGTGCACTCTTTATTGTAACAAAACGGAGAGAAAAAAAGTAGAGAGATAACATGTAGAAAAGAAAAAAATGAAAAGAAAAATCAGATGTTAAACAAAAAAAATTTGTAAAAAAAAATTAGATGTTCACTACACTAATGCCCTACCTATAAATTTACCCTCCGCAAATAATTCTTTTTTACAAAAGAAAAACGGACGTCAGCAACAATGTGACGTACGCTCCCCTAATGCACTCGCTAAAAAGTTAATCGATGCAACTTATTCTTTTTTTTTTACAAAAGAAAAACGGACGTCAGCAACAATGTGACATACGCTCCCCTAATGCACTAGAAATTACCCGCGATAGCAACAAACACTGATGCCGACTGACTGAAACGTAAACACTGACGCCGACTGACTGAAACCTAACACACTACCTATAAAACTACTCTGTACGATTTTTTTCCCTACAACAAGATCGGACGTCACCAAACACTGACGCCGACTATACCTAATACACTACCTATAAAACTACTCTATACCATTTTTTTTTCTATAAAAGATCAGTCGTCACTAACACTGTGACGCCAGCCACGCTACCTTGCTACGTCTAAATCTACACTGTACTAACTACTATAATTATTTTCTAAAAAAAAAAACTTGGACGTCGCTTAGACTGCGAAAATCCCTGTGGCGCAGCCTTTGATCAGCAGCGATACTGATCAGAGCGCTGCGGACACAGGAAGAGCACAAATGCTCTGCGCAGGATGCAGCGCACACAAAAAAAGCGCAAAAAAGTGCGCTAAAAATTCAATTGGAGGTGGGGGAGGGGGTACTTGAACAGGGAGGGAGGATGGGAAAGGGGGCATCACCAAACACTGACGCTGGCTACGCTACGTCTAAAACTACACTGTACTTACTACTATTATTAGTTTCTAAAAAAAAAATCGGATGACACTTAGACTGCGAAGTCCGCTATGCTAACTATCTAAAAAAAGAAACATTCCCGTGGCGCAGTCTCTGATCAGCAGCGATGCTGGTCAGAGCGCTGCGGACACAGGAAGAGCACGAATGCTCTGCACAGGACGCCGCGCACAGGAAAAAAGCGCAAAAAAGTGCGCTAAAAAAATAAATTGGAGGGTGGGGAGGGGAGGTGCAGGGGGGTACTGGAACAGGGATGGGGATGGGAAAGGGGTGGGGGAGGTGCTGCTGCTCTGCTGTGATCACAGGCCTCACACAGCAGGCAGATGGCAGCAGAGAGCACACAGCACAGGAGATCGCCGAGTTGATCACACTGGCCACCAATGGATTCTTTGACTCAGGTACTCAGAGGGGCTTGGACAACCGCTCTGCACGCCAAATCTGAGAGAAAGATGGCGTGCAGGATGGTGATCGGTATTTTAGATTAACCCCTTTGGCGCTGATTGGCTAGAAGCTATTGTTCAGCCAATCAGCGGCCTAGGGGTTAATCAGGTGAGGTGACATGGTGATCACCCCACCAACTGTGACGGCTGTGATTGGTGCAACGTCACTCAGAACAGATCACAGCTGGTCACATGCTTTTTTTTTTAATAACTTTATTGTTTTATTGCTGTGATTGGCTGGTCAGAATTGACCAGCCAATCACAGCGATCGCCGATGTGGGGGGGGGGGGGCGGTGCAGCCCCCCGGGGCTACGCGCAGAGATGGTCTGCTGTCATGGACAGCAGCCATCGGAACCCGGTCACCACGGGTACCGTACTAATACTGCGCTGGTCAGAAATGCTCCTCCCGCAGCGCAGTACTAGTAATGTACACTCTGCACCCCATATAGACTGGAAAAAAACAGAAATGCAGAAATTTTTGCAAGTTTAACAAAAAAGAAAAACTGAAATATCAAACAGTATGGTCATAAGTATTCAGACCCTTTGCTCAGACAGTTATAGTTAAGTCTCATGCTGTCCATTTTCTTGTGATCCTCCTTGAGATGGCTCTACTCCTTCATTGGAGTCCAGCTGCATTTAATTAAACTGATAGGACTTGATTTGGCTATGTCTGAGCTCCAGAGATGCAGTAGGATGGGAGAAAGTTCCACCAAGTCAACTATCACTGTAGCCCTGCACCAGTCGGACCTTTATGGCAGAGTAGCCTGACGGAAGCCTCTCCTCAGTGTAAGACATATGAAAGCCCGCATAGTTTTCTAAAAAACACATGAAGGACTCCCAGACTATGAGAAATAACATTCTCTAGTCTGATGAGATGAAGATAATCCTTTTTGGTGATAATTCTAAGCGGTAGGTATGTGTGGAGAAAACCAGGCACTGCTCATGACCGACCCAATACAATCCCAACAGTGAAACATGGTGGTGGCAGCATCATGTTATGGGGTGTTTTTCAGCTGCAGGGACAGGATGACTGGTTGTCATTGAAGGAAACATGAATGCTGCCAAGTACAGAGATATCCTGGATTAAAACCTCTTACAGAGTGCTCTGGACCTCAGACATGGCTGAAGGTTCACCTTCCAACAAGACAATTACCCTAAGCACACAGCTAAAATATCAAAGGAGCGGCTTCAGAACAACTCTGTCACCATTCTTGACTGGCCCAGCCAGAGCCCTGACCTAAACCCAATTGAACATCTCTGGAGAGACCTGAATATGGCTGTCCACCAACGCTCACCATCCAACCTGATGGAACTGGAGAGGATCTGCAAGGAAGAATGGCAGAGGATCCCCAAATCCAGGAGTGAAAAACTTGTTGCATCATTCCCAGGAAGACTCATGGCTGTACTAGCTCACAAGGGTGCTTCTACTCAACACTGAGGGTCTGAATACTTATGACCCTGTGATATTTCAGTTTTTTGCAAAAATGTCAGATTTCTGTTTTTTTTCACCAAGATGGGGTGCAAAGTGTACATTAATGAGAAAAAAAATGAACTTTTTTGAATTTACAAAATTTCTGCAATGAAACAAAGAGTGACAAATTTAAAGGGGTCTGAATACTTTCTGTACCCACACTATGTATGGCAGAAAACTAACACTGCACATCAGCCTGAAAACATCATCCTCACATCATGCTGTGGGGATGCTTTTCTTCAGCAGGAGCAGAGAAGCTGGTCACAGTTGATGGGAAGCTAAATACAGGGCAATCTAAGAGGAAAATCTGTTAGAGGTGACAAAAAACTTTAGACTGTGACATAGGTTCATCTTCCAACAATCCTACACATATTGCCAGAGCTGCAATAGATGGTTTATATCCAAGCATATTTATGTGTGTGAATGGCGCAGTCACAGTCCAGACCTAAATCTCATTGAAAATCTGTAACAAGACCTGAAAATTGCTGCTCACAGATGCCTCCATCCAATCTTACTGAGCGGGAGCGAGTGTGCAAAAAAAAATGGGCAAAAATTTCAGCCTCTAGATCTGAAAAACTGGTAAAGGCATACCCCAAAGTAATTGTGGCAGTAATTGCAGCAAAAGGTGGTCCTACAAAGCATTAACTCATAGGGGCTGAATACAAATGCATGTCACAATTTTCAGATTTATATTTTTGAAATAACTAGAAAACAATGTATAATTTCATTTTTATTTAAAAAAGACGTGCTACTTTGTGTTGTTATATCACATACAATCCCAATAAAATACGTTTAAATTTGTGGGGGTCACATGGAAAAAATATGGAAAAGTTCATGGGGTATGCACACTTTTTTAAGGCACTGTATGGTCTGTCTAGGTGTAAAGTGCACAGGCAGCTTCAGTTGTAAGAACATGTTTGGACTATTTGTGTAGACCAGACTGGAGTGAGCCGCCTTCCCCCCCCCCCACGGGCAGCGTACGTGGAATCCGCCATGACAGGGGGTTTGGAGCAGGAATAAGGGGGCGGGGTTCGCTATAAGGGAGGGCATTTTGTGGCCGGAGGGGATATAGTTTTGGTGGGGGGAGGTCACTTCCCGCTCAGAGGGCTTTGAGCAGTACACCAGCGTTTACCAGGATGGCCTCCATCGACCGCGTGTTGTCACAGCTGCGGGCGGCGGCGGTCTCACAGCCTCCCGGCTGGTTGGAGGCGCAGGTGGCCAGGATCCTCGGAGGCAGTGGCGTGGATCCCCAGGCGGCCGGTCCCGGTGAGCGGCGGTCCAGGCGAGTGCGGCCTCCGGAGCGCCTATCCCCCGATGTAATCCCGGCATCCCAGCGGCGGCACAGGAGCCCCTCCGGGGACCCTCCAGACCGCGTGTCTGCTCGCAAGCGCCCAAGCAGGCCGCGGTCTGGGAGGAATCCATCAGCCACACTGGAGCCTGCGGCGGCAGTCAGGCCTTCTCCCCCATCACTTCGGGGGGCGGGGCCTGCGCACGCCAAAGCCACCAACGGTCGGAGCGATATCACGGCGGGCCGCCGCGGTGATGACCAGGCCGGGCGGCCTGCCTCCCACAGCAGCATGAGACGGCGGTGGAGCATTCCATCAGCAGTGGCGGGTAGCGCTCCAAGGTCCAGTGGGGCTGCTGGATACGGCAGGGGAGCACGATCCCCCTCCCACACCTGAGACCGGGCCCGCACCCTATCACGTGGCCAGAGCAGATGGCGGCGTTTCGGAGAGCGCGTCAGGGCCAGGGCTCAAGGACACTAGGCTGTTGCTTCAGCTGACGGAGTCATCAAGGTCCCCTCTGCAGGGGTCAGGTCGGCTGGAGCCGCATTGAGGAGCAAAGTTCACGTCCAGGAGGGCCCAAGGACAGCATCAAGATCAAGAGACGGCTGGACGGCTACAGCATCTGTGGCTGGGGGGATCACAGCTCCCCTGCAGCCTGGTGAGAACCAATCTGTGTATCATGTGTCGCCGGCGTTTTCGACGCCTAATTCGATTTCTGCTGATCGGGTCGGGGGATATGTAGAGCGGGGTGATGGAGTCGGTATGCGGGCAGATGAGAGTTGTGAGGGGGTGGGGGAGTTGTTGTCGGGTGTACAAGAGCTGTTGTCGTGGTTGGGCAGTGGTAGGTCAGGGCCGTTCCCATTGTCAGCCTGGGTGGGATCGTCCGATATGGGGTTGGCGTTATCGGGTATTGGTTCAATGGTGCGGGACAGGTCAGCTGAGCCAGATTCGATATCTGTGCAGACCGACAAGGAGAAAGAGGGGGGCATTCGTCTAGATGATAAGGCGCGCGGTGAGGTATATGTTTGCTTTGAAGGGCCGTTAGGGGCGCATTTGAAGAAGGAGGTGCGGGAAAAGATTTGGAAAGATGAGTACATGGAGATATTTTTGCTTTTGCCGTTGGAGAAATTTAACTTAGATAAGAGCAAGAAGGAGTATAGTAAGAAGGAGGATGAGAAAAAACGGAGATGTCGCCTTATTCCTCAGACTTTTGTGAATTGGCTTCAGGCATTTGCGATTTTGGCGAGCGTTATTGGTGAGAAGGCTCCCGAGAATTGCTCCGCCTTGTTTTGCTACATGGATTCTATAGGTGAGGCGCATACGTAGGGCCTATGGAGGTCAAGCATGGTTGCGGTACGAAGAACAGTTTAGGCAGCGGAAGGTGGTTCGTCCTGCGATCTGGTGGGTTCAGAAGGACATTGGTTTGTGGTTGCGTGTGATGGCACCAACGAAATTTGGTCACTCCTTTCAAAGCGGGGCCAGAACTTCCAGCCAAGGCGCATCGCAAGGCAGCTCTTCAGGAACCGGGGGTCAATCAGGGCAATCCGGCGGTCAGAAGCACGGAGTGTGCTGGCAGTTCAATGAGGGCCAGTGTAAGTTCAGAGCAACTTGAAAGTTCAAGCACTTGTGCTCGCACTGCAATGGTTCATCACATGGAGCGTCCAGATGTTTCAAGAAAAAAGGGAAGCCAGAGTGTAATTGAAAAGGGGGTGACGCCGGTGAGGTTGGACGCGATGGCCCCCTATCTAAATAGGTTCCCCGACAGGGAAAGGGCGGAGTTGCTCCGGGCCGGTTTTAGTGTTGGTTTTTGCATACCTGCCCCGACTTTCGTTGTACCACCGAGTTTGAAGAACCTTAGATCGGCTGAGTTACATGCATCGGTCGTGTCAGAAAAGTTAAGTAAAGAGGTTGCTTTGGGCAGGATGTCTGGACCTTTTCCCATTCCTCCTTTGGATGATTTGGTTCTGTCGCCTTTGGGTGTGGTCCCCAAGAAGGAGCCTAACAAGTTTAGGCTCATTCAGCACCTGTCCTACCCAAGAGGGAGGTCCGTGAATGATGGGATTGATCCAGAGCTTTGTTCGGTGGTTTATACGTCGTTTGATGAGGCAGCTAGGTGGGTGCGTAGTTGCGGTAAGGGGGCGTTGTTGGCTAAGAACGATATTGAGTCGGCTTTCCGTTTATTGCCGGTTCACCCAGATAGCGTGAGGTTGCTAGGCTGTTATTGGGACGGTGGGCTTTATGTTGACAGATGTTTGCCGATGGGCTGTTCACTGTCGTGCACTTATTTTGAGGCCTTTAGTTCCTTTCTGGAATGGGCGGTACGGGATGTGTCCGGTTTGGATTCTGTGATTCACTATCTGGATGACTTCTTGTGCATAGGCCCTGATCAGTCTCAATGTTGCGAGGTCCTGTTGAGGACAGTTATTTGGGTAGCTGAGCGTTTTGGGGTCCTGCTGGCACCGGGCAAGACTGAGGGTCCGTGCACTAGTCTGTCTTTTGTAGGTATTGTCATCGATTCAGTGGAGTGGGAGTTTAGGTTGCTGGTTGACAAGGTGCTTGGCTTGAGGAATGAGGTGGCCCGCGCTAGACGCTTGAAGAAATTGCCGCTGCGTGAAGTGCAGTCGCTCCTGGGGAAACTGAATTTTGTGTGCAGAATTATCCCAATGGGGAGGGTTTTTTCCCGCAGATTGGCTAGCGCCACGGCTGGGGTTAGCGCCCCCCATCATTTTGTTCGTTTGTCGGCTGAACACAAGGCCGACATGGAGGTTTGGGACCGTTTTTTGGCTTGTTACAACGGGCGTTCATTGTTGATGGAAGAAGCAGTGGGTAACGCTGACTTGGAGTTATTTACCGATGCATCAGGTGGTATTGGCTTTGGGGGCTTTTTGGGGGGCCTTTGGTGTGCTGCGAGATGGCCGGCAGAATGGTTTGAAACAGGGTTAGTACGGAACATTACTTTGTTGGAGATTTTCCCGATTTTGGTGGCGGTGCATCTGTGGGGCGACGATTTCCAAATTAAAAGGGTTCGTTTTAATTGTGATAATATGTCGTTTGTGTGTGCCATTAACAGTTTGACGTCGGCTTCGCCCCCTGTGATCAGAGTTCTTCGTCAGCTGGTTTTGTCTTGTTTATCCATTAATGCTTATTTTACGGCATCCCATGTGCCCGGCGTTACTAACTGCATTGCCGACTCTTTGTCTCATTTCCAGTGGGAGCATTTTCGGTCGCTGGCTCCGGATGCCGAGGAGACGGGGCGGGAATGCCCGGCGGAGCTTTGGAGCGTGGTGTCCGGGCTGCAGAACCTTTAATTCAAGCATCCCTGGCACCTAGTATGTGGTTGGTTTATCGGTCGGTATGGAGCACTTGGGAGAGTTGGTTGGCGTCGTGTGGAGTTGCGAATACAGGCCAGGATCAAGTAGGGGCATTGTTGTTGTGGTTGAGACACGGGGCGGATCAAGGATGGTCGGCAGCAAAGGTCGACAGGACTGCAGGGTTTACAGGATTTGACGAAGTCATTTTTGGTAAAGCAAGCTGCGAAGGGGTTGAGAAGAGCAGGTAGCCGAGGCAATCGCAGGCGCCCGGTTTCTTTTGAGATGTTGGAGCAGTTGGGTGTACGGCTGGATGATATCTGTGCTTCCAGCTTCGAGGCTGCATTATTGCGCTGAGTCTTTTCCTTGGCATTCTTTGGAGCTTTGAGAATTGGGGCTCTGGTGTCTCCTACTACTGTTCGTCAAGGGGGGCTTCGGGCCGGGGACGTTTTTGTTACCGGGGGGTCGCTGCAATTTTGGATTCAGTAGTCGAAGACGGATCAGGCGGGATGGGGTAAAAAGGTGGTTTTGGGTGCTGTTCTGGGTTCAGTTATGTGTCCGGTCCATTGTTTGCAGATTTTTGATAGTCTTCAACAGCGTAGTGGTGGGCCTTTGTTGCGTCACGAGGATGGATCTTTTCTTTCTAAATACCATTTTATAGCAGTTTTTCGGCAGGCTTTGGTGGCCATCAGAGTGGATTCTTCCAGGTTTGCCTCTCATTCTTTCCGGATTGGGGCTGCTACGGAGGCAGCGCTGAGTGGTTTGGCTCCTGTGGTGGTACAGAGGATAGGTCGGTGGGAGTCTGGCCGTTATCGGAGTTACGTTAGGCATTGAGGTTTGACTGTTCGGTTAACTCATTTGTGTAATAATTATAGGGGATAACTCAGGAGACTCTTTGCGTGGAACAAGACAACTACAGGACACAGTTTTATAAGTGGTAAAGTCTATATTATTACACGGTGATTCAAACAGGTGCAGAGAGAAACTCAAGTCCACAACACTTGGTGCAAATATCAAATGCAGCTCAGCAGTCTATAGGAAACTTCAGAGGAAAATGCAATCACGCAGAAAGTCTATGAAGCACAATTATTCTTGAGGATACTTGACACGAATAAGTCTTTGCTTAGTCCAAAACACAGATAGATATGCTTATAAGGCAGTTCAAATAATATCTTAGCTCAACCAGGGAGGTCTGGGTAATAGTCTCAGGTTCTTGCAGAGCAGAAACAGCTTACATGTCCAGCAAATGCAGATGGAAGCAAACACGAGCAAAAGATGAAGGAGGATTACTGGAACTGGTGTATGCAGCAGGAACTCAGAGCAGAGTAGCAGGATAACCCCACAGGTTCACAGGAGCAGGTATATAACCAGGGAGTCACCAGAGGTCAGGAGCTGGATGCAAGGCAGAATACTCTAGCACAGACTGAAGGCTGGAGTGGAGTTTTATAGCAGGAAGACACAGTGCACATGAGACCAAAGACGACATCTTGGAAAAGGGCAGTAATGCACAAAAGGTAATAAAAAATGTTCAGAGTCCTGACAGTTTGTTTTGTCTGCAATTTTAAGTTGTTTATATTTTCTAGGTTCATCCTCGCTATTGGTTTGGATTGTCGGCCACTCCTACGTTTATTGGGGCGCAAAGCAGGCAGACGTCCGACAGGATGGAAGCCAGCTCGGCTTTTCCAGGGACGTGGCCGTCGTCAGGTGGCTGGGGTTTCAGGGCTTAGGCCGGAACAGAGTGATACAGGAAGTACAAAATGGTGTTCGCTTGGACAGGCCGCCCGATATTTTGGTGTTGCACGTTGGGGGAAACGACTTCGGAGTTCTCCCTTGTCGTGAGTTAATTCGCGACATCAAGCATGACTTACTCAGGTTATGGGTTTCCTTTCGGGAAATGTCTGTCGTGTGGTTGGAGATTGTTCCCCGAAAATTCTGAAGGCATGCTAGGTCGGTGGACAAGATCAATAAAGCCCGCATCATGGTGAATCGGGCCGTGTCTGGTTTTGTGGTGCTGAATGGGGGCCTGGCCGTGCGCCATTTTGAGTTGGAACATGGGGGTGACAAATTTCTTTTAGGTTATGGCATTCATTTGAACGCCGTGGGCATCGACTTGTGGGCCCTGGGGCTGGAGTCTGGAATTGAACGAGCCATAGCGGTTAAGTTTGGTGGGGTCTCGGGTACTTGAGGGGGTCAAGTACTCTCGTTGTGGCGGGGGGAGGGGTCCTTGGAGTTGGTGCTAAATTGGCCTGGGGGATCCGTCGGGATATGGATTCTTCAGTTGGTATAAGTTTTGGTTGCGGGTCTGGTGATTTGGGGGAATCTTGGCAACGGTGGGCCAGATTCCTAAGTTGGGAGTGGACAATGGTAACCCTTCGGGGTATTTTGGTGCTCTCGAGCCTGTGGGGTAATGGCTGAGAGTAAACTACAGTTGGTTTTCCTGTCCACTAGTTTATACTATGGTTAACACCAGACTTTTAGCTTTAAGGACCCCTTCCCAGCTCATGTTACTGTTATATGTTTCGTTTGTTTATAATAAAGGCCGCTGTGGCCAATTATAACCAATTTGGGACTCATGTCGTTATTCGGGGTTGGAAAAAAGGGGGTCATTGACCCCATGGGAAGGCTCTTATTCTCGGTAGTCGACAATACCAATGTCATGGTAACAGGTGGAGAGACACTGCTTTAGATTATAATAGGCAGAAATATTTTTTAGATAATTGTTACATATTTATTTGTATACTTGTTTTTTTTTAACATGATTACGATACCCATGTGCAAATATGCAGAGAAAACTATGTTGTCCATATACCTACAAAGGCATATACATTTCCAGATGTATTTGTTAAATATATTGGCGGAGGATGTTAGGATTCATCATTGTAAGGTTATAACAATAGAAACATCTGATCATTGAAAGACGTTCCATCACTTGCAATCATTTAACATCCTGAAATTCCCATTAAAAGTAACATATGTCTTTAAAACTCCCTATACATACATTACAACGTTGCAGTTAAGTGAATCAGATTGGTTTAGGCTCAGATTAATGTAGTAAAAAATGATATTTCAGCGGGGCGACATTAATTTAAGAGTGTTTTAGCCTTTGCAAGATGCCTTCGTTTCTGTATTAGTTAGACCAGACAAAATGGGCCATTTCACTTTAAAAAGCTTCTTCGCTCCCACAGCATAATCAGGACGGTATTGTATGAAGTCATCTCTATTTCTGAAATCACTACTTAATACAGATATAAAATGTATGGCCAGCAATGCACTGCCTCTCATAAAACATGATTGCTTTTACTATGAAATATTGGCATGCTTTTTTTCTATCACTAATTTATTGCTGTAAATCCCTTCGATACGGAGTAACGATTCGGAGTTAATGTATAATATATGTATTTAAGTAATGCTATGATTGGGAAATCTCTCTTACAATGAGTTACAGTTAGAGTCACATTTTGACCTTTAGAGCGTAGAATGCGAGTGTTTGTGTAGTCGGCTCTGCAGAAAGTATTGATTCCCATACTGTATTTAGAGAAGAGCGAGTTGCTTCTTGTTGATACCTTATGGTTACAACAGAAGTTTTGTTCTCAGATGAAGGGCTACTATTGTGCCAAGTGACATGCTGAAGCGTGACAGAATGGGAACCATGCATTATATGCCAGATACGCACAGGCACATGCATGGCCTTTATTAGACTCTTGGAAACAGTTCTTCTATGTAATAACTTTAAAGGGATAAAGTCTATAGATCTTTAAAAAAACAAAATGCATTTAAGTAGTTGTGCACTTGCACATATTTCCAGCTCTTACAACTTGTGGTGAAAAAATTCCATGAAACATTTAACGCATTTCATCCCACTAAACTTGTCACTGGACCACTCATATACAGATGATACATTTCTGGTCAGCATAAAAATCCAAAACAGATCAATACAGATATTCTTGTATAGAAAACCTATTGACAAGTCTACATACCTCAGACGGGATAGCTTCCACCACACACTCATTAAAAAGTCCATTGTCTGCAGCCAGGCCCTCAGGTATAATTATATCCATAGGCGGATTACAAGGCCGGCGTCACACTTAACGTATGAAAAATCGGTCCCATTCTCTCGGCAGAGAGAGTGTCCTCCGTATGGTCATCCGTGTGTAATCCGTTAGAAATGCGATGATGCAATTTCCTCGCATCTACAATATGAATCCATTTGACATCCGTATGCAATCCGTATGCAATGCGATTTTAACATGAGCTTTTACATACTGTAGTTCTCTGTCATTTACACATAGTTTTAAAACAAAACATTCTTCAAAACACACACACACATATACACTCACCGGCCACTTTATTAGGTACACCTGTCCAACTTCTTGTTAACACTTAATTTCTAATCAGCCAATCACATGGCGGCAACTCAGTGCATTTAGGCATGTAGACATGGTCAAGACAATCTCCTGCAGTTCAAACCGAGCATTAGTATGGGGAAGAAAGGTGATTTGAGTGCCTTTGAACGTGGCATGGTTGTTGGTGCCAGAAGGGCTGGTCTGAGTATTTCAGAAACTGCTGATCTACTGGGATTTTCACGCACAACCATCTCTAGGGTTTACAGAGAATGGTCCGAAAAAGAAAAAAAATCCAGTGAGCGGCAGTTCTGTGGGCGGAAATGCCTTGTTGATGCCAGAGGTCAGAGGAGAATGGGCAGACTGGTTCGAGCTAATAGAAAGGCAACAGTGACTCAAATCGCCACCCGTTACAACCAAGGTAGGCCTAAGAGCATCTCTGAACGCACAGTGCGTCGAACTTTGAGACAGATGGGCTACAGCAGCAGAAGACCACACCGGGTACCACTCCTTTCAGCTAAGAACAGGAAACTGAGGCTACAATTTGTACAAGCTCATCGAAATTGGACAGTAGAAGATTGGAAAAACGTTGCTTGGTCTGATGAGTCTCGATTTCTGCTGCGACATTCGGATGGTAGGGTCAGAATTTGGCGTAAACAACATGAAAGCATGGATCCATCCTGCCTTGTATGGAGCATCTTTGGGATGTGCAGCCGACAAATCTGCGGCAACTGTGTGATGCCATCATGTCAATATGGACCAAAATCTCTGAGGAATGCTTCCAGCACCTTGTTGAATCTATGCCACGAAGAATTGAGGCAGTTCTGAAGGCAAAAGGGGGTCCAACCCGTTACTAGCATGGTGTACCTAATAAAGTGGCCGGTGAGTGTATATGTACACTGCTCAAAAAAATAAAGGGAACACTTAAACATCACAATGTAACTACAAGTCAATCATACTTCTGTGAAATTAGCCCATCGAGTTATGAAGCAACACTGATTGTGAATCAATTTCCTCTGCTGTTGAGCAAGTGTAACAGACAACAGTTAGAAATGATAGGCAATTAGCAAGACAACCCCTATAAAGGAGTGGTTTTACAGGGGGTGACCACAGACCATTTCTCTGTTCTCATACTTTTTTGGCTGTTTTTGCCACTTTTGCATTTTGTCATTGCTCTCACCCTTAGAGGACCTGTACAGTAACATGAGGCATTGTCTACAACCCACAGAAGTTGCTCAGGTAGTGCTGCTCGTCCAGGATGGCACATCAATGCAAGCTGTGGCAAGAAGGGTAGCTGTGTGTGTCACCACAGTGTCCAGAGCATGGAGCAGAGACCAGGAGACAGGCCAGCACACCAGGAGACATAGAGGAGGGTGGGCAGCAACCCAGCAGCAGGACTGCTACCTCCTGCTTTGTGCAAGGAGGAACAGGAGGAGCAGTGCCAGAGTCCTGCAAAATGACCTCCAGCAGGCCACAAACACCCGTGTGTCTTCTCAAACTGTCAGAAACAGACTCCATCAGGGTGTTATGAGGGTCTGATGTCTACAAGTGGGTGTTGCGCTTACAACCCAACACCATGCAGGGCAATTGCCATTTGCCAGAGAACACCAAGATTGGCAGATTCGACACTGGCACCCTGTGGTCTTCACAGATGAGAGCAGGTTCACACTGAGCACATGGGACAGATGTGACAGAGTCTGGAGATGCCGTGGAGAGGGTTCTGCTGCCTGCAACATCCTCCAGCATGAACGGTTTGGCAGTGAGTCAGGACTGGTGTGGGGAGGCATTTCTTTGGAGAGCCGCACAGCCCTCCATGTGCTAGCCAGAGGTACCCTGACTGCCAGTAGGTACCAGGATGAGATCCTCAGACCCATTATGAGACCATATGCAGGTGCAGTGGGCCCTGGGTTCCTCCTGATGCAGTACAATGCTAGGCCTTATGTGGCTGAAGTGTGTCAGCAGTTCCTTCATGAGGAAGGCATTGATGCTATGGACTGGCATGCCTGTTCCCCAGCACTGAATCCAATCAAGCACATCTGGGATATCATGTCTCGTTCCATCCACCAACGCCACATTGCACCACAGACCTCCATGAGATATTAGTTGTGATTTACATTCATCATTTTTAGGTTTTATTGTTCTCAATGCATTCCACTATGTAATAAATAAAGACTTGCAACCAGAATATTTCATTCAGTGATATTTAGGATGTGGGATTTTAGTGTTCCCCTGTATATATACAGCTCTGGCAAAAATTAAGAGACCACCACATCAAAACCCTGTCATGGGCAGCCCAAACTCCAGACCTAAACCCCATTGAAAACCTCTGGAATGTAATCAAGATGATGATGGATAGTCACAAGCCATCAAACAAAGAAGAGCTGCTTAAATTTTTGTGCCAGGAGCAGTGTGAAAGACTGGTGGAAAGCATGCCAAGACGCATGAAAGCTGTGATTACAAATCATTGTTATTCCACAAAACCCTGTAGACTGTGAGCCCTCGCGGGCAGGGTCCTCTCTCCTCCTGTACTTGTGTGTGCCTTGTTTTACTCCGGTTTATTGTACTTGTCTATCTTTGCCCCGTTCACATGTAAAGCGCCATGGAATAAATGGCGCTATATAACTGTATAATAATAATAATAATACAGATTTCTGAACTCTTCCTGATTTGAAACATTAGTATTGTTGTTTCTAAGTGATACGGAACTTTTCTTAGCATTATTTGAGGTCTGAAAGCACTTGTTTTTTTTAATTTTGACCATTTCTCCTTTTCAGAAAAAAAAAAAAAATTATTGCTTTGAAATCTGGAGACATGTTGTGAGAAGTTTATAGAATAAAAGAACAATTTACATTATACTCAAAATTATACCTATGAAGAAAAAAATCAAACAAACTGAACATTTTGCAGTGGTCTCTTAATTTTTGCCAGAGCTATATATATATATATATATATATATATATATATATATATATATATATATATATATATATATATATATACAGGTCCTTCTCAAAAAATTAGCATATAGTGTTAAATTTCATTATTTACCATAATGTAATGATTACAATTAAACTTTCATATATTATAGATTCATTATCCACCAACTGAAATTTGTCAGGTCTTTTATTGTTTTAATACTGATGATTTTGGCCTACAACTCCTGATAACCCAAAAAACCTGTCTCAATAAATTAGCATATCAAGAAAAGGTTCTCTAAACGACCTATTACCCTAATCTTCTGAATCAACTAATTAACTCTAAACACATGCAAAAGATACCTGAGGCTTTTAAAAACTCTCTGCCTGGTTCATTACTCAAAACCCCCATCATGGGTAAGACTAGCGACCTGACAGATGTCAAGAAGGCCATCATTGACACCCTCAAGCAAGAGGGTAAGACCCAGAAAGAAATTTCTCAACAAATAGGCTGTTCCCAGAGTGCTGTATCAAGGCACCTCAATGGTAAGTCTGTTGGAAGGAAACAATGTGGCAGAAAACGCTGTACAACGAGAAGAGGTGACCGGACCCTGAGGAAGATTGTGGAGAAGGACCGATTCCAGACCTTGGGGAACCTGAGGAAGCAGTGGACTGAGTCTGGTGTGGAAACATCCAGAGCCACCGTGCACAGGCGTGTGCAGGAAATGGGCTACAGGTGCCGCATTCCCCAGGTAAAGCCACTTTTGAACCATAAACAGCGGCAGAAGCGCCTGACCTGGGCTACAGAGAAGCAGCACTGGACTGTTGCTAAGTGGTCCCAAGTACTTTTTTCTGATGAAAGCAAATTTTACATGTCATTCGGAAATCAAGGTGCCAGAGTCTGGAGGAAGACTGGGGAGAAGAAAATGCCAAAATGCCTGAAGTCCAGTGTCAAGTACCCACAGTCAGTGATGGTGTGGGGTGCCATGTCAGCTGCTGGTGTTGGTCCACTGTGTTTCATCAAGGGCAGGGTCAATGCAGCTAGCTATCAGGAGATTTTGGAGCACTTCATGCTTCCATCGGCTGAAATGCTTTATGGAGATGAAGATTTCATTTTTCAGCACGACCTGGCACCTGCTCACAGTGCCAAAACCACTGGTAAATGGTTTACTGACCATGGTATTACTGTGCTCAATTGGCCTGCCAACTCTCCTGACCTGAACCCCATAGAGAATCTGTGGGATATTGTGAAGAGAAAGTTGAGAGACGCAAGACCCAACACTCTGGATGAGCTTAAGGCCGCTATTGAAGCATCCTGGGCCTCCATAACATCTCAGCAGTGTCACAGGCTGATTGCCTCCATGCCACGCCACATTGAAGCAGTCATTTCTGCCAAAGGATTCCCGACCAAGTATTGAGTGCATAACTGAACATTATTATTTGATGGTTTTTTGTTTGTTATTAAAAAACACTTTTATTTGATTGGACGGTTGAAATATGCTAATTTATTGAGACAGGTTTTTTGGGTTATCAGGAGTTGTAGGCCAAAATCATCAGTATTAAAACAATAAAAGACCTGACAAATTTCAGTTGGTGGATAATGAATCTATAATATATGAAAGTTTAATTGTAATCATTACATTATGGTAAATAATGAAATTTAACACTATATGCTAATTTTTTGAGAATGACCTGTATATATATATATATATATATATATATATATATATATATATATATATATATATATATATATATATATATATATACCGTATATACTCGAGTATAAGCCGAGATTTTCAGCCCAAATTTTTGGGCTGAAAGTGCCCCTCTCGGCTTATACTCGAGTCACGGTCGGCGGCAGGGTCGGCGGGTGAGGGGGAGAGGGAGCTGAGGCATACTTACCTGCTTCCGGGGCTCCTGGCGCTGTCCCTGCACTCAGTCCCACGGTCTCCGGGTGCCGCAGCTCTTCCCCTGTTCAGTGGTCACGTGGGACCGCTCATTAGAGAAATGAATATGGACTCCACTCCCATAGGGGTGGAGCCGCATATTCATTTCTCTAATGAGCGGTAACGGTGACCGCTGATAGAGGAAGAGGCTGCGGCACCGAAGACCAGCTGTCCGGGGGAAGGAGCGGGACGCCGGGAGCAGGTAAGTATTACATATTCACCTGTCCGCGTTCCACACGCCGGGTGCCGCTCCATCTTCCCGGCGTCTCTCCGCACTGACTGTGCAGGGCACAGCTTTCTATGGTACAGCTACGGGGCAATAATGAACGTTGCAGAGCACTATATGGCACAGCTATGGGGCAATAATGAACGGTGCAGAGCACTATATGGCACCGCTATGGGGCAATAATGAATGGTGCAGAGCACTATATGGCACAGCTATGGGGCAATAATAAACGGTGCAGACCACTATATGGCACAGCTATGGGGCAATAATGAATGGTGCAGAGCACTATATGGCACAGCTATGGGGCAATAATGAACGGTGCAGACCACTATATGGCACAGCTATGGAGCAATAATGAACGGTGCAGACCACTATATGGCACAGCTATGGAGCAATAATGAACGGTGCAGAGCACTATATGGCACAGCTATGGGGCAATAATGAATGGTGCAGAGCACTATATGGCACAGCTATGGGGCAATAATGAACGGTGCAGAGCACTATATGGCACAGCTTTCTATGGTACAGCTATGGGGCAATAATGAACGGTGCAGAGCACTATATGGCACAGTTATGGGGCAATAATGAATGGTGCAGAGCACTATATGGCACAGCTATGGGGCAATAATGAACGGTGCAGAGCACTATATGGCACAGCTATGGGGCAATAATGAATGGTGCAGAGCACTATATGGCACAGCTATGGGGCAATAATGAACGGTGCAGAGCACTATATGGCACAGCTTTCTATGGTACAGCTATGGGGCAATAATGAACGGTGCAGAGCACTATATGGCACAGTTATGGGGCAATAATGAATGGTGCAGAGCACTATATGGCACAGCTATGGGGCAATAATGAACGGTGCAGACCACTATATGGCACAGCTATGGAGCAATAATGAACGGTGCAGAGCACTATATGGCACAGCTATGGGGCAATAATGAATGGTGCAGAGCACTATATGGCACAGCTATGGGGCAATAATGAACGGTGCAGAGCACTATATGGCACAGCTTTCTATGGTACAGCTATGGGGCAATAATGAACGGTGCAGAGCACTATATGGCACAGCTATGGGGCAATAATGAACGGTGCAGAGCACTATATGGCACAGCTTTCTATGGTACATTTGTTATTTTTTTTAAATAACTGTTTCTTTCAGGGGAAATGTGTGTATGTACAGTATGTCTTTATGTATTGGATTTTTAAACTAACTAATTAAAGAGAGTTTTTAAGGTTTTTTGTTATAGTTTACATGTATAGGGGACCAATAGGTTGATTGCATTGGTTGTTGATTGAGGGGGCTCATATTGTATGTAAGGGGCTATGTGGTGGTGTCAGCATACTTGATACTGCTCAATATTAAGTCAGATAATTATTAATTTTTTTTAATTATATTAATATTGAGCAGAATTAATTTCAGCCTATTGGGTCAGTCTCCACAATAGTCAAATTCTGTCATATGAACACTTAGTAAAATTAATCTCCCACCCCTGCTCTATTTTTTATAGCGTTATGTTATGTATAGTGCTGTATATAAGGGAAAAATTTACGCTCACATGACCTATCACATGATCTATCGGGGGGGGGGGTCATGTGACATGTCCCATGATACAGCAGGTACCTGTAGGGCTGCCTCCACTCCTTCTAAACTGTCCGTGGCTCTTGCTACTCTTAATCCACCCCTAATCATATCCGTTCCTGCTAGTGTTGAGCGATACCTTCCGATATGCAAAGGTATCGGTATCGGATTGGATCGGCCGATACCCAATAAGTATCGGATATCACCGATACCGATACCCGATACCAATGCATATCAATGGGACACAAACTATCGGAATGGTTCCCAGGGTCTGAAGGAGAGGAAACTCTCCTTCAGGCCCTGGGATCCATATTCATGTATAAAATAAAGAATAAAAATAAAAAATATTGATATACTCACCCCTCTAACGGCCCCGGCTCTCACCGGTCCAAGCGTCTGCCTCCGTTCCCTAAGAATGCAGGGAGTGAATGACCTTCGATGACGTCGCGGCTTGTGATTGGTCGCGTGACCGCTCATGTGACCGCTCACGCGACCAATCACAAGCCGCGACGTCATCGAAGGTCATTCACTCCCTGCATTCTTAGGAACGGAGGCACCGCTAAGCGCCAGGGTCCGCCGGAGGGGTGAGTATATCAATATTTTTTATTTTTATTATTTATTTTTTACATGAATATGGATCCCGGGGCCTGAAGGAGAGTCTCCTCTCCTCCAGACCCTGGGAACCATAAGCACCGCACACTTCCGATTCCGATTTCCGATATCACAAAAATATCGGAACTCGGTATCGGAATTCTTGCAGTATCGGAATGCTCCACACTAGTTCCTGCTCAACAGACATGGATGAACATCTGACCTGTCTTAAAAAGACCTAAGCCTTCTTTATGGATATTTAGGTCATATGAAGCTAAATAAAATTATACCTTTATATCTGTGATCCAATGTCTTTTTCCAGAGATATCCATGTTTGCTTATATGTAAATGAACTGTTCAGGACTATGGGCTGGAACTAATATGAATCTGCCACCAGAGCATATTATAACTAAAACGAGGAATTAGCAGTTTGATCTGTGATGGACGCTCTCTGCTATCTTGAGCTGTGTGTGATTATACCTGACCTGACACATCTCCAGGTTCCTTTTATCTTGAGTTTCTATCTCACAAGCAGCCAGTGTTGCAATACAGCAGAGCTGTGAGAGCTGCAGCAAATGTGTTTTTAAGAAGACAAAGTTCAGTTCTCCTGTTCTGTATTAGTTACTTGTCTCACACTGGTATCTCCCCCTTTTATTTAAAATAATCTCTAGAGGCAGATTCTCATGCAGATTGGTGTCCTGTCCATAGCCTGGATCAGCTCATTTACATATATGAAAAATATGGATATCTCTGCAATTAAACATTGGATCATAATGATCAAGGTATTATTTTATTCAGCTTCCTATGACCTACATGTCCTTATAGACGGTTTAGGAGGGTTGATCCTACTGACAGATACCCTTTAAATCAAGGCCACCATCCCACCTCTATTGATGATCTAATTATCAAAGCCATATCAGCAGGAGTAAGTACAACTGGCCTCTATAAGGCCTTCCAAAAAGTAATGGTCACATGACCTTCTGGTGGTCCGGAAGCTACATCAGTGGTGATGTATGTGTTCCAATCAGCTCGATCTACGATATCTCAGGTCAGTAAAAAGACGTATTGGTGGTCATTAATGGGTTAAGAAACTTAGCAATGTACTGTATCTTATCTGAGAAATCAGTTTCTTTCTCCACTTGTCAGCCTCTTCTTCCTCTCCCCATAACCTTCTGAATTCACTGTCCACTCTGAAAAAATAGTTCAAATCCATTGTGCTCAAATGAGATGGACTGCAGGTGTAATATGACCCAGCACATTATACAGTTTTTGCTTGTCTCTGTGTGCAAACGACTGAATAAAGAGCAGATATTCCTCTCTGTGTGGTGTGCTGTATCTGGCAGAGATCACAGTAGCTGATCTACTTCCCCTAGCTTTGTTTCAAAAAGAAACTGTAGAAATAGAAAGTCTCTTTTCGCTGCATGAGTCATCATTAGAACTACAATTTTACATCACTATAAAGTACTTGGCAGGGGGAGAAGCATAGCAGCTGAGTAAAGAGTTGAAGAAGGTGTGAAGCTGAGCTGTCTGGGACTTTGCAGTGATCTAGAATTGGTAGTTCTAATTATGACTCATGCAGGGAAAAGAGACTTCCTGTTTCTATTTATAACTTAGCAGGATTTATCTAGTCAGTTTTTGATCACATGATGTCATAGACCTAATGGAAAAGAAGAATTTACTGTGCAGAAATACAAAATGAGTACCGTAATTGGAAGTACACAATGCTATATAATATGATCATTGCAATATATTAAGAGGATAACAATTTTGATGCGAGTTCTTTTTTAACCTATTCACTGTTCTTGGCAATATTTTTATTATCCTGGAAAACTTAATTAAACCCCAGATTTAAAAAAAAACCTATATAGACAGGCTTATTTTCCACAATCTTTTTTTCACCAAAACTGAGCATATGCTCTTGTGTATTTTGGCGTTTTTCTTATAAGCCTTGAAAAACATCAGATACATGCATGTTTTAAAAGTTACAATAAAAAAACACTTGAAATTCAAAAGTAGGAAATGCAAAAACAAGTCAGCTCACTTTTAGGCCTGCGTCACACTTGGCGTATGAAAATACGGTCCGTTTTTTACAGGCGTAATACGCAGAAATGATCCCAAAACAGTGATCCGTATGTCATCCGTAGGCAGGGTGTGCCAGCGTATTTTACGCATGTCATCCTCCGTATGTAATCCGTATGGCATCCGTACGGCGTTTTTTTCTCGCAACCTTGCAAAATGGGCGTATAATGGATCCATGGGCTCAAATATTCGTAAAATCATATATACAGTCTATATCAGTGAGACACATATATATATATTTATATTTCATACAGCGCTAGATAGCTTAAAAGCCAGTAGTTCAACTGCCGACTTTTGCTATCTCTTATCAAACCCGACAGGATATGAGACATGGTTTACATACAGTAAACCATTTCATATTCCTTATTTTTTGCATATTCCTCACTAATAATGTTAGTAGAGTGTGTGTGCAAAATTTGTGGGCTCTAGCTGTTAAAGGGTTAAATCATGGAAAAAACTGGTGTGGGCTCCCGTGCAATTTTCTCCGCCAGAGTTGGAAATCCAGTGACTGAGGGCAGATATTGATAGCCTAGAGAGGGACCATGGTTTTTGGCCCCCCTCATCTGCCCCCAGCCACCCCAGAAAAGTCACATCTGTAAGATGCGCCTATTCTGGCACTTAGCCTCTTTCTTCCCACTCCAGAGTAGCGGTGGGATATGGGGTAATAAAGGGTTAATGTCACCTTGCTAATGTAAGGTGACATTAAGCCTGGTTAATAATGGAGAGGTGTCAATAAGACACCTATCCATTATTAATCCTTTATTAATAAAAAGGTTAATACACACACATTGTGAATAAAGTATTTTAATGAAATAAATACACAGGGTGTTGTAATATGTTTATTATACGCTCAATCCAAATAATGACCCATGTCTTCTGTAAAAAAGTAAAAAAAAAAAGCAACAATATCCCATACCTCTCCGCCGGTACAGTCATGTCCCATGCTGTAAATGCATCAGAAGGGGTTAAATAATTTTACATCCTGCTAATGCAGCTGTGCTCCTGGCTGTAAAAACTGGAAAATGAATGGAAAGCAGGGGAACGTAGCTACCTAGTCTTGCGGGGCTGCGCACCCTGCTGGCATAAACATGTGAACTCTAGCGTGAGAAAATATTCAGAAAAATTCCCACGCTCGAGTTCATATGAGTTTATGACAGCAGAGGGCGCAGCGCCGCAAGTGTACGATGCTATGTTCCCCTGCTTTCCATTCATTTTACAGTTTTTACAAGCAGGAGCAACAGCTGCATTAGCAGGCTCCTGGTTGTAAAATTATTTAACCCCTTACTGAGCATTGGAGAGGTATGGGATATTGTTGCTGTTTTCTTTTTTACATTAACTGACGTTTAATGTAAAAAATATTAAAAAACAGGAAACTATATCATAAAAGTCACAACCCCATGGTGAGGGGGAGAATAGTGTATCAGATGCGTTTCTGACCAAAATGTCCTTAGTCATTGCAATGACTATACTATTCTTTCCCTTCCATGTGGTTATGTCATTTATGCTATTGTTTACTATTTTTTGCTATTTTTTACAATTTTATGAGATATTTTTTACAATTTTATGGGATCCTTGAAGCCGGATTTTTTTCTGCATTCAACTTGAAATTCATGTTTTGTTTTTTTTTAGTTTTTAGCAAGAGTTTAAAAATTCTTAAAAAGAAAAGGGAATGTGAAGGAGCATTAAGCCTTGGTTACACTATATGATTAGTAAATGCAGCTAATACTTGCTTAAAGCTGTATGCATCCGCTAGCAGAACTGTCCATTTACCTGCCAAGTGTAGAATTGTACATTCTCATAAAAGAATTAACTGTGGCTTAAATGGATTGACAACTACAAATTCACTAAAAATCTATTGATTTTCCTGTCTGTCACAATGATGGGTTAGAAAGGTTTTTAGTTTTTTAATCAAAATTATACTCCAAGCATCGTCTATGACATATGAGGTAATGCCGTTTCACATGCCGCAGTGTTTTTAGATTGTTAAGCCAGTTCAGTCATCAGAATCAAATTACGAGTTAATAGTGAATCTCATTCATCTGACGTGCAAGTCCAGAAATTGTCACACAAATCAGGATGATGTCATGCAATGGATGATCTGTTAGGAAAGTCACCTTCAGAAACCTTGATATAAAACTGAGCTTATGAGAAAACTGAAAACTACAATCTTGTTTTATTTTGTCTCACATGATAAATTCTGAGCTTGTTCTAGACAGCATGATAATCAAAAAACCCATTTGGTAAATTAATTACTTGCCAACTGAATATTAGGTTTTACGTTTATATAGCTTTTATACACTTGCTTTACTATGCTGATTGCTCCTCTAAGGCCTCATTCACAAGAGTATATATGTTATCCATTTTTCGTGGGCAGAGATTTAAATGTAAATCATTATGGCTACTCACATGGACTTGCTTTTAAGTTCATTTTTGAAAATCCTCTTTTATGTATATGCACCCAAACTGTATGAACAGTGCATAAAATGTGGTTGCATCAATATTCCATAATTATTTCATCAGTTTTTGCATCCAGATTTATAGTCATTGCTATTTTTTTAATTGGACAAACAGGGATCCAATTTTTGTCCAGCTGAAAAAGATTTGCAATGAATGCAAATAAGGAGGGGATGATCGCGGTGTCCCTCAGCCGCCTGTGATCTAACTAAATAAATTAATGAAAAAGCCAACGTGGGTACCCCCCCTATTTTCTTTAACCAACCAGGCAAAACTCACAGCTGGGGGCTGCAACCCTCAGCTGTCAGCTTCAGCAAGGTTGTTTATCAAGAATAGAGGGGTCCTTACTCTGTTTTTTTAATTATTTAAATAAATAATAAAAAAAGCGATGTGGGTTCCCCCCATTTTTGACAACCAGCCTTGATAAAGCTCACAGCTGGGGGCTGGTATTCTCAGGCTTGTAAAGGGCCATGGATATTGCCCCCCCAGCCTAAAAACAGCAGCCTGCAGCTGCTCAGAAAAGACGTATCTATTAGAAGCGCCAATTCTGGTGCTTTGCCCAGCTCTTCCCACTTGCCCTGTAGCGGTGGCAAGTGGGGTTAATATTTGTTAATTTTATTACAGGAGATCGAGGGCTTTGAGGAATTAGGTGAGGTCATGAAAGCCTCTGAGTGGAAAACAAAAGTGCTGAAAAGACGTTCAAATCCTGAACACATGAAAAGCAATTCGATTTTATACAGAATTGCATATGTTCATTAATTTGAATATTTTTGATAGGTTTTTCCGACAGATTCAGTGTCGGAATCCACTTGAAAAGGACATCATGTGACCATACACAGTTTCTGCTCTAGAAAGATGGTTTTTTTAAAATTCAACTTGTATTGATTAAATTAGTGAGGGGCTTCCAAGTGGAAGCCACCTGAAGAATGGACAATTATCTAACCACTAGGTGTAATGGTCTGTATGTTTTGTCTAGTGCTTCTGGGGTTAATCCTGGTGGCCTCCCTCTGGCTTTGGGAGGACTTTAAATAGCCTCTCTTGCACTGTCCGTGTGTCAGTGATACTCTTGCCCTCGGCTGAGTTAGTTGACCCTTGAGTGCTTGTGCCTTGTGCATGCTTTTATGTGATCCCCCTGTTTCCGACCTGGTCTGTTCCCATTTTGCTCTTGTCTGCTGATTCTGTACCATTTGTTGTTTGCCTGGTATTGACTCCTACTTCGTCTTGTGACTGTCCGTTTTGCCTGTTCGCCTGGTACCTCTGTCGCTCTACCGGTTACTTTCGGCTTTGACCTAACCATTCTCTTGTCTCTCATTCTGATTCCCCGCTGACCTCCCGGGACTGACCTCAGTTTGTCTTGCCTCCTCTCAGCCATGCTGATCCCTGTCGCTCTCTGATATCTCCTCCGGGAGCTCGCTGGTTGGCTCCACCCCTGACCCTGCCTCAACGGTCATGTGTCGCAGGCCCTGCACATCGGCGGTCATGCCCTTCCCGGCAAACCCTCCGTGCACAAAGAATCAGGTAACCCAATTTTCCTGGTGTGTGGGGATATTATGGATCCTGTGCGCACCCTTTCTGAGCAGGTGAAACATCTGACTCAGATGCTGCATAAACTAAATGTTGAACAGCAAGCCCTTGTTCAGTCTCAGCAGCAGGTGACTGGTACAGTGCAAGGGGCTTTGTCATCAGGAGTCCAGGGGGTGGGTGACAGAGATGTTACTCTGATTCCTCCTGAACCTCCGGTGAGGTTGCCAGACACCTTCTCTGGAGACAAAGAGAAATTTAGATTCTTCAGGGAAGAATGTAAACTTTTTCTCTCATTAAGACCCCACTCTTCTGGGGATGAAAGTCAGTGGGTGGGGTCATTATATCTCTGTTAAGAGGATCCCCTCAGGCTTGGGCTTTTTCTCTCCCTTCCACAGCCCCTGAGAGAATGTCAGTGGATGCATTTTTTGAGGCCCTTGGGCACATCTATGATGAACCAGATTGTGTGCATCTGGCTGAGGATATGGTTATGAGTGTGCGTCAGGGGAGGCATTCAGCTGAGTGGTTTTGCTCGGAGTTCAGACGCTGGGCTTCTGACGTTTCTTGGGATGACGCCACCCTCAGGGGCTTATTCCACAGAGGTCTGTCAGAGCATTTAAAGGATGCCTTGGCCCTACATCCCCCACCTGATTCTCTGGAGGATGCCATGACCCAGGCTGTCCGTATGGACCGTAGGCTGCGGGCGAGGGGTGTTATGCAATTGGAAACCCCGTTGTTCCCCAGTGGAAGTGAAGCCGTTCCCGCATCTGAGGCTATGGAGTTGGGCGCCGACACCTTTAAGGAGAAGGAAAGGAGACGCCGTTGCGAGAAGCAATGGGGACGGCGTGGTGCAGCATTGTTCAGCTATCACAGGCCGGTATGTTCCTTAATATATTCTACCTTGTTTTATGATACCATGCTGTTTACAGTCATTGATCATGTGGTAGATATTATGTTGCTCCGTTCTTATATTCTGATGGACACTGACTTTTATGTACTATATTTACCGGAGTCATTAATTCTGTTATGATGTTTGCACTGCTCCGTCCCCCATTAGGCAGTTGAGGTGTGTTAGCCAATTTTAGCTTTTGCTGTCATCTTTTGACCTTTGTAATTTATTGATGATTAATAAAGTTTATATTCATTATTCTTGGACTAGTACACTATTCTTTTTGTGGTTTTTCTAGTTCTTATTAGTGTGTCCTGCACATCCTTTTGATTTGGCTTTTTTGTCATATGCATGACTATGATGGTTGGTTATTCTTTTAAAAGCCTCTCATGTTTCCTATGTTTCTATTTAAATTCTCCTGGATGTATTGAGTCATTGCCTCCATCTCCGGGAGAGACAGGGGATGGACCCAGCCCCGGGGAGGCTCTGACCCAGGCAAGGGATCAATAGGACAGTCATAGGGGCGGTGAGGCGGAAGGGTCTCCGTATCCTTCTTGGAGAACACATTCGCATAGGACCAATAGTGCTTGGAGAAAGAGGAAAGACCTTCGGGTACCTCTGTAGTGGCAACCTGAACGTACTCACTCAGACATCTGCCCTCACAAGATTCACTCCATCCCAAAATTCTCCCTGAAGACCACTCTATATGTGGGGAGTGGTAACGTAACCTGGGTATCCCCAACAGGATCTCATCTATTCCCTCGGGAATGACAAGTAGCGAGATCATTTCCTGATAGAAAGGAGACATAGATAAAGTAAATGGGATGGTCTGGTGTGTTATCTGTGAGGGCAGTGTCGACCCATTCACCACTCGTACAGTCACAGGTTTAGCGAGCATCACCAGAGGTATGGCATGCCTTTGGGCGAAGGCTGGGCATAAAATTTCCCTCCGCCCCAGAATCCACACAAAGCTTGACCGTGTGAGTGGATGGGCCTATGGTAATTGTCCCCTTGAAGGACAATTTGGAGGAAAACGTCACCTGTTGTGAATTTGGATTCTGGGCTCCCCCGGTGGCCGCTTGTGGAATTGGACTTGTCATCCTCTTTCCTGTTTCACCTGATTCCATCAGTAGTGGGTGTCGCTATTTAAGCTCATTTCTCTGGTGGTTTCTTGCCGGTCAACAATGTTATCTGATGCCTCTCAGTGCTTGTTCCTGCTTCTAGACAACTACTAGATAAGTTGGACTTTTGTCCATGTTTTGTTTTGCCTATTTGTTCCAGTTCACAGCTGAAGTTTTGTTACTGTGTCTGGAAAGCTCTCGTTGATCAGGGATTGCTACTCTGGCGTTATGAGTTAATGCCAGAGTTTAAGGTAATCTCTGGATGGTGTTTTGTTAGTGTTTTTCTGCTGACCATGAAAGTATACTATCTGTCTTCTGCTATCTAGTAAGCGGACCTCAAATTTGCTAAGACTATTTTCCTGCTGCGTTTGTTGTTTCATCTGAACTCACCGTCATTATATGTGGGGGGCTACTGTCTTCTTTGGAATATTTCTCTAGAGGTGAGCCAGGTCTTATATTTCCCTCTGCTAGCTATTTAGGTCTTAGGCCAGAGCTGGGCATCTAGCGATAAATAGGAAATGCTACCTGGCTATTTCTAGTTGCGCGGCAGGCTTAGTTCATGGTCAGTATAGTTCCATCTTCCGAGAGCTTGTCCCTCTATAGGCTTGCTATGATCTCTGCCTGCAGAGATCATGACAGTTTGACCGGCCTATAAAGTGTTAAAGACCCAGGTTGAGAAAGGAGAGTTATAAGAAGTCTGCTGGAATTTTTTTTTTTTTTTTTCCCTCCAGTCTGCCTTGCTGCAGTCTTTTTTCTCTCTCTCCTCCTAATCTCTATATGCTCTGTGTGCACCTGACAATAATGGATCTCCAGAGTGTAACTGCGGGTTTGAATAATCTCATCACGAAAGTACAAAATTTACAAGATTTTGTGGTACATGCTCCGGTATCTGAGCCGAGAATTCCTTTGCCGGAGTTCTTCACAGGGAATAGAGCTAGCTTCCAGAATTTCCGAAATAATTGTAAGCTTTATTTGTCCCTGAAGTCTCGTTCAGCTGGAGACCCTGCTCAGCAGGTTAGGATTGTGATTTCCTTGCTCAGGGGTGACCCTCAAGATTGGGCCTTCTCATTGCCAGCAGGGGATCCTGCGTTACGCGATGTGGATGCGTTTTTTCTGGCCTTGGGCTTGCTTTATGAGGAACCTCATTTGGAACTTCAGGCAGAAAAAACTTTGATGGCACTATCTCAGGGGCAAGACGAAGCTGAAGTTTTCTGCCAAAAATTCCGTAAATGGTCTGTGCTTACTCAGTGGAATGAGTGCGCCTTGGCGGCAACTTTCAGAGAAGGTCTCTCTGATGCCGTTAAGGATGTTATGGTGGGGTTCCCTTTGCCTGCAGGTCTGAATGAGTCCATGACAATGGCTATTCAGATTGATAGGCGTCTGCGGGAGCGCAAACCGGTGCACCATCTGGCGGTGTCTATGGAAAAGACGCCAGAAAGTATGCAGTGTGATAGAATTCTGTCCAGGAGCGAGCGACAGAATTTTAGACGGAAGAATGGATTGTGTTTCTATTGTGGGGATTCTACTCATGTTATATCGGCATGCTCTAGGCGTACAAAGAAGCTTGATAAGTCTGTTTCCATTGGCACCATTCAGTCTAAGTTTATTTTGTCTGTAACCCTGATTTGCTCTTTGTCATCCATTGCCACGGACGCCTATGTTGACTCTGGCGCCGCTCTGAGTCTTATGGATTGGTCCTTTGCCAATCGTTGTGGTTTTGATTTAGAGCCTTTGGAGACTCTTATTCCTCTGAAGGGGATTGACTCCACCCCATTGGCTAATAATAAACCACAATACTGGACACAAGTAACCATGCGTATCAATCCGGATCACCAGGAGATTATTCGTTTCCTGGTGCTGTATAATTTACATGACGATTTGGTACTGGGATTGCCATGGTTGCAGTCTCACAACCCAGTCTTGGACTGGAGAGCAATGTCTGTGTTGAGCTGGGGATGTAAGGGTATTCATGGGGACGTACCTTTGGTTTCTATTTCGTCGTCCATTCCCTCTGAAGTCCCTGAGTTCCTCTCTGATTATCAAGACGTCTTTGACGAACCCAAGCTTGGGTCGTTACCTCCGCACCGTGAGTGCGATTGTGCCATAGATTTGATACCGGGTTGTAAATATCCAAAGGGTCGTTTGTTTAATTTGTCTGTGCCGGAACATGCTGCTATGCGGGAATATATAAAGGAGTCTTTGGAAAAGGGACATATTCGTCCATCTTCTTCTCCCTTGGGAGCTGGGTTTTTCTTTGTCTCAAAAAAAGACGGCTCTTTGAGACCATGTATTGATTATCGGCTTCTGAATAAGATCACTGTTAAGTATCAATACCCATTGCCATTGCTTACTGATTTGTTTGCTCGTATAGAGGGTGCTAAGTGGTTCTCTAAAATTGATCTTCGTGGGGCGTATAATTTGGTGCGGATCAGGCAGGGGGATGAGTGGAAGACCGCATTTAATACGCCCGAGGGCCACTTTGAGTATTTGGTCATGCCTTTTGGTCTTTCTAATGCCCCTTCAGTTTTCCAGTCTTTTATGCATGATATTTTCCGCGATTTTCTGGATAAATTTATGATAATATATCTGGATGATATTCTGATTTTTTCTGATGACTGGGACTCTCATGTCCAGCAGGTCAGGAGAGTTTTTCAGGTTCTGCGGTCTAATTCTTTATGTGTGAAGGGGTCTAAGTGCGTTTTTGGGGTCCAGAAAATTTCCTTTTTGGGGTATATTTTTTCTCCCTCTTCCATTGAGATGGATCCCGTCAAGGTGCAAGCTATTTGTGACTGGACTCAGCCCTCCTCTCTTAAGGGTCTTCAGAGATTTTTGGGCTTTGCCAACTTTTACCGCCGATTTATTGCTGGTTTTTCGGATGTCGTTAAACCACTGACTGATTTGACCAGACAAGGCGCTGATGTTGCTAATTGGTCCTCTCATGCTGTAGAGGCCTTTCAGGAGCTTAAGCGCCGTTTTGCCTCTGCCCCTGTGTTGCGTCAGCCTGATGTGAATCTGCCTTTTCAGGTTGAGGTTGACGCTTCGGAGATCGGAGCTGGGGCAGTGTTGTCGCAGAAAGGTTCCGACTGCTCCGTCATTAGGCCTTGTGCCTTCTTTTCTCGCAAATTTTCGCCTGCAGAGCGGAATTATGATGTTGGGAATCGGGAGCTTTTGGCCATGAAGTGGGCGTTTGAGGAGTGGCGCCATTGGCTCGAGGGGGCTAGGCATCAGGTGGTGGTATTGACTGACCACAAAAATTTGATTTATCTTGAGACTGCCAGACGCCTGAATCCTAGACAGGCGCGCTGGTCTTTATTTTTTTCTCGCTTTAATTTTGTGGTGTCATACCTACCGGGTTCTAAGAATGTTAAGGCAGATGCCCTTTCTAGGAGTTTTGACCCGGACTCTCCTGGTAATTCTGAACCCACAGGTATCCTTAGGGAGGGAGTAATTTTGTCGGCCGTTTCTCCTGATCTGCGGCGGTCCTTGCAAGAGTTTCAGGCGGATAGACCGGATCGTTGTCCGCCTGATAGACTGTTTGTTCCGGATGATTGGACCAGCAGAGTCATCTCTGAGGTACATTCTTCTGCATTGGCAGGTCATCCCGGAATTTTTGGTACCAGGGATTTGGTGGCAAGATCCTTCTGGTGGCCTTCTCTGTCACGAGATGTGCGAGTCTTTGTGCAGTCATGTGACGTTTGTGCTCGGGCCAAGTCTTGTAGTTCTCGGGCTAGCGGACTGCTGTTGCCCTTGCCTATTCCTAAGAGGCCTTGGACACACATCTCGATGGATTTTATTTCAGATCTGCCTGTTTCCCAGAAGATGTCTGTCATCTGGGTGGTCTGTGACCGTTTCTCTAAAATGGTCCATTTGGTTCCTCTGCCCAAGTTGCCTTCTTCTTCTGAGTTGGTTCCTCTGTTTTTTCAGAATGTTGTCCGATTGCACGGTATTCCTGAGAATATTGTTTCTGACAGAGGTACCCAATTTGTGTCTAGATTTTGGCGGGCATTCTGTGCTAGGATGGGCATAGATTTGTCTTTTTCATCTGCTTTTCACCCTCAGACTAATGGCCAGACCGAGCGGACTAATCAGACCCTTGAGACATATCTGAGGTGTTTTGTCTCTGCTGACCAGGATGATTGGGTTGCTTTTTTGCCATTGGCAGAGTTCGCCCTCAATAATCGGGCCAGTTCTTCCACCTTGGTGTCCCCGTTTTTCTGTAATTCGGGGTTTCACCCTCGATTTTCCTCCGGTCAGGTGGAATCCTCGGATTGTCCTGGAGTGGATGCGGTGGTGGAGAGATTGCATCACATCTGGGGGCAGGTTATGGACAATTTGAAGTTGTCCCAGGAGAAGACTCAGCGTTTTGCCAACCGTCATCGTCGTGTTGGTTCTCGGCTTTGTGTTGGAGATTTAGTGTGGTTGTCTTCTCGTTTTGTCCCTATGAGGGTCTCTTCTCCTAAGTTTAAACCTCGGTTCATCGGCCCTTATAGAATATTGGAGATTCTTAATCCTGTTTCTTTCCGTTTGGACCTCCCTGCGTCCTTTTCCATTCATAACGTTTTTCATCGGTCGTTATTGCGCAGGTATGAGGTACCTGTTGTACCTTCAGTTGAGCCTCCTGCTCCGGTGTTGGTTGAGGGTGAGTTGGAGTACGTTGTGGAGAAAATTTTGGACTCTCGTGTTTCCAGACGGAAACTCCAGTATCTGGTCAACTGGAAGGGTTACGGCCAGGAGGATAATTCTTGGGTCAATGCATCTGATGTTCATGCTTCTGATCTTGTTCGTGCCTTCCATAGGGCTCATCCTGGTCGCCCTGGTGGATCTGGTGAGGGTTCGGTGCCCCCTCCTTGAGGGGGGGGTACTGTTGTGAATTTGGATTCTGGGCTCCCCCGGTGGCCGCTTGTGGAATTGGACTTGTCATCCTCTTTCCTGTTTCACCTGATTCCATCAGTAGTGGGTGTCGCTATTTAAGCTCATTTCTCTGGTGGTTTCTTGCCGGTCAACAATGTTATCTGATGCCTCTCAGTGCTTGTTCCTGCTTCTAGACAACTACTAGATAAGTTGGACTTTTGTCCATGTTTTGTTTTGCCTATTTGTTCCAGTTCACAGCTGAAGTTTTGTTACTGTGTCTGGAAAGCTCTCGTTGATCAGGGATTGCTACTCTGGCGTTATGAGTTAATGCCAGAGTTTAAGGTAATCTCTGGATGGTGTTTTGTTAGTGTTTTTCTGCTGACCATGAAAGTATACTATCTGTCTTCTGCTATCTAGTAAGCGGACCTCAAATTTGCTAAGACTATTTTCCTGCTGCGTTTGTTGTTTCATCTGAACTCACCGTCATTATATGTGGGGGGCTACTGTCTTCTTTGGAATATTTCTCTAGAGGTGAGCCAGGTCTTATATTTCCCTCTGCTAGCTATTTAGGTCTTAGGCCAGAGCTGGGCATCTAGCGATAAATAGGAAATGCTACCTGGCTATTTCTAGTTGCGCGGCAGGCTTAGTTCATGGTCAGTATAGTTCCATCTTCCGAGAGCTTGTCCCTCTATAGGCTTGCTATGATCTCTGCCTGCAGAGATCATGACAGTCACCGTGTCTAGTGTACCACTAGATGCTGATGTTTTCCCCTACCGCTGGGGACATTTCTTGGCATAATGTCCGGACTGCTGGCAGACAGGACCGACCTTGAGTGGACGAGTGGTCCGGGACTTGGACCCCGCTCGTGACACCTCCATGGCTTCATGTGGCTCGGTCACCTGGACCGGGGATTCTAGAGGTTTGGTTAAGATGGGAGCCAGCCAAAACCTCTGCCTACACTGAGCTTGCTCCAACCTTCGCTCGTTAAAACAAAGATCGATGCAGATATTGCTATTAGCTTCTCCAGTGTTGCGGGAATCTCCCTAGTGACCAAGGCGTCCTTCACATGGTCAGCTAGTCCCCTCCAGAATATAGGGATGAGGACTTTGTCCAGCCACTCCAGCTCAGATGCCAAAGTCCAGAAGTGGATGGCAAAATGGCTGACCATAGACGAACCAATGCCAGCAGTCGGAGCACCGTATCATGGGTGACACAAGGTCCCAAAAAGACCTGTTTCAGAGTGCTCAAGAACCGCGGAGCACTCTGCACCAGATGATCGTCACGCTCCCACAGCAGCGTAGCCCACTCCAACGCCCTTTCTGACAAGAGGGATATAATAAATCCCACCTTAGCCCGCTCCATGGGAAAACGTGCTGACAGGAGCTCAAGATGTATAGCACACTGACTCACGAATCCCCGACACAGCTAACTTCCACAAGCAAACTTGTCTAGCAATGGGAGACGGGATAACGTTGGAGCAGAGGTGGCAGTGGACAAGCTAGCTGCAGCCTCGCTAGCAGCCTGAACAGCAACCGTAGTAACATCGACGGCTGAGGTTGTGCGCTCAAGAGCCGCCAACCTGTCCTACAGCTGCTGAATGCATCACTGCAGTCACTGTTCGTCCACCATTACTAGCCAGACCCTGGCACTAGTATAACGTTAGGGTGCTCGCAGCCTGGGGTCCACCGTGCAGAGATGTCACCTGCTGCTCGGTAATGGCGGCACTATATGGCGGTATTACACCATAGTACACACGGGTTAACGTCACCCGGTGTGAACAGATGCAAACTCAGTTACTTCACAGAGCCGCAGAGCACAATAGAACGCTGTACCATGTTAGCTATACAGAGTGCAGCAGAGTAGGATCTAGTGGATCCCTAACGCTCACCCTTATTACACTGGTGGTTAAACCCGCTCTGTCACTCAGTGGCTTTTGAGCCCGCGCCTGAGGACGCCCGGAGACAGATGCTGGGTTCAAGCAGGAATTCCCACCCTACTCTGACAAAGGTATTGTGCTAAGATTATTAATGCGGACGCGACTGCGAACCGCTAATGGAAAGCAATAGCCCACAGAGTGCGCACAGCGTACGCCGCTACTGACACTGACCTAGTGTGTGGCGGAGGCTTAGCCACTGACTGGCACTGTATCTTAGCTCTGCTCACCCTAATGCCCAAGCAACAACTGGAGGGAAGGGGATCATTAAGGAGCATTCAACAGATACAATCATTCAAGCTCACACACACAATTTAGGTTTATACTAGCGCATGGCTGAACGGCCATGCAAAACTTTTATAGCTGTATCTCTCCAGGACCTTCCTAGTGGTCCAATAGGAGCTGCTACAGGACCTGAGCATGTGACCCCCGACCTCCAAAGAGGTCGACCCGTGGCCATGCTCAGTAGGAGAAAAGCAGGACTTAGTGCCTAGAATGTCTGCTCGCCGCTGAACAGTGCTGGCTACAACGGCTGATCCTGGAAAGGCAGCAGTAACCAAACACACAGTATCAGCTTGAGCCAGATGCTGAGCAGGTTCCACTGCAGCTGGAGGAGAATGTGAGACTGCAGCGGACATGGTTCGAGATTCCCCCTGTGCAGCGGCGGGAACTTGACACCTAACAGTCTGGCCCTGAACGTTCAGCCATGAAGGAGTATATTGCAGAGAGTCTCTGCAAGGGGCATATATGTCCTTCTATGCCTGCAGGGTTTTTTTTTGTAAAGAAAAAAGATGGCGGTTTACGTCCCTGACTTTCGAGAACTGAACAAAATTACCGTGAGAAACACAAACCCTCTTCCCCTTATTCCAGATTTGTGTAACCAGTTGTCAGGGGCTAAATGGTTCTCCAAACTAGACCTTCGGGGAGCCTATAATCTAATAAGGGTTCGGGAGGGGGACGAGTGGAAAACTGCGTTTCTCACATCTGAGGGACTCTTTGAAAACCTGGTTATGCCATTTGGTCTTACAAATGCTCCCGCTATATTTCAAATTTTGATTAATGTGGTGTTTGCTGACCTTATAGGCCGTTTTGTAGTTATCTACAGTGGGGCAAAAAAGTATTTAGTCAGTCAGCAGTAGTGCAAGTTCCACCACTTAAAAAGATGAGAGGCGTCTGTAATTTACATCATAGGTAGACCTCAACTATGGGAGACAAACTGAGAAGAAAAAATCCAGAAAATCACATTGTCTGTTTTTTTATCATTTTATTTGCATATTATGGTGGAAAATAAGTATTTGGTCAGAAACAAAATTTCATCTCAATACTTTGTAATATATCCTTTGTTGGCAATGACAGAGGTCAAACGTTTTCTGTAAGTCTTCACAAGGTTGCCACACACTGTTGTTGGTATGTTGGCCCATTCCTCCATGCAGATCTCCTCTAGAGCAGTGATGTTTTTGGCTTTTCGCTTGGCAACACAGACTTTCAACTCCCTCCAAAGGTTTTCTATAGGGTTGAGATCTGGAGACTGGCTAGGCCACTCCAGGACCTTGAAATGCTTCTTACGAAGCCACTCCTTCGTTGCCCTGGCGGTGTGCTTTGGATCATTGTCATGTTGAAAGACCCAGCCACTTTCACCTTCAATGCCCTTGCTGATGGAAGGAGGTTTGCACTCAAGATCTCACGATACATGGCCCCATTCATTTTTTCATGTACCCGGATCAGTCGTCCTGGCCCCTTTGCAGAGAAACAGCCCCAAAGCATGATGTTTCCACCACCATGCTTTACAGTAGGTATGGTGTTTGATGGATGCAACTCAGTATTCTTTTTCCTCCAAACACGACAAGTTGTGTTTCTACCAAACAGTTCCAGTTTGGTTTCATCAGACCATAGGACATTCTCCCAAAACTCCTCTGGATCATCCAAATGCTCTCTAACAAACTTCAGACGGGCCCGGACATGTACTGGCTTAAGCAGTGGGACACGTCTGGCACTGCAGGATCTGAGTCCATGGTGGCGTAGTGTGTTCCTTATGGTAGGCCTTGTTACATTGGTCCCAGCTCTCTGCAGTTCATTCACTAGGTCCCCCCGCGTGGTTCTGGGATTTTTGCTCACCGTTCTTGTGATCATTCTGACCCACGGGGAGGGATTTTGCGTGGAGCCCCAGATCGAGGGAGATTATCAGTGGTCTTGAATGTCTTCCATTTTCTAATTATTGCTCCCACTGTTGATTTCTTCACTCCAAGCTGGTTGGCTATTGCAGATTCAGTCTTCCCAGCCTGGTGCAGGGCTACAATTTTGTTTCTGGTGTCCTTTGACAGCTCTTTGGTCTTCACCATAGTGGAGTTTGGAGTCAGACTGTTTGAGGGTGTGCACAGGTGTCTTTTTATACTGATAACAAGTTTAAACAGGTGCCATTACTACAGGTAATGAGTGGAGGAAAGAGGAGACTCTTAAAGAAGGAGTTACAGGTCTGTGAGAGCCAGAAATCTTGATTGTTTGTTTCTGACCAAATACTTATTTTCCACCATAATATGCAAATAAAATGATAAAAAAACAAACAATGTGATTTTCTGGATTTTTTTGTCTCAGTTTGTCTCCCATAGTAGAGGTCTACCTATGATGTAAATTACAGACGCCTCTCATCTTTTTAAGTGGTGGAACTTGCACTATTGCTGACTGACTAAATACTTTTTTGCCCCACTGTACCTTCATGACATTTTGGTGTGCTCCCCTGATAATCATTCCCATTTGTTACATGTATGAACTGTTCTCCAAAGACTCAGGGAAAATTAATTGTTCGCCAAAATGGAGAAATTATTGTTTTTTGTACAGGAGCTGTCTTTTTTGGGACTGATTGTGTCGTGTGAGGGGTTTTGCATGTATGCCAAGAAGGTGCAGGCTATTGTTGACTGGGTCCAACCCCAGGATCTTAAGGGTCTTCAGCGCTTCTTGGGATTAGCCAATTATTACTGAAAATTTATTAAGGGATTTTCACAGGTGGTCAAGCCGCTTACTGATCTCACACACAAGGGTGCAGATGTAAAAAATTGGTCTGTACCTGCCAAGGATTCCTTTTTGACGCTGAAAAAAATGTTTTATGTCCGCTCCGATTTTGGTCCAGGCAGACCGGTCCAAACCTTTTATTGTGGAGGTGGAAGATTCTGAGGTGGGGGTGGGAGCAGTGTTGTCCCAGGGACCTGCCATTTTGAAAAAAAAAACACCATAAGAGGAAAAACCTCCACTATTCTAGACAAAAAAACACCAGTACACAGGCAGAGATGCTTACCTGTCCAGGGCCTCCAAACAATTGCACTAGCCAAGGTGCAGCGGTCCGCTGCACCTTGGTTAGTGCAATTGTTTGGAGTTCCTGGACAGGTAAGCATCTCTGCCTGTGTACTGGTATTTTTTTACCTGCAATTTTGACCAATCTCAAGCCATATGCCTTCTTTTCCAGGAAGATCTCTTCAGCCGAAAGAAATTACGAAATGGGCAATAGAGAACTTCTTGTGGTCAAATTGGCATTTGAAGAATGGAAGCACTTTTTCTAATGGGCTATTCGTCCGATCACTATGATTACTGATCATAAAAATTTGGTGTACATTGAGTATATTGAGTCTATTAAAAGACTGATCCCCAGTCAGGCCCGCTGGTCGCTTTTTTTTCTTGGTTTCAGTTTTCCATTACTTTTCGCCCTGGGTCAAAAAATGTCAAAGGCGATGCTTTATCTTGATGTTTTGATTCTGTGTCTCCCCCCGAACCGCCATCCTCCATTCTTTGTCCTGGGGAGGTGGGGGCTGAGGTCTCATTGGAGATGGGGCAAGATCAGTCTCTTGCTCCTGTCTTTAAGCCGGGGGGTAAATTGTCTGTCCCAGAACAATTTCAGTATGGACTCCTTCAAGAGTTTCACGAGTCTAGGCTGAGTGCTCATCCTGGAATTTTGGCCATGCGAGAGGCCGTGGCTAGGGTTTTTTGGTGGCCCTCATTGAGTACGGATGTCAAAAAATTTGCATCTGCATGTTGGGTTTGTGCCCGTTCTAATAGCTCTCATCACCAGCCGGCCGGGGAACTGATGCCTTTGTCAGTTCCTGATAGACCATGGACTCATCTGTCCATGGACTTTGTCACCAATCTCCCTCCTTCCAGGAGTAATACTGTTGTGTGGGTGGTGGTTGACAGGTTTTCCAAGCAGGCCCACTTTGTACCCTTGTCCGCATTACCCTCTGCTGAAACCTTTTCCAAGCTGTTTGTACAACATGTGGTCCATCTGCATGGGCTACCCATGAATGTGGTGTCTGACAGAGGGGTGCAATTTGTGGCTATGTTCTGGAAGGCATTCTGTAAAAAAATGGGTATTACATTGTCTTTTTCTTCTGTATTTCAGCCTGAGAGTAATGGTCAGACTGAACGTACCAATCAGTCCCTTGAACAAATTCTTAGATGCTTGGCCTCTGTTGAGCAGGATGATTGGGGTGATACATTGCCTTTGGCTGAGTTCGCCTTCAACAGCCGCGTGAGTCAGTCCAGCGGTATGTCCCCATTCCTGGTTAACTCTGGGTTCGGTCCACATTTTGAGGAATTTTCCCGCTTAGATTTGGGTTGTCCTGGGGTGGAGGGGTCTGTAAAGTTTAAAAAATCTGCGGGCTGAGGTCCATCGTAATATCTCCAAGGCTTAGGGTAGGTATAAGTTCTTCGCAGACAAGAAGAGAGTCTTGGGTCATAGATTTCAGGTTGGAGAAAAGGTTTGGTTTTCCACGCGGAATATCAAACTCAAGGTTCCATCAGCCAAGTTGGGTCCAAAGTTCATTGGTCCATATGAAATCGTGGAAATAGTCATAGCCTATAGGTTACGCCTTCCTGCCTCATTCAAGATTTCCAATGTGTTTCACAAGTCCCTTTTAAAACCCTTGGGGCCTGTTGAGGAGGATTCTGTGTCAGCTGTTCCCCCGGTGTTGGTGGAGGGTCACATGAAATATGAGGTTGGACACTGTCAGATCTTTTGGAACTCCTAAAGTGAACCCGCAGAACCACGACAACGAACCTCCCAAGGGTGAGCTCGCCTGGTGGACCACCCCCAATACAGGGAGTGTTAGGGGCAGGCCCGAGGGAGACTATTGCCGCAGGAGCTGATACCTGGGGACAGGAAGTAGGAATGGAAAAGATGCAGAACTGGCTATAATGGAGACACAGGACAGACTGGCAATGACTGATACTAAGAATAGGCAGGTTATGGCGGACGCCCAGGGCAGACTGGATATGGCGGAAACACAGGACAGGCAGGTTATAGCGAATGCCCAGGACAGACTGGATATGGCGGAGACACAGAACAGACTGACAATGACTGAGACACAGAATGGGCAGGATATGGTTGGCGCCCAGGACAGACTGGATATGGCAGAAACACAGGGCAGGCAGGGTATGGCGGAAACATAGGACAGGCAGGGTATGGCGGAAACACAGGACAGGCAGGGTATGGTGGAAACACAGGACAGGCAGGGTATGATGGAAACACAGGACAGGCAGGGTATGATGGAAACACAGGACAGGCAGGATATGGCAGACGCACAGGACAGAGCAAGGCACAGAGGGACCTGGGTCAAATGAGGACAAATGACAATCAGGCATTAGGTAGAGGAAGGAGTTACCTTAAATAGACCGAGTGCTGCAGAACTTCCGGGTCAAGATCCTCCAGAATCATAGAGTGGAGGAATGGAGCGTCTGCAGACCAGAGAGAGGAAATGCACATGCGCAGTGAGAGGCGTGCACGCTCACCTGACGAGAGCCAGGGACCGGCGGCGAATCAGGAGAAGAGACCGGAAGGCGCGCACACCGCTGGAGCGTGCCGGGACGGGTAAGTATGTCAGCGCGCAATGTGAGCAGCAGGCGCGGCGGCAGGAGCGGCGGCAGGTGGCGCCGTGACAGTACTCCTCCCCTTACACCCCCTCCTTCTAAGACCGGAAAGAAATTTGTCCAAAATCTGAGGAGCCTGTATGTTTTCACGGGGTTCCCAAGACCTCCTCAGGACCAAACTCCTTCTAATCAACCAAAAAGAAAGTCTTACCTCTAGACTTTTTCATGGCAAGAATATCTTTAACTTCAAAGACATCTTGAGCGGAAGCTGGCAGAGGTGATTGACCAGGAGAAGCATGGAATTGATTGAAAATGACAGGTTTCAAAAGGGAGACATGAAAAGAATTGGGAATGCGAAGTGAAGGAGGTAGTTTCAGTTTGTAGACAACATCGTTGATACGAGCCAAAACCCCAAATGGACCAAAGTACCATGGACCTAATTTATACGAAGGAATCTTAAGACGGATGAACCTGGACGACAACCACACTTTATCTCCAGACTGGTATAACGGCGGGTCCAGGTGTCTTTTGTCGGCATGTCTCTTAATCCTGTTCTGTGCCTGTTCTAACGCGACTTTGGTCTCCTGCCAAACCCTGGAGATCTCCTCGGACATAAGATCGTCCGCCAGCACACCAGAGGTTGGAAGTACCGGTAGAGGGACACCAGGATGTTGCCCATAAACGATGATGAAGGGTGATTTGGTAGAAGAGTCATTAATGTGGTTATTGTACGCAAACTCGGCCCAAGGAAGCAAATCAGACCAATTGTTGTGATGGACATTGGAAAAATGACGGAGATAGGTCATTAGAATCTGGTTTGTGCACTCCGCTTGTCCGTTAGTTTGAGGATGGTAGGCTGATGAGAAATCCAAAGTTACATTCATCAGTTTGCAAAGAGCTCGCCAGAACAGAGAGGTAAATTGAACTCCTCTATCAGAAACTATGTGAAGAGGAAAGCCATGAATCCGAAAAATATGAGCAATGAAGATTCTTGCCAATTCAGGAGCAGAAGGCAATCCAGGCAAAGAGGCAAAATGAGCCATCTTGGAGAATCGATCCACTACTACAAAAATGACCATATGACCAGAAGACCGAGGCAGATCAGTAATAAAATCCATAGCAATGTGTTGCCAGGGGACTGAGGGAACAGGCAGCGGATGCAGAAGACCGGAGGGCTGATGTCTAGTAACCTTGTTCTTTGCACAGGAAGGACTGGATACTACAAAACTTCAGACATCTTGTAGAAGGGACGGCCACCAATAATAGTGCGAGATAAGAGAGAGCGTTTTCTTGAATCCCACATGCCCTGCCAGCTTAGAGGCGTGACCCCAATGTAAAACTCGACTCCTCTTGTTCTCCTGCACAAAGGTTTTACCCGGAGGTAAGGAAGTCATGCTGATAGGAGCTACAGGAATGACCTTGCTGGGATCCACGATGTGTGAAGGTTCCTCCACAATGTCGGTTATGGGAAAGGATCTGGACAAAGCATCAGCTTTGCAGTTCTTATTACCAGGAAGAAAATGTAGCTCAAAGTCAAAACGGGCAAAGAATAAAGACCACCTGGCTTGGCGAGTATTAAGTCTTTGCGCAGAGCGGATATATTCCAGATTTTTGTGGTCAGTGTAGATTTTGATAGGATGAAAGGCTCCCTCCAACAAATACTGCCACTCCTCTAGCGCCAATTTAATGGCCAATAGTTCCTTGTCACCAATGGCGTAATTCCTCTCCGAGACGGAAAACATCTTGGAAAAGAAACCGCAAGCAGCCAATTGTCCGGAAGAAGATCTCTGGGAAAGAACTGCACCAGCGCCTATGGCAGAGGCATCTACCTCAAGAACGAAAGGCTTGTTGATCTCTGGATGACGAAGCACGGGAGCCGAGGCAAAGGCTTGTTTCAAGGACCAAAAAGCATCTTCAGAGGACCAGACGTGAGGCGGTAATAGAAACAGCCAGAGTGGAGAAATGTGGGATAAACTGCCGGTAGTAGTTAGCGAAGCCAAGGAAACATTGAATTGCCTTAATCCCTTGGGGACATGGCCAATCAAGCACAGCAGACACTTTATCTGGATCCATTCGCATGCCTGAGTCAGAAATAATATAACAAAGAAACGGTAATGAAGACTGCTCAAAGATACACTTCTCGAGTTTGGCATAAAGATGGTTCTCCCTAAGACGGGACAAGACTTGGCGGACGTCTCTTCTGTGGGAATCAAGATCCGAGGAAAACACAAGAATGTCATCCAAGTATACCACCACACAGGAGTAGAGTAGATCCCGCAAAAACATCATTCACAATCTCCTGGAACACCGCAGGAGCATTACACACATCGAAGGGCATGGCTAAATACTCATAATGGCCATCTCGGGTGTTAAAGGCAGTCTTCCACTCATCTCCTGAACGAATACGGATTAGGTTGTACGCTCCGCGGAGATCCAATTTCGTGAAGATACGAGCTCCCCTAAGGTCAGTCAAACAACTCCAGAATAAGCGGTAGCGGATACTTGTTCTTAATCGTGAGACTGTTAAGACCCCGGTAGTCAATACATGGACGGAGGGAGCCATCCTTCTTCTTGACGAAGAAAAAACCTGCACCTGCAGGAGAGGAGGAATTGCGAATAAAGCCTCTAGCTAAATTCTCCCGGACATATTCGGACATAGCTTGCATCTCGGAGAGAGACAACGGGTAAATTCAGCCTCTGGGCGGTGTAGAGCCCGGAACAAGATCGATTTGGCAGTTATATGGACGATGCGGTGGTAAGAGCTCTTGCTTCTTTTTTATTGAAGACATCCTGGAAGGACCAATAGCTGGAAGGCAGATTGGAGGACACCGGATTTGAACGAGAAGAATTCCTCAGCAGAACTGGCCGCAGACAGTTACTCTGGCAAAACAGTCCCCAATGCAGAATATCACCAGACTGCCAGTCAAGATAAGGTCTGTGAGTCCTCAACCAAGGAAGTCCAAGCAGAATTGTGTGGGACAACGAAGGCAGCACATAAAAGACTATCTTCTCCCGATGCAAGATTCCTATTTGAAGTTCCAGTTCTTTGGTCACCAAAGTAACGGACTCCCGCAAGGGCTGACCGTCGACCGACACAATCTGCCGAAGAGTCTCCAGGGATCTGACCGGAATCCGTAGTCTCCTAACCAACTTGAGTAGGATGAAATTCCCGGCTGCCCCAGAATCTATATAAGCTAAATCATAAAAACATTTAGAACCCAGATGCAAAAGAACAGAATGAGTCAGAGGTGGAGAGGATTCAGGAACACCAAGGGAGACCTCTCTTTCCTGTCGTAGGTGGAGGCGTTTTCCGGCCTCAAAGGACAGGAACGCAGAGGATGAGCAGCACTGCCACAATAGAAACAGACGTTGAGCCAGTCTCTCCTTCCGGCGCTGTTCCACCGGTTTGAAACAATCCACCTGCATGGGCTCTGGGACAGAAACAGCAGAAGTTGTCACACGACGCGGACGGGAAGGACTCAGAGTAGCCGAAGGAAGACGAGGAACTATCCTCTCTCTAGTGGATTGTCGGGTACGCTCTTGGAAATGTAAGTCTATGCGGGTTGCCAGGGATATAAGATCTTCCAAGGAAGTTGGAGTATCCCGACTCGCCAATTCGTCCTTAATGCGAGACGAGAGCGCTCGCCAAAAGGCTCCCACCAATGCCTCATTGTTCCATCCTAATTCAGATGAAAGTGTGCGAAACCGAATGGCATATTTACCCACAGAAAGAGCCCCCTGGTGAAGGTTAAAAAGAGACTCGATGGTAGAGGCCAAACGACCGGGTTAACATAGTTATTAAGGTTGAAGGAAGACTTTAAGTCCATCTAGTTCAACCCATAGCCTAACCTAACATGCCCTAACATGTTGATCCAGAGGAAGGCAAAAAACACCCCATGTGGCAAAGAGTAAGCTCCACATTGGGGAAAAAAATTCCTTCCCGACTCCACATACGGCAATCAGACTAGTTCCCTGGATCAACGCCCTAACAAGGAATCTATTATATATACCCTGTAACATTATACTTTTCAAGAAAGGCATCCAGTCCCCTCTTAAATTTAAGTAATGAATCACTCATTACAACATCATACGGCAGAGAGTTCCATAGTCTCACTGCTCTTACAGTAAAGAATCCGCGTCTGTTATTATGCTTAAACCTTCTTTCCGCCAGACATAGAGGATGCCCCCTTGTCCCTGTCTCAGGTCTATGATTAAAAAGATCATCAGAAAGGTCTTTGTACTGTCCCCTCATATATTTACACATTAACATAAGATCACCCCTTAGTCTTCGTTTTTCCAAACTAAATAGCCCCAAGTGTAATAACCTATCTTGGTATTGCAGACCCCCCAGTCCTCTAATAACCTTGGTTGCTCTTCTCTGCACCTGCTCCAGTTCAGCTATGTCTTTCTTATACACCGGAGACCAGAACTGTATACAGTATTCTAAGTGTGGTCGAACTAGTGACTTGTATAGAGGTAAAATTATGTTCTCCTCATGAGCATCTATGTCTCTTTTAATGCATCCCATTATTTTATTTGCCTTTGTAGCAGCTGCCTGACACTGGCCACTAAATGTGAGTTTGTCATCCACCCATACACCCAGGTCTTTTTCATTGACGGTTTTGCCCAGAGTTTTAGAATTAAGCACATAGTTATATCGTATTTTTTGGCATATAAGACGCACTTTCCCCCCCCAAAAAAAGGGGGGAAAATGGGGGGTGCGTCTTATATTCGCAATGCAGGCTTACCGTGGACCGTGGCGGCAGAGCTGCGGCGGCAGAGGTGTGGCGGCAGAGGTGTGGAGATGAGGGGGCGCAGTGAGCGGGGTCCCTTTCCCCGGTGAGGTGATGCAGCAGCCCCGGTAATGCAGCAGAGCCGGGTGAATCCTGTTGTTATCGGTGCGCGCGGCCATCTTCCTGAGTCCGCGCGTTCGCAGATGGAGCTCTGCTGCCCGGGGCTTCAGGAAAATGGCCGCGGGATGCCGCGCGTGCGCAGATGGGGATCGCAGCGGCCATTTTCCTGAAGCCCCGGGCAGCAGAGCTCCATCTGCGAACGCGCGGCCGATAACAGGATTCACCCGGCCCTGCTGCATTACCGGGGCTGCTGCATCACCTCACCGGGGAAAGGGACCCCGCTCACTGCGCCTCCTCATCTCCACACCTCTGCCACCACGGTAACAACAGGATTCACCCGGCTCTGCTGCATTACCGGGGCTGCTGCATCACCTCACCAGGGAAAGGGACCCCACTCACTGCGCCTCCTCGTCTCCACACCTCTGCCACCGCGGTAACAACAGGATTCACCCGGCTCTGCTGCATTACCGGGCTGCTGCATCACCTCACCGGGGAAAGGGACCCCTCTCACGCCATACCTCTCACTGTGCCTCCTCATCCCAACATCTCTGCCGGTAACCACTGCTGCCACCCTCCCATGGACACCAGGCCGTGGCATCGCCCACCTAAGCAGGAAGGGACCCTGCTCAGGTGCACGCCATACCGCCTCACCCCACCTCTGCCGACACCATGCCTCCTGTGACCCTGCTCTGCCACCACCAGCCCACAGGTAAGATACTGTAAATTCGGACAATAAGACGGACCCCCATCTTATAAAAAATCTTTTTTTCTGCAATTTTCACCCCAAATTTGGGGTGCGTCTTATGGTCCGGTGCGTCTTATATGCCGCAAAATACGGTACATCTTATTACTTCTACCCAAGTGCATGACCTTACATTTATCCCCATTAAAGCTCATTTGGCATTTATCAGCCCAAACTTCTAGTTTACATAAATCATCCTGTAATATAAAATTGTCCTCCTCTGTATTGATTACCCTACAGAGTTTAGTGTCATCTGCAAATATTGAAATTCCACTCTGTATGCCCCCTACAAGATCATTAATAAATATGTTAAAAAGAAGAGGGCCCAATACTGACCACTGTGGTACCCCACTGCTAACCGCGACCCAGTCTGAGTGTGCTCCATTAATAACCACCCTTTGCTTCCTATCCCTGAGCCAGCTCTTAACCCACTTCCACATATTTTCCCCTATCCCCATTATTCTCATTTTATGTATCAACCTTTTGTGTGGCACCGTATCAAAAGCTTTTGAAAAGTCCATATACACTACGTCCACTGGGTTCCCTTGGTCCAGTACTTAACTTACCTCTTCATAGAAATTGATGAGATTAGTCTGACAGGAACGGTCCCTAGTAAACCCATGTTGGTATTGGGTCATGAGGTTATTCTTCTTCAGATACTCCAGTATAACATCCCTTAGAAAACCCTCCAGGATTTTACCCACAGTAGAGGTTAAGCTTACTGGCCTATAATTTCCGAGTTCAGTTTTTGTCCCCTTTTTGAATATTGGCACCACATTTGCTATACGCCAGTCCTGTGGTACAGACCCTGTTTTTATGGACTCTTTAAAGATTAAAAATAATCGTCTATCAATGACTGTACTTAGTTCCTGCAGTACTCGGGAGAGTATCCCATCCGGGCCAGGAGATTTGTCAATTTTAGTGATTTTTAGACGCCGACGTACTTCCTGCTAGGTTAAGCAGGTGACACTTAATGGGGAATTTTTGTTATCACTGATCATATTGTCTGCCATGGAATTTTCTTGGGTAAATACTGATGAAAAAAAAGTCATGTAGCATATTGGCTTTTTCCTCATCCTCATCCACCATTTCACCCAGACTATTTTTAAGGGGGCTATAATTTTTTAGTTTCTTACTATTTACGTAGTTAAAGAATATTTTGGGATTATTTTTACTCTCTCTGGCAATGAGTCTCTCTGTCTCAATCTTAGCTGTCTTGATTTGCTTTTTGCAGAATTTATTTAATTTTCTGTATTTATTTAATGCCTCATTACTACTTACTTCCTTTAGTTCTCTAAATGCTTTCTTTTTGTCCCTTATTGCGCCCCTTACATCTCTATTTAGCTATATTGGTTTCCTCCTATTTCTAGTATGTTTATTCCCATACGGTATATACTGTGCACAGGTCCTATCCAGGATGCTAATAAACGTCTCCCATTTTCTTTGTGTATTTTTATGTCTCAGGATATCGTCCCAGTTAATTGCACTAAGATCATCTCTCATCCGTTGGAAATTTGCCCTCCTGAAGTTTAGTGTCCTTGTAACCCCTCTACTACACATCTTATTAAAGGATACATGAAAACTTATTATTTTATGATCACTATTCCCCAAGTGACCCCCAACCCTCATGTTTGCTATGCGGTCTGGCCTGTTGGTTATTATTAGGTCTAGCAGTGCCCCCCTTCTTGTTGGGTCCTGGACCAATTGTGAAAAGTAATTGTCTCTCATAGTTGTCATAAAACGATTACCTTTGCTGGAACTGCAGATTTCTGTTCCCCAATCTATTTCAGGGTAGTTGAAGTCCCCCATAATAATGACTTCTCCTTGAGTCGCAGCTTCATCTATTTGTTTTATGAGGATATTCTCCGTTGCTTCCATTAATTTTGGAGACTTATAACAAACCCCTATCAGTAATTTATTATTTTTTCCCCCTCCCCTTATCTCCACCCACAGGGACTCTACATTTTCATTAAATTCACCTATACTATCACACAGGATGGGTTTTAAGGAAGATTTTACATATAGACACACCCCTCCCCCTCGCTTATCCGTTCTGTCATTTCTGAACAGACTATAACCCTGCAAGTTAACAGCCCAGTCATGGCTCTCATCCAGCCATGTTTCAGATATCCCCACTATGTCATAATTATACTCCAACACCATTAATTCTAATTCGTCCATTTTGTTGGCGAGGCTTCTGGCATTAGTATACATACACTTTATGCATCTCTCTGTACCTCTATTCTTTCTTAAATTATTAATTGATCTAACCCCACCCCCCATGCCACTGCCACCCCCAACTTCCTTATTTGTGCCCAGGTCTCTATCTGCACTATCTTCCCCTCCTATAAATTGAATACCCTCCCCCATTCCCTAGTTTAAACACTCCTCCAACCTTCTAGCCATTTTCTCCCCCAGCACAGCTACACCTTCTCCATTGAGGTGCAGCCCGTCCCTAGCGTAGAACCTGTAGCCAACTGAGAAGTCGGCCCAGTTCTGCAGGAACCCAAACCCCTCCTTCCTACACCAATTCTTGAGCCACTTATTAACCTCCCTAATCTCCCGTTGCCTCTCTGGCATGGCACATGGTACAGGCAGTATTTCAGAAAATGCCACATTGGAGGTCCTTGCTTTCAGCTTGCAGCCTAATTCCCTGAAATCGTTTTTAAGGACCTATCACCTACCTCTAACTTTGTCATTTGTGCCAATGTGCACCATGACCGCTGGGTCCTCACCAGCCCCTCCCAGTAATCTGTCCACCCGATCAGCGATGTGTCGGACTCGAGCACTAGGTAGGCAGCACACCGTTCGACGATCCCTGTCTTTGTGACAGATTGCCCTATTTGTTCCCCTAATAATTGAGTCCCCCACTACCAGCACCTGTCTGGCCTGCCCTGCTCTCCTATTTCCCTCCTTACTGGAGCAGTCACTCCTCCGGCTTTCAGAGGACATGCCTTGCTGCAGCAGTGCTACCCCTGTACTGGCACCCCCCTCATCTGCCAACTTAGCAAACTTATAGGGGTGTAACAGATCAGGACTAGCCTCCCTGGCACTCTTCCCTCTACCCGGCCTTCTGTCACCCAGCTTGCTGCTCCGCTGTCCTGCAGCTCCATCCTACCATCCCTCGCCTCATCTATCCCATTGAGCTTCTGCTCAGTGAGCAGAAGACTCCTTTCCATATTGTCAATGGATCTCAGTGTTGCCAGCTGCACATTTAGATTCAGAATCTGGGTTTCCAAATGCACAACTTGCTCACATCTTGCACAGCAGTATGCACCCTCGACTGGCTGCTCAAGGATTGCATACATGTGGCAAGATGTGCACTGGATGGCATTAGCAATAGTGGAGCACATTTCCTAATGGGGATTGCACCACACAGAACCGTTAAATAAAAAATAAATGCAAAGTTTTAATAAAATACAGACAGCAATTCAGCAATTCCTCCCTTGGAAACTCCATAAATCCAAAGTCACTGAATCACAAGTCACACTTACCGCTGTTCACACTTACGCTCACGTCACAATCAGCTCGTTCACACTTGCTAAGCTGAAGATTTAAAGAATATATTTTTTTTTCTCTTTCCCCTCAGCAGCAATCCACCTTGCTGTTCAATGCACTTTGTCGAATACTTTATGAAAAGTATCTAAAAAGATGGATAGTTGAGAGACAAGAGGGGCATCTCGCTCCCAGAGGGAGTTTACCTAAGCTAAAGCCTCTCACTCTAAGTGGGAAATCACAAAGGCCACCTTTGCTCGGTCAGTAGGGTACTGCATAGGGAGCAACTCAAAATGGAGTTGGCACTGGTTCAGAAACCCTCTACATAATTTAGGATCCCCACTGTAACGAGGTGGTTTAGCCAGGCGAGGCGGTGGGTGAGGGGCTGAGGACTGAGAGGAAACAGGAGCAGGAGACTGGAGGGCACGAAGACGATCATCCACGGATACCATGAAATTAAGAATGTGGGCTTGAGTGTCACACTGCTGAGCAAGCTCCTGTTGGAGATCTGCCAGCTGTGGAGCACTCCCAGGGTCGGAGGCTTGCAGAGACGAGAGACGAGACTCCATGGATTTCAAGAAGGACATGATCCTAGACTGATTCTCCCAGAGGAACAGTAGTTTCTTTTGGGTAGGAGTCGGGGTACCAGCGGGGTCCATGGCCTGATTGTACTGTCAGATCTTTTGGAACTCCTAAAGTGAACCCGCAGAACCACGACAACAAACCTCCCAAGGGTGAGCTGGCCTGGTGGACCACCCCCAATACAGGGAGTGTTAGGGGCAGGCCCGAGGGAGACTATTGCTGCAGAAGCTGACACCCAGGGACAGGAAGTAGGAGTGGAAAAGACGCAGAACTGGCTATAACAGAGACACACAGGACAGACTGGCAATGACTGAGACTAAGAATAAGCAGGATATGGTGGACGCCCAGGACAGACTGGATATGGCGGAAACACAGGACAGGCAGGTTATGGCGAATGCCCAGGACAGACTGGATATGGCGGAGACACAGGACAGACTGACAATGACTGAGACACAGAATGGGCAGGATATGGCGGGCACCCAGGACAGACTGGGTATGGCGGAAACACAGGACAGGCAGGATATGGCGGATGCACAGGACGGAGCAAGGCACAGAGGGACCTGGGTCAAATGAGGACAAATGACAATCAGGCATGGAGCAGAGGAAGGAGTTACCTTAAATAGTCTGAGTGCTGCAGAACTTCCGGGTCAAGATCCTCCAGAATCATAGAGTGGAGGAAAGGAGCGTCTGCAGACCAGAGAGATGAAGTGCGCGTGCGCAATGAGAGGCGCGCACGCGCACCTGACGAGAGCCAGGGATCGGCGGCGTGTCAGGAGAAGAGACCGGAAGATGCACGCACACCACTGGAGCACGCTGGGTAAGCATGTCGGCGCGCAGAGTGAGCGGGAAGCGCGGCGGCAGGAGTGGCGGCAGGTAGCGCCGTGACAGACACATGATGGATTCTCGTTTTGTACGTCGCATCTTGCAGTATCTGGTACACTGGAAGGGGTATGGTCCAAAGGATAGATCTTGGGTCCCTGACCAGTCTGTACACATCTGGTTCGGGCGTTTCATGCCAGGCATCCTGAGATGCCTGGGGGTCCAGTGGCCCCCATTGAGAGGGGGGTACTGTTATGGTCTGTATGAAGTTTTGTCTAGTGCTTCTGGGGTTAATCCTGGTGGCCTCCCTCTGGCTTTGAGAGAGCTTTAAATAGCCTCTCTTGCAACGTCCGTGTGTCAGAGATACTCCTGCCCTCGGCTGAGTTAGTTGACCCTTGAGTGCTTATGCCATGTGCATGCTTTCGTGTGATCCCCCTGTATCTGACCTGGTCTGTTCCCGTTTTGCTCTTGCCTGCTGATTCTGTACCATTTGTTGTTTTCCTCGTATTGACTCCTGCTTTGTCTTGTGACTGCCCGTTTTGCCTCTTCCCCTGGTACTTCTGTCGCTCTCCCGGTTTCTGACTCTTGGCTTTGACCTAACCATTCTCTTGTCTCTCGTTCTGACCTCCCAGCACTGACCTCGGTTCGTCTGGCCTCCCCTCGGCCCTGACAGTCAATGTCGCTCTCCGATATCTCCTCCGGGAGCTCGCTGGTTGGCTCCACCCCGACCCTCCCTCAATGGTCACGTGTCGCAGGTCCTGCAGGCCGCCGTCACGCCCGTCCCAGCAAACCCTTCGTGCACAAAGAACCAGGTAACCCATTACCCCTGGTTGGACACGTGTACTGATCTGATCTGTGCATCAGTCACGGTGTTCCTGATACTAGGGATCTTTGGAAACCTGAAGTGGTTTAAAGATTCTCAATAGACTAAACATATGAGCAGCAAGATTTTTACACATGGAAATGTATATGTTCATTCTTTTGAGCCTTTAACCACTTCATGACCTTAGAAGCACCGATACGTAAAAAGTTGCGCCACTGCCTTTGATGCAGGCTCGCACGCAGAGCCCATATCTTTTCCCACAGATGACAGCTGATTTATTCAAAATGATACCTGCCGTGAAGAAATCCATTTGGATTGTTATGTGTAATCTTTGTGTTAAGTTTCCATTCAATGGTATCTTCGTGCAT